>NW_020194585.1:600000-1166752 GCF_002865645.1 Hyaloscypha bicolor E | reverse complement strand
TATCTGGTATAATATTATTATTATCTACTAGTAAAGCACTCATAATGGCTTTAGTAGATTGCTTCTTTTTAAATATAACTTTAGGCTTCTTGAGCCCTTTTTTATATTTATTACTCTTATTCCCTTTAGAACTAGAGTAATTATTCCTTAATTCAGGATATTTAATAAAGCATTTATCCTCTATATGTCCCTTTTTATTGCAATGTTTGCAATAGGACTGATTATTACTAAAGGAGGCTTTATTAGCTTCTAAATTAGAAGTAAGCCTCCCTTCTTCCGATATTAAATCGGTAATCAGTTTGCCAATATTAATAGCTTTAAGGCTATCCGTCAATTCCTCATATTTACGAGAAGCGTAATTATTGTAGGAACCAGGAAGACCCTTTAATACTAGCCAAACGATAATAGGGTCGGGTATAATTTGCCCTAATTCCCTAAGATATATAATAGATGACTGAATATTACTAGTATATTCATCCATACTATTAAAGGAATTATAATTATTGTCCACTATTTTATTAAAATAGCGACCAATTAATTCCAAGCTAGATTGGCCGAATGTCGTAATAATAGCTTTATATAGGTCTTCGGCATCAGCCTTATCTTTAAATCGATCATTATTATTAATTGATATAATCGATTTTAAGGCTCCTAAAGCTCTTTTATTATTACGATTAAATTCGGAAACTCGATCGGCATATCTAGCCGCTAATTCAGCCGATAAAGGGGTCCAAGTTCTAGACTCTTTTCCTTCTTTATCAGACTTAGTCTCTATTTTATAATATAAAGACCTATTAGGTATAGCTTCGGTACCGTCGATATATGACATATAGCCATTTATTTCTAGGAATAAATCGGCATTAGTCTTCCACTCTATAAAATTAGAGCTACCAACTAGCTTATCGCCCTTAAAAGATGAAATACTAGTATTAGACATCTTTAAAGTTCCCTTTTAGAGTTTCTTGCTCTTAAGTTTTAAAGGGGACTAATTAGCGATTTTGAACTTTACTTATATATTTAAGACTTATAATATAGTCTAAAAATCCTAAATTTGACAATTTAGGTATAAGTAATAGTTATAAGGCTATAATAAATATTATAGCCTATTTGGGATTATATTTTCCCTTTTTTCTTTAATAAATCTTTAAAGATTTCTTAGACGTAATTTATCTTTTAAAAGTTTTAATTAATTAAAACTAAGATAATATACCGAAAATTCTGATTTATTGAATTTATATTCGGTAAACGGTAATAAAGCTATATTGTAAATTATAGCTATTATCTATTAATAGATAATTTTGGTTTAGTTAAAGAATTTAAATTCTTTAATTAATTTAACCGTTCTTTTTACGAATTAAGGAGCTTAGTTTAAGGGCTCTAAAAGTACTATAGATTATAGTACTAATATAATGATTTGAGCCGTAGATAATGGTTTATTAATTCGTAAATTAAATAAACTTATAATCTTTATAACTAAGACTTTAAATCTTAAGATTTAAATTCCCTTTAACTTAAAGAATTGAATTCTACTTACTACTATTATAAGGGACTCTTACCTTCTGATTTTAAGCTAGTAATAAGACCCTTTTTATCTCTATAAGAGTAAAAGGGCCGTAGCTAAAATAGGTAGATATATGTAAAGTGATATTAATTATTTATATAATATAAAAAATTATAAAATAATTTTTAGAGTCTTAATAGTAGTAATTTTATAGGTAGTTCTTAATCTTTTAAGGGTTATTCTCGTAATTATTATAATAATAATAATTAACTTTTAAAAGTATTATATACTTTAAAAGCTTATATTTGAAAAAATCGTATATATAGCACAAATATAATATATTATATGACTAGACTATGTCCACTCATATAGTATATTATACCTATATATAGCCAAATATATTGAGAATCGCACTAGAGGTGTGTTTGGAACGTATGTCCGTATAGTATTGTCAAATATAAGTATAAGAGCTAAGACCAATTATATTGCCCAAAGCTAATTATAGTTATACTGATATATAGCCAAACACGACCTAATATAGGTAATTACAGAGAGACACAACTTATTCTTCGAAATAATAAGCTGGAATCCTTTGTATGAGAACTGAATCTTTAATTACTAGTAGGTAATTAAAAATCAGGAATTTATATATTACCCGCTATGGGTAGCGCAATCGCTTGTTCTCACAGATATATAGTCAAGAGGTTATAGTTTATACGCTCACTATAACTTTGTCTCAGGGACTTAGGCAAGCCTGCAATTACCTATATTTGTAATAATTAGCTTTAATCAAAGGGATGATTCTCTTACTTTTAAGTAAAAGTAGAGGAAGCGTCGATTTGCGATCACAAATACTCTTAGTTTAGAAAACCAAGTGCATTGCTACCATGTCGTAATAGTCGGAATCGATAGGGAGGTAAAGTCTTAAAGGCTAAAGTCTTAAAGGCTAAAGTCTTAAAGAGTAAAGTAAAGTAATGGTTTAAGATCGTAAAGCAAAGAGTAAAGTGATTCTGAAGTGCTGTTCGAGTGCTTGATTTTCTGGTTCTAAGGGGGGAAATCTAGCTACTTAAATAATAAAATCTAGCTACACCAAACCACAAGAATGACTCACAACTCCATTAATTATAATAAGCACGGCCTATAAATCCACCGATTATTAGAAATCAAATTATAAGACGGCTAAATAAATGTCCCATTAAATCGTAATTATGGCTTAATAGATGCCCCGATCTTATGAACCGAATCCTTAGTTCCAAATCCAAGTCACGTTCTTAATTAGCTAAGAGCTTACTAAAAAATCGTGTTCTTAATTAGCTAAGAGCTTACTAAGAAATCACGTTCTCAATTAGCTAAGAACTTACTAAGAGATTTTAGCCATTCATAAGAGGGCTCTCTTAGATAAGAGATAAAATAGCCTAATAAGGCTAATTTAATTTTTATAATTTATAGTTACTAGTTAACTATTTAATATAAAAATTTAAGTCTTTATAGAATAATAATTCTTAAGTTAAAGACTTTTTTAAATCTCTTAATTACTACTTTAATTTTGAAAATTAATAATTAAAGTAATTATTAATTAAAGTAGATTTTGTTTTAAATATAAAATACTATATATAGTAATATACTATATAAAAAAGTTCTAGTATTTTTTATTTAATATATAATAACTTATATTATTAAAGAAGGTAATATATAAATAATCTTTAATTATTTAAATACGACAATAAGTTTAAAATATTTGAAATATATTAGTTAAGTAGGCCTTAAATTACTTCTAATAGACCTTATATAATAGTGGGCTTTACTTTATTATAGCCTCTCAAATATTATAAGATTTGTTCCTAAAAGTACTTATAGTAGAGTTAATTCTAGAAAAGTATTTATTATAAGTTCAAGGTTAGGTCCTAAAGACTACCTTCTAGGAAAATATAAATATTCTCTATTTCTTAAGGAACTTTCTATAATATAAGTTAGGTATCCGGATCTTAAGAAGCTTCTCTCGATCCAAATATATCTTTAGGATATTATATAATGGCTCCTAATAAATAGTATTAAGATTACTTTCAAAGCTTATTATATTAGGAAAGGAAGTGGGTTCTAACTTTATTTTAGGAAGTTCCCTGGTAGGAATTACCGAGGAAAATGGGATAGACTTATAAATAGAGTTTCTATGAGATATAGTAAACCATAAGGTATTCCTAAGAATACTCTTATATTACTCTAACTATAGGATATATTAGTTAATTATATTGTAAGGCACGTAATAGCAGGGTGATGTACAAGTAGTCAAGGTAAGTAAGCTGCGGAGTGACGCTTGCAAGTGTAACTGATTCCAAGAATTGATTCCAACAAGAGACTAATCGATGCCCCTTCCAAAGCTAGGAGCGTCTCCCTATATATTCCCTAGTGCTTAGCCAGGCATGCGAAGCCCTTTACTTAATTAGGAAATCCCATGCGATCCATACGATTCCGATCGCAAGCTGTACCCAAAATAGGAAACTAGATCCACGACATCTGACACCTGTCCATGCGCCATCACGTGTGCCCATCACATATATTTACTAATTCTTGCTTTTATTAGAGCGCTTTAACTTTAGTATACAAGCCCTATTTCATAGCTTGGATAGTAGTAACTCGGGTATTAATCTCGGTATCTTAATTATTACCGGGATTATTTCCATTATTATTACTGGCTCTCGGAGATTCCTGAGAGGCCCTATTAAAAGTATTAGACGAGCCTTTGCTATTACCTATATTGGGGTTAATCTGGTCGACTTTCTCTATAGGAATAGCTTTAGTAAGAAGTTATATATTTTGCAGATTTCGAGATATAATTACTTATTAAACTACTTTCTTTAAGGGTAAAAAGATTAGCTTATAAGATATTTATTAATAAGTAATAAGATAATAGAATAAATTAGTATATTATAAAACCATAGTATTAAATTTAGTATAGAACTAATCTCTGTTTCTCCTATAAGGTTCAGGGAAGCCTTCTCTAAATAGGAGTATAATGGTTTCACGTGGTAGACTAGGGAATTAGGCTCGTGAATTAGTAGGTCTAAAGCAATAAGTATATATATAAGTAAAGACTTAATTTCGAACTTAAAGAAAGTTCTATCTATAAGATAAAGCGTTCTTATATAGCCTTAGGGCTTAGTTCTAGAATATTCTAGTAGTGAGTCATATGCTTACTAATTAGAATCTTCTAGATACTTAGCTTACAAATCAGAGCTATATGGAATATTCTAGAACTAATAATTACTAATGCTTACTAATGCTTACTAATGCTTATATAAGCTTATAGTAAGTTCTAGAATATACTAGAAAGTACTTATTACTAATATCTTAATAAGGAGGCCCTAATAACATATATATAATTAGTAATTTATAAGCCTAATACTTATAATATAAATAGTAGTTAGTTATAAAGTCGGAGGGCCTCTAATCTCCCTAATTAATACCCGTAATATCCGAGGTTTATTATATGCCCTTAAGTTATATATGACCCTATATATATTATATTTATATCTATAGTATTAGTACTAATATTATTTATTTCTTAAGCTAGAATTACTAGTTTAAGCTTACTTGGCTTTCGGATTAGTACTTTATTTAATAAATCAAGTTTTTATTAAGGTAAAGCTAATTAAAAATACTAAAAATATATATAAAAGAAATATTTAAAGAAAGCCCAGAAAGTTAATTTAAATTATATATTTAGAGGCTTAAAAATAGGGCTATTTTAGTATTTAGAATAGAAGAATTTTATACTAATATTTAAAAAATTTATATAAGAGTTTATTAGATCTAGTTCCTCTATTTAAAGAAGCTAATTTATAGCCTAAGTATTATTTAATAATATATATTAGAGCTAATTAAAATAAAAAGTTATATATTTTCTATTTAAATTTCCTATTTTATTAGAATTTCGAATAAGCTATATATTATTATTTAGTTCTAGTAACTTTTATTTAGCTTTTATAATATAAATAAAGTCTTATTAAGCTAGCTAGAATTTATTATAATAGATTCTTTTTTTTATTCTGAAATAATTAATTAGGGTTATAGATTATTAACTAGAAGTATTATAAAATAATAAATATTAGCTAGTTTATCTAATAATATTAGAAAAGCTATTTTTTATTTAGCTTAAGTTTTTTTTATCTAATTTAGTTTATGGTTTTTATATAAAATAAAGTAATCTAGTAATAAGTAATAATTATTTTATTATATAGGCTATTTTTAATTCTTTAATATTTAGAATAAAAAATACTTATAATTCTAAAATAATATAAATTAGATTTAATTTCCTAGTTAATTTATTTGGCTTTTATTTAATAAATAAAAGAAATAATAAATAAAAGAAAATTAGAAATATTTTAACCAAATTTCGAAAATAAGAAAATATAGTATTTAAATTTTACTTTAATAAAATAAAAATATTAGATAATTTTATAATAACTAAAGTTATTTTAATACTTTTTAGAATTAAAATATAATTACTAGATTAGATTAATAGTATTTATAATATAGTTATTAGAATTATTATTATTTATAAATAGCTTATATAAAATATAAAATAGTTTATATAAATTAAAAAAATTTATTTACTAATTATATCTTAATATTAATAATAGCTATAGTAATAAAATAGTCTTTTTTTATTTATTTAATATATTATTTATATTTCTAAATATTATTAAACTTTTTTTTAAAAGAAACTAGTAATTATTTTTTATTTTTTAGTTAGAATAAATATTATAAGATTATAAAACGAGTTAATAAAATATTTAGATTTGAGAAGTATTTTTATTTTCTTTAAATATTTTTATAAATATAATAAAAAGTTTAGATTTAGAAAAATTCTAGTTTCTTTTAAATATCTTTTATAAATAAGGTAAAAAGAAAAGAAATCAGAAGTTATAAGAAGTAGATTTATAGCTTTATTATAACTAGCTCGGAGCTAATATAAGTAAAAGTAACTAAATAAATAATTAAATAAGGTAATTAAATAAATAAATAATAGGCCAAGCTATAAAATTAAATAAGAATTTTTTTTAGCTAATATTTTAATATTATTATAATTAAATTCGCTTATATTTTATATAAATAATTAATATATATAGAAGTATATTTTGGGACTTTTAAAAATTAAATAAATAAAGCTTTTAAGATTTTTCGAGATTTTTCGAATATAAAAGAAAAAGAAAAAAAAAGTTTGAAATTATATAACTATATTTAGTATTAAGCTTATAGTATTTTCTTAATACTAATTATAGTTTAGAGGTAGTTAAACTTGTTTTTTTACTAGAGATTTTATAAGTTTATTAGCTAATTACTATTTAGTTAAAATATATTTAAGCTAAATTTATTTACTAGATATTATTTTCCGGACTTATTTTTTTAATAAAAGTAATTATTTTCTAATTATTATAATAAATTATAATAGTAATTTTCTTTTAATAAAGAGCTTTAATAAGAAATCTATTAAGTCAAATAGTTTTCTTTATAGCCTGGATTTCTATTATTAATTTAGATTTATAAGAGAAATAAATAATAATATCTTATTTTTTTAATAATTAACTAATAGCTTTATTACTTATATTAAAAACGAAACTATTTATAAAATATAAAATATATTTATATTCGGTCTAATTAATATTTAAATAGCTAGTTAATATCTTGAGATTATTATAATATATAAGTTAATAATCGAGAGTTTCTTTAAAGTATTATAAAATTCTTTTAGTTATTATTATATATTTTATTATTAGATTTAAGATAAAGTAGCTAATTATTAAGACTATAAATATAATATTTAATTAGAATTCGAATATAATATATATAAAAGATCTAATATAGTATTAATAGTCTTTAATATTTATAGAATCTATAATAAAGACTTTTAGTATAAATATAAGATTAGTATTACTAATATTTATTAATATAAATAAAGGTTTATAGTACTTTATATTCGAGTTTTAAAGAATCTTATTTAAATAAAAATACTATTTGAATTAAAATATATTATTTAATTAATTTTAAATAATTATTATTTTAAGATAAAAATTAATAAATCTAAAATTACTTATCTAAAAATATTTATTTAAGGCTTATTTTAGTATATTAATCTCTACTTATTTATATTTTATAATAAGTAAATTATTAATATAAATAGTAATAATAATTTTCTTTTTATAAAAAATATTAATATTTATTAAAAGTCTAGCTTTTAAAAGAATTCGAAAAGTATATTATATAAGATTCTCGAGTTTTACTTTAAGCTATAAAATACTTAATCTAGCTTATATATCTTATTTAATTTATTTCCGAGTTTAGTTAATTATTTTATATAAATAGTTTCTTTAACTTTTTTATAAAGAAATATAGTTTTTATATTTATTTATTTAATTTTCTAATTTAAAGCTATAATTATAATAAAGATTAACTTATAGCTTATAGCTTTATTATAGTTATAAAGGTTTTATTAAAGTTAATATTTTCTTATTATTAATTACTATAGATTATTTAATAGGCCTTATAGTAAATAATTTATTTAGAGAAATTATACTAATATTTATAGATTTATTTACTAAAAAGAATTTATTAATTAATTAGTTTATTTACTAGTATTTATATCCGGTTTTTTTTAAGAAAATTAAATCTTTTATTTATTATAATTAGTATTAGCTATAGCTTTCTTATAATAATAAGGCTTAAAGAATTCGGGAAATAATATTTCGGAAAGTATAATTTTAGCTATAAAACTAAGAAATTAGTTTAATTTCGGGTTAATATAATTATATAAATTATTATTTTCTTTAGCTAGAAATACTAGAAATAATATAGAATTAGAGAAGTTTGAATTAATTAAATATTTCTTTATTTATTAATATAAATAGATATAAAGAAATTATTATATTTATATTAATTAAATCCGGAATTTTAATTATTTAATTATTTTATAAAGCTTTATTTATATTATTTTATTTATATTATTTTCTATTTAGAATATATTAGTAGTATTTTAATTACTAGTTTTATTTATAAATAGTTAAATTATATTACTAGAAGTAATTTTAGAATAATAATAAATTACTTGTTTTATTATATTAGTTAGATTTTATATAGTATTTTTCGAGAATAATAATTTAATAAAATTATATTATTAGTATTATTATTAAATATATTTCTTTTCTAAAGAATTAAATATTATAAAAGCAGAATATTTAATAGTTTATTTTAAAGAATATTTAAATAAATATTAGATTTAAATTTAAAAGTCTTTTTTTTATTAAAAAGAGGCATTTTTCTATAATATAAATATTATAAGCCTTATAAATATAATTATTATTAGTAAGAATTTAATAAATATAATCTTTTTTATATTTAATTAGATATTTATTTATAATTTAATTTTTTTTAGTTTCTTTTTACTTTATTTATTATTAATAAACTATATATAAAATCTAATAATTTAAAAGTAGTTAATAAAGAGTTTATATAAGTTTATAGCTTTATATAAGATTATTTTAATAAAGCTATAAAAACGGTATATATAAAGATAAATAGTTATATAAAGTAATTCTGGCTATTATTTTAATCTAAATTTAAAGCTTTTTAATAAGATTTTAATAATAATCTAAAGTATTTTTTCTATATATTTTATAGTATTTAGTAATTATAGCTTTATTTCTTTTATTTATATTTTCTTAATACTAGTTATTTTCTCTAAATTCCAAGTTCTTATAAATAATAATTAGAATCTTATTTTAATTCTTTTTTCTAGGCTAATTATCTAACTAAATTAACTTTCTATTCTTATAATTAATTAGAATACTAGTATTTATAAACTATTATTATTTCAAAATTATATTATATTCGTCTAGTTTTATAACTAATATAAGTACTAGAACTTTCCGTTTATTAATTAAAAGTATAAGCTTAATATAATAAATAATAAATATGATTTATTTATTATTAAATTCTTTTATATTATAGAATAATATTAATTAAATAAGTTTAATATTTAGAAATTATTTAATTATTTTTATAAACTTAAAATTAATAAAAAAAAATTTATTTACTTTAATATTAATAAGAAAAGAAGTTTAAATATCTAATTTATTATTACTAATTATATAAAAGAATATAAATATATTACTTTTAAGTAATTAGCTTAAATTAATTTCTATTATATTAATATAATATAGTTCTAAAAAAGAGATTTCTTTTAGAAGTCTTTATTTCTTTATTTTATATTCTCTAATAACTTAATTATAATAAATACCATTAGCTTAGCTATTAAAATTTACTTTATATACTTTATTTTAGGCTTTAGATAATTCCTAAATATATAATTAAATTTATTATAATTATAGTATTTAAGATTAAAGAATTCGGGCTTTAAAATAATAAACTTATTTATTACTAGAATCTTAAAAGCAGGCTTTATATAAGAAATACTTCCTGAGCTTAGCTTATTTATATCTTTATTAGCTTTCTTAAATATCTAGTCTTACTTTTTATAATAAGCTCGAATCTACTAGTTATTTATAATATAATATTATATAAACTTTATAATATAAATAATAGAGTTATTATAATATATAGCTATAGTTTCTTAAAGCTTTTAAATAAGCTTATTATTTAAATTATCTTTAAAATTTACTAAAAAATAGATTAATTATATTTATATTACTTAATAATTCTATATAGGAAAGAGCTCTCTTATATATATATATATTCTTATACCAAGACATTAGTAATAAATATATAATTATCTTTAGTACTTTTACTTAATAATAGCTTATATATATATAAGCTCCTATAGTAGTTAGTTAAGCTTTATTAATAGAAAGTAATTATTTATTAGCTTAACTTCTTATATAATTAAAGAAGAAAAGGTAATTATAAAGAACTTTCTTTGAGAGCTCTTATAGAACTAAGCTTCTATAGAATTAATACTTCCTAAACCTTTAATAAACCTATAGTAGAAAACCTTTTAAAAGGGAAAACCTGCTAGGAAAGAATAGAATAATAGAAGTAAAAAAGAGAAGAAACCCTATTTATTTAAGCCTCGAGAATTCTATTTCAAGCTAAAGATCTAGTTTAGTCTAGTCTTACTTCTAATTCAAATTAGAAATCTCTTTAAAAGAAGTATTTCTATCCGTTAGCCTAGAGGTATTTCTTATAACTCCTATAGGCTTATTAGTAGCTAATTCTACTATTAATAAGGCTGACTTCTGCTTTATTAATTATTATTATTAGTATTTTATTAATAGACTAGGCAATAATATCCGAGGGCTATTTAATTATATTTTCGGACGAGAACTTTCTCTAGCTCCTACTAGACTTATATCCCGACTTCTAGATAACTTACTCCTTATTAAAAGAGATTTCTATTTATTAGGTACCGCCAGACAATCTCTATTACCAGGAACCGGTTATTTCTTTCCTCGATCTAATATTATAACTCGAAATTAAATAAATTCCCTCTCTAATTTATTATAGAAAGCAGGAAGGTCTTACTAGTTCTTTAAAACGGTTACTAGTATTTCTATTACTAGCCAAATATAATCTCTAGCTAGATTTTCTTTCTAAAGATCCCAAACTATAATAGTAATAATATTAAGCCTATATATCTATTTAAGATACTTAATAAATTTTTATTATATATTAAGTAAATCTGTCTAATATATATTACTATAGGTTTTGTCTTATTTAGTAATAATACTTAGATTAAGAATTATTAGGGAAAATCCGGAAGTATTAACTATAAATATAAAGAAAGCTATCTAGTAATAGAAAGAAATCTTATTATAATAGTATTTATTACTAATTCAGATCTCGGATTTAGTATAGAAGTAGCTAATTCGAATTATTTACTATTTAAATTTCTCTTTAAAGAAAGAAGAAAAGTAATAAAAATTCGGAAATTCGGAAATAGTTCTCTAGTTCTTCTTTTCGTCTTTTATTATCTATATAATTAGAAAAGAAGTTAGGAGCTAATTACTTAGGCGGCTATTAGAATAATCTATAATATAATAATACTTAAAAGAGGCTCAAATATATTATAAAAAGAATTATATTTCTTTAAAAGAGGATTTATTATAAAGAATAGAAAAAGAAAGTAGTCTAATACTAATATAAGATATCTTAGGCTCGATTCTATTCTTATCTTTCTTTATAAGGCTAAAGAATAAGGCTAAATAGTCAGAAAGGCATATAAATCTAGTTATATTTAAAGATACTATTTTAAAATAAATTTATAAATAAATTATATATATATATAGTTACTAAAAGAATATTTACAGAAAATAGAAAAATATAAATCGAAAAGTTAATAGCTAGGTCTTATATAGCTAGGCATCCAGCTATTTTCTTACTTAGGTAGTTTAATACTAATAGCTTAATAGGCGAATATAGCCAAGGCTACTATAGGATTCCGGGGCTAGCAAGTTTTTAGTTAAGATAACTATACTTTTATATTCTTAAAATTAAAAGTTTCTAGATTTTTATATAATAATATTATAGGTATTAAATACTACTTAAAAGTATTAAATCTTAATAGAAGTAGTCTTTTAAAATTAAGATAATTTATTAGAAAATATTTTAGTAATATAAAAATTAATATTTCTCTTTTTTCTCTCTTAAATTTCCGGAGTTTAATAAATACTAATTATATCTCGGAACTACTTAAAAGCATTTCTAGCTAATAGCTTTATTAGCCTATTTATAGTTTAATCTTTAGTCAAGATATATTAAAGTTTAATCTCTTTTAATTCTATTACTTTATAGATCTAGTATATTTATAAATTAATATATTTTATTCTTATATAGCTAAAGAAGTTCTTTATAAGTATAATAGTACCTTAATTATTATAAAAAATTATTATTAGAACTAATATATTATATTTCTTTTTATAAACTTTAGTAAGAAAGTATTTTAACTAGATTACTTTCTTTATTATTTATATTTATTTAAAATATTCGGATTTATAAAAAGAGAATATAATAATAGGTTATTTCTTAGAGAACTAGCTAATTATTTCGCTTTCTAAATAAAAAACATATCTAGAAATTAATTAGTAAATATTATAGTTTCCGGGCTAGTTAGTATTAGAGTAGCCTATTAAATAAAATAGCTTTTTACTAAAAACAAGTTTTAAGTCTAAAGTTCCCTAAAAATATCTCAAGGTTTTTTTTACTACTTTTATATATACTTCTATTAGGTTTATATAGAACCTACTAATTACTAATACCAAATATATAATATCTGGCCTTATTTCAAATATAATATATATAAGGGATCTGATTTTAAACTAATAGTTCTTTTTAAATATAGCCCGGAGCTATATAGCCTTTAGGTACTAGAACTATAACTTTTATTATACTAGTTTCTATTAGAATATCTTTAGAAATATAATCTAGTATATTAAACTTTTTAAATATACTTTATAAGTAATTTTTCTGGCTTAATATTAAAATATAGTTCTTATAATCCCGTTTAACTTTTATTTTAAAGTAATAGCTATATGGCCCTAAATTAATTATTTTAAACTCAGAATTAAAACCTTTCTTAAACTTATTAATAGTTTATATATTCTGTCTAGTAATTAGAAAATTATTAATATAAATAGTAATAATTATATTATAGCTAAAGAAAATACTTAAGTTTATATTAAGAGATTTATATCTATAAGATTTCAGAAATTTTATAAGAGTTTTATACTAAATTTATAATATTTATTTGAATTTATATATCTTATCTAAATATTCTAGATCTTTTATATTAGTAGGCTATTAGATATAAACTTTCTCTTTAATTTCTTTATATAGAAATATAGTTTTAATATTTATTTACTTAATTTCCTAGTTAAAAGCTATAGTAATAATAAAAATGGCCTTATAGTTTATAGGCTTTATTACTAAGGCAAATATCTCAAAAAAGTTTATTTCTTTCTTTTACTTAAAGCTATATATTACCTAGTAAGCCTTATAGTAAATTACTTTATTTCTAGAGCCCTTTTTTAGTTTCTAAACTCATTTGCCTATTAGAATCTTATAATTCTTTAGGATATTTACTAGAATTCAAGTACTATTTTTAGTAAAAGAGGTATATTCTTTCCAGATAGCTAGGGCCTAGTAATTCTAGTAACCTCTCTTTTATACTTACTTTAGGGTCTTTAGTTCGACTTCTTTAGTAATAGAGAACGACTTTACTTATATAATAAATATATATATATTAAGGTTAAGAGAATCTAGTAATAATAATAGAATTAGAACTCTAAGTTATAAATAGTCTTTAATAACTTCTTTAATATAAATATAGTATTATTTTAGTTACTTAGGGAATAGTATTAGTATTCGTTTAGGTAATAAAAGAACTTAAAGTAAGAATAGAGATAGTAAATTAATAATACTATCTAGAAACTTATTAATGGTTTTATTTGCCTGGTTCTTAATAGCTTAAAAGCGTTTTAAAACTAACTCTTATATCTTTTTCTCTTATTTAAGCTTTTTAATATATCTCTTAATAAAGACTATATTTATTAGAGTATCTTTGAGATCTAGTTTAGATATAAGTCCGGTTTCGGGAATTAATAATATTTATTCTTTTAGTTTTTTCTTATTAATATAGATATTCGTTTTATAAATTATCTTTCTTTTAATTAAGATTTAATAAATTAATTCTTCTTTAAAACTAATAAGTACTTCCTTTATTATCTTATCTTATAATTTCCTTATTTTCCTTTTAATAAGATTCCAGGTATTAGATCCGAGAATCCGAAAATATAAGAGATCTGGTTTAATTTTAGTTTATTTCTTATAAGATATAATTTCCCTAAATACTAAATATAGGCTATAATTAAATAGATACTAAACCGTTTATAGAACTTCTGGCTACTAGATTATTAGTATACTAGATAATTATATTAAGGCTTTAGTTCTTTTTTATAGTAATTAACTATATTTCTCTCTTTTACTATTCTATACTAGATTTCCCGGAATTATAAGCTCGAGTTAGATATCTATAATTAGATAATAGTTCTTAAATCTATTAAATAATATAAGTTTACTATTATTATAATATATTTACTAAATCTTTTTACTCTTATACTTATACTTAACTTACTACTTTTTAAAATAGTTAAAGGCTTCTAATTTCGCTTTAAAGGCTTTAATTCTATTTTACTTAGTATAGTTATATAAATAATATCTAAAGTAGTATTTTCCTATCTTTATAATTACTAGTAAAGAGCTAATAATATTAAATTATATAAGTTTATAATACTTTATTCCGGGTTTAATTAGATAATTATAAGACTTATATTTTATTCTATTAAGTATATAAAATTTGTATATATAATTGTTTTTATAATAAGGAATTATAAGATTAATATTATAAGAAACTTTTGAAAATATCTTAATATTTCCTTTTAAGAAATATTCTATCTATTTATATTAGATAAGAAGATTTTTATTTATAATAAAGGTAGTAATAGTATAGTTAAACTATAGCTGAATTAATAGTAGTAATATAAAATAAGGAATTAAGAAGTCTTAGATATTAAGTAAATAGATCTAACTATTTTAAATAGTAATATATATTATTTTATTAATTTTGAAATTCAAGCCGCCTCTTTTACTTATTCCTAAACCCTAGCCAAATTTGATTCCGCCGGCTTCGAATTATCTAATAGAAATAAGATTAACTCTAATACCAGAGATATAATAGGTATTATTAAGAACTAGTTTTATTCCAGGCCCGGAGAGATAAAGTAAGCTAATTATTTCCGGCTTTATTTTAAAATTACTAATTCCAGAGAATAAGTCGGCTTTAGTAACTAGCTAAAGATTAAAGAACTATTCTTTTATATCCAAAGTATAGTTCGAGTATCTAGTATCTATAATACTATTATTTCTGAGTTCTATAGTAGTAAGGAAACTAATTACTAGCTCTAGACAAGTAATATATTTCGGGGTCATATAAGTACTAGTTTTTTTTTCCTTTTTTTTTTTTTTTTTCCTTTTAACGTGCTTTATTAGTTTAGAACTATATAGTACGGCTAGCTAAGCTAGCGTGAGTCTCAGTAGCTTATATACAGGCCCAAATTCCAATATAGGTAGTAAATAGTTGGGGACATACCCCTGAAACAAAAACTTAAGGAAATAAAGAAAAAATGAGTATAAATCGCAATTCCTCTCCTACTCCCTATTTCCCTTTTCCCTTTTTCCCTATTCCCCTTCTCCTATTTCCTCCCCTATTTCCTCCCCTATTTCCTCCCCTATTTCCTCCCCTATTTCCTCCCCTATTTCCTCCCCTATTTCCTCCCCTATTTCCTCCCTTATTTCCACTTCTTCTACTTCCACACTTCGCTCAATATGCCATTTTCTTGTATATATACTAGTTTCTTTTAAGAATACTAGTATATTTAATATCCTAATTTCCGTATGTAATAGTAATCGTAGGTTAAAAGCACTAGCTTCCAAGCTCCCTTTAAATAGACTAAATAGTCTAAGTCATTCCTCCCTATATAGCATATAGTATAAAAGGAGGTGCTTTGCATTCTCAGTCTTTCTGTATTTGTATTTATTATTAGACATTATATTTAGCCTGTATAAATAGGATTTTAAATATCCGTAGCCTAGCTTTAGCTAGAAGAAGGCACTAGCTAGGGGCCTAAAAGTTCCTAAAGGTAGGTTTATCTTTCTGGATACTTTCTACGGATATATATTACTATATGATTCTAGCTGGGTTTTCGGTTTAGTATAAGATTCTAAAAGTAGTCTATACTCTAGTTTCTTAACTTTATTAATTTTAACCCCTAGGAAAGCAAAGGAGGTTTTTACTAATTCAGGTTCTAATATAGGAGAAGTAGTACCTAGCTTAGCTAGTTCGTCTGCTTCTTTGTTCCCTATTATATCTATATACCCTGGAACCCAGATTAGTTCTATATTAGCTCCTTTAGCTTTAAGGACCTTAGTAGCTAGTATAGCTCTAATCTGTTAACTTTGTCCTGGCTTATTAGAAGGAGTTTTTAATCTTAGTAAACTAGCTTGGTTATCTGTAAAGATATTAAAAAGCTCTCCTCTCTTTGCTTTACTACTAGTATACTTAATAGCTCTAATAACGCCTTCTAGTTCTCTATTATAGACTATAGTACTAGCTCCTATATTCTGGCTTTCTCTATATTTAGCTATAACCGGAATATAAGAAGTTTCGTAACTATAAACTACAAGCCCTAGGCCTATTCCAAGTCCTTTTTCAGTTTGAGATCCATCTATATATATAGATAGTATAAAGCTATTATTATATAAAGTCTTTAGATAGAAGTTATATAATATAGTAGTCTCTTCCTTTGGCTCTTTTAATATAGTGATTTTATAAGGCACTTCTCTGTCCCAAGAGGCAAAATAAAAGTGTCTTATAGTCTCTAGGTCTTTAGGGTCTATTAGATTACTAATAGAGTCCACTATAGTTTCTACTTGAGACTTTTTGGCTATGCGATTTCGCTTTAGATCGGTATTTAGACTATAAATAGAGTCTATATCAGATTCTACTAGTTCTAAATTATAGGATCTTTGGAAGGACTTCTCGAACTCTAGTCTAATAGGGTGTTTTAGACTTAGTTTAAGGATACGGAAGGCATAACGACGTCGATTATGGTTTAGCCTTATAATAGATGGAACTAAAGCTAATTTGACCTCTATAGGAATAATAGAAGCAGTTTTAAATACTCCTAGGGTTTTCCTTAGGGCTAGGTTTTGAATCGCCTATAAAGGCCGAATTTGAGCTTTATTTTCAGTCTTTTACTATAGTATAGAACCATAGTCTATTATACTAGTAATATAGGCTAAGTATAGCATCACCACTCAACTTTTTTTCCGGTTTTTTTTTACTCCCCTTACTTTCATACCCACACTTCACCCACCTTCAGAACTCACTCAATATACCTCAGCCCTTTGGCCCCAGGCTCTAGAACCTACTATAAGTAGAGCTAGAACAGGCTAAATGGCCCCCCCTGACCCCCCGGGCTCCAGCCCCCCTCCCATCGACTTTCAAGAGCTCGGAGAGCTTCCAGAGAGCCCTAGCGAGGAACTAGAGCTACCTACTAGCTCCCCACTAGCCCGGTTTAGCCAGGGAGCTCAATCCGTATTCGATTTAGCTATAAATCCAATCTCTTTAAACGAACTCGCAGCCCCTTTTCCTTAGCCTAATTCAGCTAGTGCGGCTCGACTAAGCCGCCTCCAGAACGGGCTAAAGCGTGGCCCTAGTACGAGCAATATTAATAGCGATATTAATAAGGAATACCAAAACCACGGAAACTACTACTAATACCAAAATCAAGCTTCGAATAAAGCTAAATTACTAATTCGTTAAGCCCGGGACTTAATAGTCAAAGCCATTACTATTATCCCGTTATATAACCAGTAATCTCGACTACTAGATTTAGTAGAAATCTTTAGGGAATATACAGAATTCGGCCGTATCCGCCATACTAGTACTTTACTAGCTTTATAGGTAGCGAACCTCGAAAATGCCACTAAACGGATCGAAATTCAGTCAAGAACTCAAGCCAAGCTAGCTACTCAAGCTAAAACTACCTCCGAAAAGCCTACTTGGGCTAAAATTACTACTCAAGAACCACAAACATACTCGGAATCATGCTCGGAAAAGAACTAGACTTTAGTATTATATACTAAGTCTAAAAATCAGGGAGGAAAAGGCCCTAGTATACTTACTAGTAGCGGTAGTACTCGTGGTACTAATAAACCATCCAGTGCACGTGATACTAGTAGTTCTAGTACTCGTAATACCAGATCTATAGCCCTCTCTAGGAAATGCACCTTCCTACTAGCTCATATAGAGTAGGCTAGCTTGTTCTCTGCTATTTTAACTCGCAATTCGCTTAATACTGCTTTCTGCTCTAAGGGAATTAAGGGACTAGTAATCTCTATGGTTTCTTTTTCCTCAAAGGGTAATATTATAGTTAATACTACTCCCGAATTCAACTCTGACTTTCTGGTTCAAAATTAAGCTATTATAAAGGGGGTACTTCCCTTAGTTACAAGTATATAAAAAGGAGAACCTTAGTATAAAGTTATTATCTATGGTCTACCTATTCGTGAGTTTAATATATCCAAAGGAATAAACTTAGTCCTAGAAGAAATTAAGACCTTTAATAAGGGACTAGAGCCTATTAGCCAGCCCTATTAGGCTACTTCTAAGGAGAAAAGAGACTTAGGCCTCTAGCGAGCCGGTTTAGTAGTAGTGGCATTTCCTACCGAGATTCAAGCTAATAGAGCTATTAAAAATAGACTCCTTATAGCCGGGATCTCTACTAAAGTAGTAAAATACTATACTATTTCTAGTACTATATAGTATACTAGGTGCGCAGGGTACGGGCACTTAGATTCTATTTATAAAAAGAAACCTAAGTACTTACTATATGGTAAGGGTCACGTGACTGAGAACCATTTTTGCTCTATCTATAAGAAGAAGGGTAAAAAATGCTCCCACGTGACTACTAAATGCTCTAATTACTTAAGTACTGCCCACTTAGCTAGTTCTAAGCTATATAAGGTTTACTTAGTAATTAAAAAAGCTACTACTACTATAATTCCTACTATTACTATTAATAAGTAGCTATGTCAAAGTACTATAAGTTAATATGAATCATAATAGCTCTACTACTGAAAACGTCTTGCAAATAGCTATAGAACTGGATATTAAAGTCCTAGTAATCTAGGAGCCTTAGGTAATAGCAGGGAATAATAATCGGGAATATCGTTCTATTATATACTCTAGCTATTTCCAAATACTCCCGAATTACGGTACCCTGAGGCCTAGAACCCTATTTTATATAGCTTGCGAACTATAAGCTAGTCTAGCCTCAAACTTACTAAGTAATCCTAATTACTTAATTATAGACTTAAGTCTAGGTATACTAAAAATGTAGCTAATTAATTTCTATAATATAATTTACCCAGAAGACCCTAATAGTATATTAATTATATTAAGAGAGAATATCTTACCTATTACTCTCTATAATAGCTCTTTATTACTAGGTGATTTTAATATATATTATCCTTAGTAGGATTCCCTTAAATCTTAAAGTAGTTATATAGTTTATTTAATTAGCTATATAGAGAACTATTCTCTAAGGCTATTAAATAAACCAGGGGAAGATACCTTCTATAGACCTAATATGTCTATTTCTTCCGTATTAGACTTAAGTTTTACTACTAGTAGAATAGTAACTAAGATTAAAGACTGGCAAGTGTTACTAGACTTAGGTTCTAATTACTTCGGGATTCTATTTATTATTAGTAAGTCGACTTATAGCTCTAGTTCTAATCTAGTCAGATTTAATACTAAGAAAGCGGACTGGGCTAAATTTACAAGCTACCTTATTAATAGCCTTGAGAATATGCCCTTTCTACTTACTAGTATACCTGGAAACCATAAACTAGACCTATTAGTAGAAGACTTTACTAATAGAATAGTAGAAGCAGCTAGTAATAGTATTCCAAAATCTACTACTAGTCCGTATTCTAAACCCTAGTAGAATGAGGACTTAAAGACCTTACGTAAATTAATACTATACTATAGCTATAAGTCTAAAGCTTTAGGGTATACTCTCTATAAATAAGAACTCCAAAATGCAAAAAACACCTATTTTAATACTATTAAGAGTACTAAGCTAGTATACTGGAATAAGTTCTTAGAGAATAAAGACCCCTAGTTAATTTTTAAAGCTATAAAATATACTAAAGATACTATATATTAACCTATTCCTAGTATCTTAGATAATAGTTTAAATAAGCTAAAATCGACTTTCCAAGAGAAGTATAATATCTTTAGAACTGTGCTTTTCTTACTACTCCCTATTACTGAGCCTACTAGTTTAATAAACTATAGGTCTAGCTCAAAGTGGGACTGGCCTATTTTGTCTAAAATAGAGCTAGAATAAGCCTGTATTTCTAAGATAAAGAGGAAAATCCCTGGACCAGACTTAGTTACTCAAGAGATTATAGTTCATACTTATAGAGCTTCTCCAGATATCTTTTATAGGCTATACTCCTTATTTATTAATAAGGGATACTATCCTAAAGTCTGGAAATAAGCTACTGGCTTTATTCTAAAGAAATTAGGGAAACCAAACTATTCCCTACTTAAAGCATATCGAGTTATTTCCCTACTTAATTACTTAGGGAAGGTTTCTGAGAGAATACTAGCTAGGCGACTTAGCTATTTAGCCGAGACTAGTGACCTACTACACTACTCCCAAATGGGAGGTAGGCTCTATAAGTCAGCTATTAATACTGCTTTACTATTATAAAATAAGGTAGAATTAAATAAGTCCTATAAGCTAAAAACTAGTACTCTCTTCCTAGATATTAAAGGCGCCTTCGATTACGTGTCCAAGAATAGGCTATTACAGATTATAATTAGTTTATTATTACCTACTAGCCTTATTCTATGGGTATTATTATTTCTAGATAACCGAGTATTATAACTAGCTTTTAATAATAGTATTAAAGTATTTAGGTCTATACTTACTAGTATTCTATAAGGCAGCCCTATATCCCCTATACTATTTCTTATCTATATCCGAGACTTATTTAAGTTAGTAAATATTAAATTCAGATCCTATTTAGATAATATATCCCTTACTACTGCTTCTAAAAGTCTAAAGAAAAATATTAAGACTCTAGAAAGAGAAGTAAAGGATATAGTTAATTTAGGGAAAAAGAATACTATTAGCTTTAATATAGATAAAACAGAGCTTATTTATTTTAATAATTCCAAAAATAAGCCTAGTCTAAAACTACTTAATAGGGAACTAGTTTCCCCTAGTAAAGTAGTCAAATGGCTAGGGATCTATTTTAATGAAAATCTCAGATTTAAGGAATATATAGCCTATAGGGCTTCCAAAGTAAAACAAGCCTTTTATAGGATATAGAGACTTACGAATATATCGCGTAGCTTATTTCCTTTTATAATTAGACAGCTATATTTAGCCTGTATTACTAGTATAATAGACTATGGTTCTATACTATAGTAAAAGACTAAAAGCAAAGCTCAAATTTGGCCTTTATAGGCAATTTAAAACCTAGCCCTAAGGAAAACCCTAGAAGTATTCAAAACTGCTCCTATTATTCCTATAGAGGTCAAATTAGCTTTAGTTCCACCTATTATAAGGCTAAACCATAGTTAACGTTAATATGCCTTCCGTATCCTTAAACTAAGTTTAAAACACCCTATTAGACTAGAGTTCGAGAAGTCCTTCCAAAGATCCCGTAATTTAGAACTAGTAGAATCTAATATAGACTCTATTTATAGTCTAAATACTAATCTAAAGCGAAATTACATAGCCAAAAAGTCTCAAGTAGAAACTATAGTGGACTCTATTAGTAATCTAATAGACCCTAAAGACCTAGAGACTATAAGACACTTTTATTTTGCCCCTTGGGATAGAGAAGTGCCTTATAAAATCACTATATTAAAAGAGCTAAAGGAAGAGACTATTATATTATATAACTTCTATCTAAAGACTTTATATAATAATAGCTCTATACTATCTATATATACAGATAAATCTCAAACTAAAAAAGGACTTGAAATAGGCCTAGGGCTCGTAGTTTATAGTTACGAAACCCCTTATATTCCGGTCATAGCTAAATATAGAGAAAGCCAGAATATAGGAGCTAGTACTATAGTCTATAATAGAGAACTAGAAGGCGTTACTAGGGCTATTAAGTATACTAGTAGTAAAGCAAAGAGAGGGGAGCTTTTTAATATTTTTATAGATAACTAAGCTAGTTTACTAAGATTAAAAACTTCTTCTAATAAGCCAGGACAAAGTTAATAGATTAGAGCTATACTAGCTACTAAGGTCCTTAAAGCTAAAGGAGCTAATATAGAACTAATCTGGGTTTTAGGGCATATAGATATAATAGGGAATGAAGAAGCAGACGAACTAGCTAAGCTAGGTACTACTTCTCTTATATTAGAACCTGAATTAGTAAAAACCTCCTTTGCTTTCCTAGGGATTAAAATTAATAAAGTTAAGAAACTAGATTTTTTTTTTTTTTTTTTTTTTTTTACTTAAGATGAAAACTTTTCTTTCTAAAAAAGCCAGGGACAAAGGGTATAGAGCGGGATAGCGAAGCGCGCTATACTGCGTTCTTTTAAGCGCCTTAAAGCTTTAAAAGGAGCTGATAATTATTTCAGAACTTATCTGAGGTTTTCAGGGGCATCATAGATATTAATTTTTTTAGGAACGAAGAAGCAGACGAATAGCTAAGTTTAGGTTATCTAGCTTCTCTCATATAGAACGCTTGAAATAGTAAAAAACATCCCTTTGCTTTTCCTAGGATTAAAAGTTAATAAAGTTTAAGAAACTAGGATATCTAAATACTTTTAGGAATCTTAGATTACTTACTAAACCGAAAACTTCCTAAAGCCTTACGTAATTTTATATATAACAGTATTATATTCCGTATGCAGGTTATCCAGAAAGATAAACATATCTTTAGTCAAGCTTTTTTAGGCCCCTAGCTAGTGCACTTCTTCTAGCTAAACGCGTAGGGCCACGGCTCTTCTCACAGTCTCATTTATGAACCTACTGATACCCACCGGCTAAACTATGAGTATCTAATGGTAATTTACATACTTAGGAAAGACTAGGAATGCGCAAAGCGACCTTTCTTTTATACTATATATTATTATAGAGGAGAGGAATACTTAGACTATTTTAGTCTATTTAAAGGGAGCTTGGAAGCTAGTACTTTTAACCTATAATTACTTTTTATACTGGAGGAGGTTTGGGATATTTCCAATATACTCATATATCTTAATAAAGAAACTAGTATATATACAAGGAAAATGGCATATTAAGCAAAGCGTGGAAGTAGAAGAAGTAGAAGAAGTAGAAGAAGTAGAAGAAGGTAGAAGAAGTAGAAGAAGTAGAAGAAGTAAAGAAAGGAGAAGTAGAGAGGTTAGAAGAAGTAGAAGAAGTAGAAGAAGAGAAAGTTAGAAATAAGGGAGGAAATAGGAGAGGAAATAGGGGAGGAAATAGGAGAAGGGAAATAGGGAAAAAGGGAAAAGGGAAATAGGAAGTAGGGGAGGAATTATGATTTATACTTATTTTTTCTTTATTTCCTTAAGTTTTTATTTCAGGGATATGTCCCTAACTATTTACTACCTATATTGGAATTTAGGCCTGTATATAAGCTACTGAGACTTACGCTAGCTTAGCTAGCCGTACTATATAGTTCTAAACTAATAAAGTATATTAAAAGGAAAAATTTTTTAAAAAAAATTAAGCTTATAATTTAAAAAAAAAAAAAAAAAAGGCTAAGTATAGCTATCTAATTACAAAAGGAGATAAACCATATAATATATTCATAAGTCTCTATATCCTATAAAAGGCTTGTTTTACTTTGGAAGCCCTATAGGCTATATATTCCTTAAATCTGAGATTTTCATTAAAATAGATCCCTAGCCATTTGACTACTTTACTAGGGGAAACTAGTTCCCTATTAGGTAGTTTTAGACTAGGCTTATTTTTGGAATTATTAAAATAAATAAGCTCTATTTTATCTATATTAAAGCTAATAGTATTCTTTTTCCCTAAATCGACTATATTCTTTACTTCTCTTTCTAGAGTCTTAATATTTTTCTTTAGACTTTTAGAAGTAGTAGTAAGAGATATATTATCTAAATAGGATCTGAATTTAATATTTGCTGACTTAAATAAGTCTCGGATATAGATAAGGAATAGTATAGGGGATATAGGGCTATCTTGTGAAATACTAGTAAGTATAGACCTAAATGCTTTAATACTATTATTAAAAGCTAGTTATAATACTCGGTTATCTAGAAATAATAATACCCAGAGAATAAGGCTAGTAAGTAGTAGTAAACTAATTATAATCTATAATAGCCTATTCTTGGATACGTAATCAAAGGCGCCTTTAATATCTAGGAAGAGAGTACTAGTTTTTAGCTTATAGGACTTATTTGATTCTACTTTATTTTATAATAGTAAAGCAGTATTAATAGCTGACTTATGGAGCCTACCTCCCATTTGGGAGTAGTATAGTAGGTTACTAGTCTCGGCTAAATAACTAAGTCGTCTAGCTAGTATTCTCTCAGAAACCTTCCCTAAGTAATTAAGTAAGGAAATAACTCAATATGCTTTAGGTAGGAAATAGTTTGGTTTTCCTGATTTCTTTAGAATAAAGCCAGTAGCTTATTTCCAGACTTTAGGGTAATATCCCTTATTAATAAATAAGGAATATAGCCTATAAAAGATGTCTGGAGAAGCTCTATAAGCGTGGACTATAATCTCTTGAGTAACTAAGTCTGGTCCTGGAGTTTTCTTCTTTATCTTAGAAGTATAGGCTTATTCTAGTTTTATTTTAGATAAAATAGGCCAGTCCTATTTTGAGCTAGGCCTATAGTTTATTAAACTGGTAGGCTTAGTAATAGGGGGTAGTGGGAAAAGTATAGTTCTAAAGATATTATACTTCTCTTAGAAAGTTAATTTAAGCTTATTAGAGTTACTATCTAAGATACTAGGGATAGGTTAATATATAGTATCTTTAGTATATTTCATAGCTTTAAAAATCGACTGGGAGTCTTTATTCTCTAAGAACTTATTTCAATACGCTAGCTTAGTACTCTTAATAGTATTAAAATAGGTGTTTTTTGCATTTTGGAGTTCTTATTTATAGAGAATATATCCTAAAGCTTTAGACTTATGGCTATAGTATAGTATTAATTTACGTAAGGTCTTTAAGTTCTTATTCTACCAGGGTTTAGAATACGGACTAGTAGTAGATTTTGGAATACTATTACTAGCTACTTCTACTATTCTATTAGTAAAGTCTTCTGCTAATAGGTCTAGTTTATGGTTTCCAGGTATACTAGTAAGTGGAAAAGACATATTCTCAAGGCTATTAATAAGGTAGCTTATAAATTTAGCCCAGTCCGCTTTCTTAGTATTAAATCTGACTGGATTAGAACTAGAGCTATAAGTCGACTTACTAATAGTAAATAGAACCCCGAAGTAATTAGAACCTAA
This sequence comes from Hyaloscypha bicolor E, assembly GCF_002865645.1. Classification (NCBI taxonomy): domain Eukaryota; kingdom Fungi; phylum Ascomycota; class Leotiomycetes; order Helotiales; family Hyaloscyphaceae; genus Hyaloscypha; species Hyaloscypha bicolor. The sequence goes on along the minus strand of NW_020194585.1, from coordinate 1,141,147 downwards.
TTCTAGTAATACTTACTAGTCTTTAATCTTAATTACTATTTTACTAGTAGTAAAACTTAAGTCTAATACGGAAGGAATAGACATATTAGGTCTATAGAAGGTACCTTCCCCTGGTTTATTTAATAGCCTTAGAGAATAGTTCTCTATATAGCTAATTAAATAAACTATATAACTACTTTAAGGTTTAAGGGAATCCTACTAAGAATAATATATATTAAAATCACCTAGTAATAGAGAGCTATTATAGAAAGTAATAGGTAAAATGTCCTCTCTTAATATAGTTAATATACTATTAGGGTTTTCTAGATAAATTATATTATAGAAATTAATTAGCTGTATTTTTAGTATACCTAGACTTAAGTCTATAATTAAGTAATTAGGATTACTTAGTGAGTTTGAGGCTATACTAGCTTGTAGTTTGCAAGCTATATAAAATAAGGTTCTAGGCTTTAGGGTACCATAATTCGGGAGTATTTGGAAATAGCTAGAATATATAATGAAATAATATTCCCGATTATTATTCCCTACTATTACCTAAGGCTCCTAAATTACTAGAACTTTAATATCCAGTTCTATAGCTATTTATAAGACGTTTTTAGTAGTAGAGCTATTATAATTTATATTAACTTATAGTACTTTAATATAGCTACTTATTAATAGTAATAGTAGAAATTATAGTAGTAGTAGCTTTTTTAATTACTAAGTAAACCTTATATAGCTTAGAACTAGCTAAATAGATAATACTTAAATAATTAGAGTATTTAGTAGTTATATAGGGGCATTTTTTACTTTTCTTTTTATAGATAGAGTAAAAATAGTTCTTAGTTACGTAATCCTTACTATATAGTAAGTATTTAGGTTTCTTTTTATAAATAGAATCTAAGTACCCGTATCCTATATATCTAATATACTATATAGTACTAGAAATAGTATAATATTTTACTACTTTAGTAAAGATCCCGGCTATAAGAAGTCTATTTTTAATAGCTCTATTAGTTTGAATCTCGGTAGGGAATACTACTATTACTAAACCGGCTTACTAGAGATCTGAGTCTCTTTTCTCTTTTAAAGTAGCCTAATAGGGCTGACTAATAGGCTCTAGTTTCTTATTAAAGGTCTTGATTTCTTCTAGGACTAAGTTTATTCTTTCGGATATATTAAACTTATAAATAAATAGACTATAAATAATAACTTTATACTAAGATTTTCCTTTTTATATACTTCTAACTAAGAGAAGTACTTCCTTTATAATAGCTTGATTTTGAACCAGAAAGTCAGAGTTGAATTCGAGAGTAGTATTAACTATAATATTACCCTTTAAGGAAAGAAAAACTATAGAGATTACTAGTCCCTTAATTCCCTTAGAACAGAAAGTAGTATTAAGCGAATTGCAAGTAGAAATAGTAGAGAACGAGCTAGCCTGCTCTATATAAGCTAGTAAAAAGGTGCTTTTTCTAGAGAGGGCCATAGATTTCGAGCTAGTATTACAAGTACTAGAACTACTAGTATTACGGGCACTAAGTAGTTTATTAGTATTACGAGTACTACTGCTACTAGTAAGTATACTAGGGCCTTTTCCTCCCTAATTTTTGGACTTAGTATATAATACTATAGTCTAGTTCTTTTCCGAGTAAGATTATAGTTCTTTAGTAGTAATTTTAGCCCAAGTAGGCTTTTCGGAGGTAGTTTTAGCTTGGGTAGCTAGTTTGGCTTGAGTTCTTAACTGAATTTCGATCCATTTAGTAGCATTTTCGAGATTCGCTATCTGGGAGGCTAGTAAAGTACTAGTATAGCAAATACGGCCGAATTTAGTATATTCTCTAAAGATTTCTACTAAATCTAGTAGTCGAGATTACTAGTCATATAATAGAGTAATAGTAATAGCTTTAACTATTAAGTTCCGGGCTTAATAAATCAGTAATTTAGCTTTATTTAAAGCTTGATTCTAATATTAGTAGTAGTTTCCGTGGTTTTGGTATTCCTTATTAATATTACTATTAATATTACTGAAGCTAGGGCCACGCTTTAGCCCGTTCTAGAGGCGGCTTAGTCGAGCCGCACTAGCCGAATTAGGCTGAGGAAAAGGGGCTGCGAGTTCGTCTAAAGAGATAGGATTTATAGCTAAATCAAATGCAAATTGAGCTCTCTGGCTAAACCGAGCTAGTAGGGAGCTAGTAGGTAGGTCTAGCTATTTGCTAGGGCTCTCTGGAAGCTCTCCGAGCTCTTGAAAGTCAATGGGAGGGGGGCTAGAGCCCGGGAGGTCGGGGAGAGCCATTTAGCCTAGCTCTAGTTCTACTAATAATAGGTTCTAGAGCCTGGGGCCAAAGGGCTGGGATGTATTAAGTGAGTTCTAAAGGTGGGTAAAGTGTGGGTATGAAAGTAAGGGGAGTAAAAAACCGGAAAAAGTTTTTTGTATTAGCTAGTATCTTATAAGTATATTAGTTAATTTTAATTTCTCCGGATTTAATATCCTTAATTTTCTGTTTCTTAATTCTAGATATAATTACGGAAATCTTTCTAGATAATATCTTTCTTTTTAGAATAAAGAATTCCTCTACTTTATTAGCCTTATACTTGAACTAGTATTTAGATTTTCGCTATTTATTAGAAATCTTAGGCTTAGCTTATTCTCTTTTCTTATTAGGTTCTTCTTATCTAGTTATACTAATTCTACTAGTTTTACTAGTAAATTTATTACTAGGCTATATTAAATTAGCTTTATTCTTATTAGCTAAATCTAATTAAGTTAAAGCTAAAATTATAATAAGAGTCTATTTTTTAGACTTATTTTGGAAAGTAGAAAAAGGCTTATTATTATAAACTTCCTTAATTAGAATTCCGGAAATATTAAAGATATATTATCTAGTCTTGAGATTATTAGTTAATAATAGCTTAAAAACCAATTCTTTAGGTTCCAAAATAGCTTTAATATATTACTTAAATATCTTAATAATATTTAATTTAATAAATATATTAGTATTTTAATATTTCTTATTTTTAATATATTTCAAAATAGCTTTATATACTAAAGCTTTTATCTTTAAAAAAAAGTATAACTTTTTATAAATGTTTTTACTAAGATTATTATAAATATTATTAATATATTAGCTAAAAGCTTTATTATATAATATAATTCTATTCTAATTCTTGGTTTCTAGACTATTTACTATAGTTTTAATCTTATTAAGCTTTTCTTATTTGCTTTTAGTAATACCTTTAATAATATTCTCGAATTCTCTATTATTAGCTTAATAGTTCTTTAGTTTTTCCTTAGTTAATTCTAATTCAGTTCTGTTTCTAATAAAGGTCTTTTATTTTAAGAGCTTATTATATATATTACTTAGCTTATTTAGGATATTTATATTAAATTTAGTAATTATAGCTATCTTTTCTAATATTAGTAAGTCTTTTATAATTACTTAAACTTTCTTAATATTCTAAACTTTAATACTATTAATTTATAGGCTTTTAATAATACTATAACTTATAAGAACTAGCTATTATACTTTACTAGCTTAAGAAATCTATTCTTTAGTTATTTTATTATTTTTAAAAAAGTTATAAAAATATTATTAATATAATAGTTATAGGTTATAGAATTAAAGATTCCCGAAATTATAAGAATTTCTCCTAAGTACTTTTTAAAACAAAGAATAAATTAGAATAAACTTGAATTATATAAAGATATTATATATATTTAAGTTTTTCTTTTTTTCTAATAAGAAAATAAAGCTAAAATAGTAATATATATATAATAGAGAAAATAGATATAATAATTAAATATATTTAAGGTAATATAGTTACAAATTAGAAATAATTATAAAAAATAAAATATAGAATTAGGCTTTTATTATAGAAAAAATTATAAATATATATATTTAAGGAAATATAATCTAGAAAATAATTAAAGTAAGTTAAATTAAATTATAATAATAGAGAAATAATAAAGTAATATAATATAAATATAAATATAATAATAATATCTAAAGTATTAGAATATAAAAGAAAATAATATAAATATATTTTAATTTCTTATTTATTTAGAAATATTTCTACTAACTTAAAAAAATATATATAAAAAAAGAGAAATAATATAAAAAATATATAAAAAATAAGATATATTAATATATTAAAAATATATTAAAAACATAAAGTAAGTATTAATAAAAAAGAAATTAGAATAAAATATTATTTCTTTTAAAACTAATTTATATCTTTTCTAAAAGCTAATTATATTTATTTCGTATTTATTAAAATTAATTTTATATAGTATAAAATTACTTAATTAGTTAGAATTTTAAAGTAATATTTATATTTATAAAAGCAATATTAAAGGCTTTAATAATTATAAAAAAAAAGAATTATAAAATAATATAAATAGAATTTATAATACTATTATTAAGTTTGAAATAATTAATATTAAAATTAATATAAAATATAAAAAAATCCAGTATTTTAAATTAGTATTAAGAATATAGAATTAAAAATATTTTCTTAATTATTTAAATAATATTTAATAATAAAGAATAGATTAATAATAAGAATTAATTTCTAGTAATAAAATAGTATTATAATTAGAGAATAAGTTCTCTTTATATAAAAATAGAAATATATAATATATTAATTAAGCCTTGATATATACTTTAAATATAGCTATAATTATATAAAAAAGAAAATAGGCTTTTTAGTATAAAATAGGCTAGATATAAGATAGGCTTTAAATAAGCAGATCTAGTTTATTTAATATTCGAGAGATTTCTAGAATTATATATTATTAAATACTTTCGGAAATAATTATTAAATTTAATAATATTTCTCTTTTCTCTTATAGGGCTTCTAGTTCGGCTATTTCGTTTATATATAACTTCTAATTAGGAAGTTTATTTAGATATTATAAGTAAACTTATAATAGTAATTCAAATTAAAATCGAGATTTATAAGTATTATAATTAAGCTTTAAATTAGTATAAACCGCAAGAATAGCTAGCTAAAAAGGCAAATAAAGCTTTTAAAAGATTTCTAGTTTAGTAAGATATATATAAAAGGCTATCTTTCTTCTTTTCTTCTTTTTTCTATATATAGTAATTATTTATATTATAAGAACTTTCTGGAAAATATTATAATTCGGAATTAAAAGTTTATAAAATAATTTCTTAATTTCCTATTTATTTTTATATTAAAAGAAATACTTTATATTTAATTCCCAAAATCTAGTAATAGAATCTTATATTAAGAATATTATCTAGTAATAATAATTAAATAATAATAAAATAATAATAAAAAATAAGTAATAATAAAGCTTATCTAATTTCTAGAATAATAATCTAATAATAATATTCTCTAAAAGAAATAAATAATAGTTAGAAGAAAAAATTAAAAGATATATAAAAAATTAAAAATAATAAGCTTTATTTCAGGTTAAAAAAAGCTTTTATTATTAGATACTTCTTTTTAGTTCTTTATAAAAGAAATATATTTCGCTTTCTCTAATTCTAGTAATTCTAAAATATATATAATAATACTAGTAGCTTTCTCGATTTCTTAAGTACTATTTTATTTATAGTATTTTATAACTATTTCCTTTTTTAATTCTATATTTATTTTAAAATATTTATTTATAGATATATATTTATTATTAACTTCGTTTTTAGAGAAATACTAAAATTTATTTCTTTTAATAAATTATTTAAGTTAATTCCCGGTATATATATTTTAAAATATAATATTATTAAGCTTTTCTAATATATAATATTCTTTTAATTAATTTATATATCTTATTTTATATAGCCCAAGCTAGTAATATAATAGCTTTATATTTCTTAACTTATTTTAATTTATTAGTTTAATATTATATATAAGAACTAGATTCTTCTCGAAAATAGACTTTAAATAAATCTAGTAAATAGTATTAAATTACTTTTTTTTTTTAATATCTTTTATTTTTCTTTATTTTAGCTTTTTTAATATTTTTATCTTTTATTTATATTTATTTTATATTTATATTTATTTTATATTTATTTCTAGAAATATCTTTTTATTATAAACTTTATTTTATTTAAATATTCTTTAGATTAAAAAACATATTTCTATAAGTAATATAGCTTCTTTATTATAGATTATATAAAAGAAAATAAATCCAATTAGTTTATATATAATAATTTAGTTAGTAAATAGAATATATAATAATAAATCTATTTAAGGCTTCTTTTTATCTATTATAAATATAATAAATACTTAAATAATTATTTAATACTTTCTTTTAATTATATTATTTCTTTTAGAATTATAGGCTAAAATAATAATGTATTTAATTTCTAGCTTATTAAATTCTTAAATTACTACTTCTTTAAATTCTAATTTATTATTTACCTTAAGCTATTTAAATAAACTATACTTATAAATAAACTTAATAATCTTCTTACTAGTTAAATTCTTTAAAAATCTAGCTTTAACTTATTCTAAAAAATTATTTCTAGTAATAACTAGCAAATTATATCTTTTATAATCTAGTAGTTTAACTATATTAATCCTAAGGTAATAAAAAAGAAATATAGCTTTTATTAGATATAAAGCTTCTTTTTATTTTATTTTATTTTTATAAATATTAATATATTTCTATATATAATTATAATAACTTTTCTAATAATAATAGCTAGCTATTAAATAAAAAGTATTTTTCTTTCTAATATATCTAATCTTATTATATAGCTTTTTAATAATAATCTTCCTTTATTTTTAGTTATTAATAATAAGTTAAGATAAATGTACTTTAGATATAACTTTCTATAGTAATTAATTTCTTATATTATAATTTAAAGCTTTTTTATTTAACTTTTAAAACTTGGTTCTAGATATTTCTTCTAGTTTAGAAAGTATTATAAGGTATTATATAATATTTTAATATTATTTAGAATAGCTATTATCTAAGAAATCTAGTAAAATAGTCGGGTTATTAAATAAAGTATAGAAGTTAGTATTATTATTTATTATTTTACTAGAAATTATATATAAAAGGCTATAATCTTTATTATATAACTTCCGGATATTATTATTTTTTAATATTACTAATTTGCTTCTAGATATAATAAAACTTTAATTATTAATCTCTAGTAACTAGATACTATTATTTAAATATCTAGTAAAAGTTTTAGGAATTTAATTTCTTAATATAATATTATATAATTAAACCAGAACTGCAATCATTCAACTTTTTTTTCCGGTTTTTTACCCCCCTTACTTTCAGTTACACACTTCACCTACCTACAGAACTCACTCCATACACTTACTCCCTTTAGCCCCAGGCTCTAGAACCTACTATAAGTAGAACTAGAGCCGGCTAAATGGCCCCCCCTGACCCCCCGGGCTCCAGCCCCCCTAATATCGACCCCCAGGACCTCGGAGAGCTCCCTGAGAGCCCTAGCTCGGAGCTAGAGCTACCTACTAGCCCCCCATTACCTCGATTCCCCCCAGGTTCCCAGTTCGCCTTCGATTTAACCACGAACCCCATATCCTCAGACGAACTCGCAGCCCCTTTTTCTCAGCTTAATCAGGCTAGTGCGAATCGACAGAGCCGCACACTAAACGGGCTAAAGCATGGCCCTAGCTCGAGCAATATCGATAGCGATATTAATAAGGAACACCAAAACCACGGAAACCACTACTAATATTAGAACCAAGCTTCGAACGAAGCTAAATTACTAATTCGCCAAGCCCGGGAACTAATAGTCAAGGCTATTAGTATCACTACTTCCTATGATCAATAATCTCGACTACTAGATCTAGTAGAAATCTTCAGGGAATACACTGAATTCGGCCGTATCCGCCATACCAGTACTCTACTAGCCTCTCAAGTAGCAAACCTCGAAAATGCCACTAAACGGATCGAAATTCAAGCAAGAATACAAGCAAAAACTGCCCCTATAAAGCCTATATAAGCTATACAAGCTAAGCCTACTTGGGCTAGTATAGCTAGTTAAGAACCCACAAACTCAGTATCTGACTGGACTTTAGTATCACATACTAAGTCCAAAAATCAGGGAGGGAATAGTACTAGTATACTTACTAGTAGCGGTAGTACTCGTGGCACCAATACTAGTACTCGTAACACTAGTCTATATAGTATATATAATACTAAAAACACAGCCCTCTCTAGGAAATGCACCTTCCTACTAGCTTATATAGAGCAGGCTACTTCCTTTTCAGCTATTTCTACTCGCAATTCGCTTAATACTGCTTTTCGCTCTAAGGGAATCAAGGGACTAGTAATCTCTATGGTCTCTCTTTCCTCAAGGGGTAATATTATAGTAAATACCACCCCGGAGTTTAACTCTGATTTTCTGGTTTCAAATATTGAGATTATAAAGGGGGTGCTTCCCTTAGTTAAAAGTATACAAAAAGGGGAACCATGGTATAAAGTTATTATCTACGGTATACCTATTCGTGAGTTCGATATACCCGAAGGAATGGACTTAGTCCTAGAAGAAATCAAGACCTTTAATAAAGGACTAGAGCCTATTGGCCAGCCTTATTGGGCCACTTCTAAGGAAAAGAGAGACTCAGGCCTCCAGCGAGCCGGTTTAGTAGTAGTGGCATTCCCTACCGAGATCCAAGCTAATAGAGCTATTAAAAATAGACTTCTTATAGCCGGAATCTCTGCTAAGGTAGTAAAATATCATACTATCTCTAGTACTATACAGTGCACTAGGTGCGCAGGATACGGGCACTTAGATTCTATTTGCAAAAGAGAACCTATATATTTACTATATAGGGAAAGTCATATGACTAAGAACCATTTTTGCTCTATCTGTAAAAAGAAGGGTAAAAAATGCCCCCACGTGATTACCAAATGCTCCAATTACTTAAGTACTACACATTCAGCTAGTTCTAAGCTATGTGAAGTCTACTTAGCTATAAAGCAAGCCACCACTTCGATTCCTACTATTACTATTAATGAGTAACTACATAAAAGTACTACAATTTAATGTGAATCGTAATAGAACTACTACTGAAAACGTTTTGTAAATAGCTATAGAATTGGATATTAAAGTCCTAGTAATCCAGGAACCATGGGTAATAGCAAGGGATAGTAATAATCGGAAATATCGTTCTATTATATACTCGAGCTATTATTAAATACTCCCGAATTACGGTACCTTGAGACCTAGAACCTTAATTTACATAGCCCGTGAATTACAGGCTAGCCTAGCTCAAAACTCACTAAGTAATCCAGATTACCTAATTATAGACTTAAGTCTAGGTGCACTAAAAATGCAGCTAATTAATTTCTATAATACAATTTACCCAGAAGACCCTAATAGTATATTGACTATATTAAGAGAGGACATTTTACCTACTACTTTCTTTAATAGCTCTTTATTACTAGGCGATTTTAATATATATTATCCTTGGTGGGATTCCCTAAGGCCTCAAAGCAGTCATGTAATCCATTTAATTAGCTATATAGAGAGCTATTCTCTAAGGCTATTAAATAAACCAGGGGAAGGTACCTTCTATAGATCTAATATATCCACTCCTTCCGTATTAGACTTAAGTTTTGCTACTAGTGGAATAGTAACTAAGATCAAAGACTGGCAAGTACTACCAGACTTAGGTTCTGATTACTTTGGGGTACTATTTACTATTAGTAAGTCGACTTATAGCTCTAGTTCTAATCCAGTCAGATTTAATACTAGGAAAGCGGACTGGGCTAAATTTACAAGCTACCTTATTAGTAGCCTTAATAATATACCCTTTCCACTTACTAGTATACCTGGAAACCATGAACTAGACCTATTAGCTAAAGACTTTACTAATAGAATAGTGGATGCGGCTAGTAATAGTATTCCAAAATCTACTATTAGTCCATATTCTAAACCCTGGTGGAATGAGGACTTAAAGACTTTACGTAAATTAATACTATACTATAGCCGTAAGTCTAAAGCCTCAGGGTATACTCTCTATAAACAAGAACTCCAAAATGCAAAGAATACCTACTTTATTGCTATTAAAGGCGCTAAGCTAGCGTATTGGAATAAGTTCTTAGAGAATAAAGACTTCCAGTCGATTTTTAAAGCTATGAAATATACTAAAGATACCTTATATGAACCGATCCCTAGTATCTTAAGTAGTAATAGTGGAAATAGTAGTAATAGTGGTAATAGCAATTTAAAGTCGACTTTCCAAGAGAAGTATAATATCTTTAGAGCTGAGCTTTTCCTACTATCCCCTAATACTGAGCCTATTAGCCTAATAAACTATAGGCCTAGTTTAAAGTGGAACTGGCCTATTCTATCCAGAATAGAGCTAGAATAAGTATATACTTCTAAGATAAAGGGGAAAACCCCAGGACCAGACTTAGTTACTCAAGAGATTATAGTCCATGCTTATAGAGCTGCTCCAGACATTTTTTATAGGCTATATTCCTTATTTATTAATAAGGGGTACTACCCTAAAGTCTGGAAACAAGCTACTGGCTTTATTCTAAAGAAATCAGGAAAACTAAACTATTTCCTACCTAAAGCATATCGAGTTATTTCCTTACTTAATTGCTTAGGGAAGGTTTCTGAGAGAATATTAGCTAAGAGACTTAGTTATTTAGCCGAGACTAGTAACCTATTACACCCTTCCCAAATGGGAGGTAGGCTATATAAGTTAGCTATTAATACTGCTTTATTACTATAGAATGAAATAGAGACTAATAAGTCCTATAAGCTGAAAACTACTACTTTCTTCCTAGATGTCAAAGATGCCTTCGATCACGTGTCCAAGAATAGGCTATTACAGATTATGATTAGTTTATTACTACCTACTAGCCTTATTCTCTGGGTATTATCGTTCCTAGATAACCGAGTATTAAGACTAGCTTTTAATAATAATATAGAAGCATTTAAGTCTATACTTACTAGCATTCCACAAGGGAGTCCTATATTACCTATACTATTCCTGATCTATATCCGAGATCTATTTAAATTAGTAAACGTTAGTTTTAAGTCCTATTTAGACGATATAACCCTTACTACTGCTTCTAATAGCCTTAAAAAGAATATTAAGACTTTAGAGCGGGAAGTAAAGGATATAGTCGATCTAGGGAATAAAAATGCTATTAGCTTTGATATAGATAAGACTGAGCTTATTTACTTTGATAATTCCAAGAACAAACCTAGCTTAAAACTACCTAATAGGGAACTAGTTTCCCCTAGTAAAGTAGTTAAGTGGATAGGAATGTATTTCGACGAGAATCTCAGATTTAAGGAACATATAGCTTATAGGACTTCTAAAGCAAAACAAGCCTTTTATAGGGTTTAGAGACTTACGAATATATCACGTGGTTTATCCCCATTTGTAATTAGATAGCTATATTTAGCCTGTGTTACTAGTATAATAGACTATGATTCCTTATTATGGTGGAAGACCGAAAATAAAGCTCAAATTAGGCCTTTATAAGCTATTTAGAACCTAGCTTTAAGGAAAACTTTAGGAGTATTTAAAACGGCTCCTATTATTCCTATAGAGGTCGAATTAGCTTTACTTCCACCTATTATAAGGCTAAACCATAGTCGTCGCCGATATGCCCTCCGTATCCTTAAATTAAGTCTAAATTATTCTATTAGACTAGAGTTTGAGAAGTCCTTCCAAAGATCTAAGTAATTAGAATTAGTAGACTCTGATATAGACTCTATTTATAGTCTAAATACAGATCTAGTTCGAGATTATATGGCTAAAATGTCCCAAATTGAAATTATAGTCGATTCTATTAAGGAACTTATAGTTCCTAAGGACTTAGAGACTATAAGACACTTTTACTTTACTCCCTGGAATAGAGAAGTACCTTATAAAATCACTATATTAAGATAGCCTAAGGAAGAGACTGCTATATTACATAATCTCTATTTAAAGACTTTATATAATAATAGCTCTATATTATCTATATATATAGATAGATCTCAAACTTAAAAAGGAATCGGAATAGGCCTAGAACTCGTAGTCTATAGTCACGAAACTCCCTATATACCGGTCGTAGCTAAATATAGAGAAAGCCAGAATATAGGTACTAGTGCTATAGTCTATAATGGAGAACTAGAAGGCGTTACTAGAGCTATTAAATACGCTAGTAGTAAAGTAAAGAGAGGGGAGCTTTATAATATCTATATAGATAACTAAGCTGGTTTACTAAGATTAAAAACTCCTTCTGATAAGCCGGGACAAAGTTAATAGATTAGAGCTATACTAGCCACTAAAGCCCTTATAGCTAAAGGAGCTAGTATAGAATTAATCTGGGTCCCAGGCCATATAGATATAATTGGGAACGAAGAAGCAGATGTACTAGCTAAAATAGGCACTACTTCCCCTATATTAGGTGACCCCGAATTAGTAAAAACTTCCTTTGCTTTCCTAGGGGTCCAAATTAATAAAGTTAAGAAACAAGAGTATAGACTACTTTTAGAATCTTATACTAAACCGAAGACCTAGCTAGAATTATATAGTAATATATATCCGTGGAAAGTATCCAAGAAAATATAGCTACCTTTAGGAACTTTAAGGCTAGTAGCTAGTGCCTTCTTCTAATTAAAGCTAGGCCACGGATATATAAAGTCCTATTTATATAGGCTAAAAATAGCGTCTAATAATAAATGCAAATATGGGAAGACTGAGAATGCAAAGCACCTCCTTTTATATTGCGAGCTATATAAGGAGGAACGAATTAGACTATTTAGTCTATTCAAGGGTAGCTTGGAGGCTAGTGCTTTTAACCTACGAGTTCTATTACATACGGAGATTGGTATACCGAACACACTAGTATTCTTAAAAGAGACTAGTATATGTATAAGAAAATGGCATATGGACCGAAGCGTGGAAGTGGAAGAAGTGGAAATAGGGGTAGAAATAGGGGAGGAAATAGGGGAGGAAATAGGGGAGGAAATAGGGGTGGAAATAGGGGAGGGGGAATAGGGGAAAGAGGAATAGGGAATAGGAGAGGATTTGCGATTTATACTTATTTTCTTTATTTCCCTTAAGTTTTTATTCTAGGGGTACCGTTCCTAACTATTTATTATACCTATATTGGATTTTGGGGCCTGTATATTAGCTACTGAGACACACGCTAGCTAGCTAGCCGTACTATATAGTTCTAAACTAATAAAGCATGTAAAAGGAAAAAAAAAAAAAAAAAAAAAAAACCAGAACTGCTTTTTTTAACTAAACTTTCTATTTAATAAATACTATTCTAATAGTATTAAACTCTATTACTAATTATTTATTAATATTCTCGTTATCTTTAGTATTACTTTTTTACTATAAGTATTTTAATAATTCATTAATAGTAATATACTTAGTTTCTTTAATATATTTAATTTTAAAATTAAATAATTAAATTCATATTAGCTAATAAGTAATTAGAGCTTTAGGAAAATCTATAGCTATTTTACTTAGCTATATAACAAGTATATTAATATCTAGTTTAATAATAAAATAAATTTTATATAACTAGAATTATATTTTCTATAAATATTTTACTAGCTTTTAATATTTTCTTTTAATAATATTATATTTTTATTTAGTATTATTTCAGATTTCAGACTTATATTATATAACTTTCTTTTTCCTTTTATTATTATATTAACTAAGAGTTCGCTTCTATTTATCTAGACTAATATCTATTACTAATATAATTATTCTTTAATCTTTTAATAAATTATAATATAACTTATAAAATATTAAAATAATAATAAGCTTTTTTAAAAAAGTTTATATAACTTATATTTATTTATTACTCTAGTTCTATATTATATCTTTCCTTATTAAGTAGTAAATAGATTTAGTAATAATTATAAAGTCTTTAATTTAAATATAATAATAAATAATAATTCTAATAAATACCTTGCTTTTAGTTATATTATTATAATATTTCTATTTTAAGATCTTAATAATTCCTAAGCTTAAAAGGCTTTTTTTTAAAGTACTTTATAAATAAAGCTAATAATAACTATATTATTATAATAGAACTATAATTTTTCTCTAATACTAGTTCTAGTTTATTTAATTCTATTTAAGGTTATATTCAGATTTTAAAGATATTTAAATATAAAATACCGAATACTAAATAAAATAAGCTATTTATTATATTTTATATAAGGTCTCTTAATTCTAATATTATTAATAAATAATATAGTAATTTTGAGAAATAGATTTTCTAGAATAGTTATAATAATTCATATAAATTATATAACGGAATTAGTAGCTCTTTAAAATAATATAATTATTCTTAATAGTTCTAGAGATATTATAAATATAATTAAATCTTTACTATAAGTATCTAGTATAAGTTAATTATATCCGGAAAAGAAATTAATTAAAAAAAATATAAATATATCTAGTAAATTTCTCTGAGATTTTATTAGTAAATAAAAATAAATTAGTATTTTATAGAATTACTAAATTTAGTTTTATAATAGTATTAATTAATTTATAAGTTCTAATAATCTTTTTTATAATTATGAATTATGAATTTTAATAAGATCTATTATATTTCTTAAGAATTCTATAATTGAGATATTTTAATAATATTTTTACTATTACTAATATTAGAGCTTTGGGATATAAGAAATTCTTCTTTTACTAAGCCTTATATTTAATAGTCTTAATTAGAATAAATAAGCTAATATTCTTATAAACTTTTCTTATTTCTTTCTAATTAAATATAATTATATTTTCTTAATTAATTATTAATTCTTGAAATATAGCTAGTTTCTTTTTCTAGAACTAGTTACTAATATCTAATTATTTAAGACATTCCGAAATAAGTTATAAACCTTTTAAAATAGCTAATATTTTTAATAAAAAGTAATTTTTATATTTCCTAATATATTTTTATAAATATTCTCTAGTTTTAAATTTCTTAAACTAGTTCGGATATTTATTTAAGCCTTTTCTAGTTCTATTATTAGTATTTACTAGTTAAATCTTTTTATTCTTTATTTTATATATTCCTATAACTAGAAATAAACTTTTAAAAACTATAGTTATTTTCTCTAGTATTATTTTTATCTAATCTCCGGAATTTATAACCTTTCTACTTAGCTTTTTTCTAGTTAGATATAAAAAGTACCTTTTTATCTAGTATCCTAATATACTTTTCTTAAGCTCTTATATATTTCAGAATTCTTTCTAGTTTTAGGTTCTATATTCTATAGCTTTAGAAATATATTTCTTTATTATTAAAAGATATTATTCTAATTTTTTTTTATAGAAATATCTTTATTATTATAAGGCTTGAGCTCCGGGCTTAGAAAGCAGATTAGAGTAGCTTTATTCTAATAATACTAAACTAAGAAAAGAAGTATATATAAATATATAAATACCAGGTAAGTATGCGAACTAGCCTAGCCTAATATAGCCTAGTATATTATATACAGGAACCACGTAATAGCTATAAAGCATATAACTATAATATTTATTTAATATTCTTTTTACTTCTTTTTCTATTAAATCCGGAACTATTTTTAATAATATTTTAATTAGAGTCTTTTCTATTTTAGTTTCTCTAAAAATATTAATAATTTCCTAAATTTCTAAATCTAAAATAAAAGAATTAATAAGAAATCCCAATATCTTTCTATTTTCCTTAATATTATTACTAGTTATAATATTAGACTCTATTTTTCCTTTTTATCTTTACTTTCCTACTTTATATTATTTAATTCCTTAATTCTAGAAGCTTAATACTCTTAAACTATTACTTTTTTCTATTTCCCGGTATTCTTTAAAAATAAAATAATTATAATAATATAGGTATTCTAGTTATTTTCAGGATTAGTAAATCTTTTATTCTATAAACTATTACTTCTATATATAATATTTATCTTTATTTTTACTAAGAATAATTAACTAAATAGAATCTTTAGAACTTTTTTAATTAGGAATTTTTTTTTTATATCCTATTCCGTTTATAATCTTAGCTCTAAGCTTTACTATTTCTATAAATTCAAATTCAGCTCTAGTAATAGTAAATATTTAATAATCTATAATATTATATATTATTTTACTAATATTTCTAAAGATCTTTTCGAGAAAAATATTAATTTTAGCTCTAGTATTAATTATTTCTTTATATTTAATACTTTTTTAAAGTTCTCGAAATATAAATTAGAGATATAGAAATTATATAATATATTTATAAGCTAGTAATATTCGAATATTAATACTATTATCTTTAAATTAAATAATTCTATTAATATTAGATATCTAAGCTAGTATTTCTAATTCCTTAAATATTTTATCTATTATATAAGCTATAGCTACTAGTTCTATAAATCTCCTAATATATCTAATTATACTTAATATAATAGTATTTCCTATTTATAAGATAATAAAATAAAAAGTATTATTTTTAATCTATTAGTTCTAAAGTATAATAGCTAGATCTAGTATTTTTAAGGTATTAATAAGTATTTTTATTCTTTTCTAAATCTTTAGAAATAAAATAATTACTTTCTTTAATAGTTTTATTAGAATATTATTAACTTTAGAAGTTCTATACTTATTATAATTAAGAGTATACTAGATTTCTAATTCGTTCTATTTATTTCCGGAAGTATTAATATCTATATTCTTAGCTAGGCTATTTCTTTATTTATTATTTCTTAAAATAGTATTCTTTTAACCTCTTATATAAGATAGCTTTTCTTTTATTCTAGCTTGTTTATAGAAAACCTCTTTAGCTATTTCTACTTCTTTTTCCTTTTTCCTTAATAAGAAACCTATTATAATATTAATAGAAATACTATTTATAACTAAATTTTAGTATTATTTATTAATTCCAGAACCTAAAACATTAATAATATTAAGAGAATAAAAGTATATATTAAGTATATTATATAAATAAGAAAATAAAGCTCTTTTATATATATTATATATATAAATCGGGTAGCTAATATATATACGAAATATATATATTTATTAGGCTTATAAATTACTCTTTTAATACTCTTATATAATTAAGAGCTTCTATAAGATCTATATATATAAGAAAAGAGTAGAGACTAGCTTTTATATATTAATAAAACGGGCTACCTTTAGTAAACTATAGCTAAAACCTCTTATAGAAGAAAAAATAATCTATATAAAAATAGTAAGCTATAATAAAGGAAAAGACAGAAAGTAATTAAATAAACTAAGCTAAGTAAATAGCTATAGATTAAATTATTTAAACGGAATTCGAATTATATAAATATTATATAATAAAACTACTATATCTTCTTTCTAGATACCGAGAATTCCAGTTCCTATAGCTCTATTTAATTCTTATACCCTTCCTAAATACTATGAATTTATCCCGATATAAGGCCTTTATAAGTTTATTTACTACTTATTCTAAAATAGAGATATAATAAAGGTTAATTTATTTTTCTATAAGCTTTTTATAAATGAAATAGTACTAGATATTAATATATTTGACTTATTTATAGAACTAATTATTTTTAGTAAGTATAATAGCTCCTTAATTATTCTTATAAATAATTATAGTTCCGAGACCGGGATCTCTCGAATTAATTTACTTAAGGAATCCTTAGAGCCAGATAGCTTCCTTAGTAATATTTATTTAACTAATATATTCCGCTTTATATATAGATAAGAATACTATAGGCTAATATTTAGAAAACTAGAAGATTATAGTACTTCCGAAACTAAAAATATATCCGGATATTAATTAATAAATATCTGGATTCCTGGCCTAGTTCGAGTTTATATAGCTAGAGAATAGCTATAAAGTACTATAAAAAACGAGCCCTAAATCTATTATATTATAGAGATACTAGATAATTTATTCTATAGCTCTTATATAAGTCTTATTAGGATTTAAAGAGAACTATAAGATTACTGAGATTATAAAAGTAAAGTCTAAAAACAATATTTTTTTCGGATTTTTCACTCCCTTTACTTTTACCTAAGAACTTTATCTACCTTCAGACTTCACTCAGTATACCTAATCCACTTAGCCCCAGGCTCTAGAACCTACTATAAATAGAACTAGAACAGGCTAAATGGCTCCCCCCGACCCCCCGGGCTCTAGCTCCCCTAATATTAATCCCCAGAACCTCGGAGAGCTCCTAGAGGGCCCTACAAAATAGCTAGAGCTACCTACTAGCTTCCTACTAGCTCGGTTCAGTTAAGTGGCCCGCTATATCTTTAATTTAATTACAAATCTCATTTCTTCAGACGAATTCGCAGCCCCTTTTTCTCAGCCTAATTCAGCTAGTACGGCTCGTTTGAGCCGTATCCAGAACGGGCTAAAGCAAGGCCCTAGCTCTAGTAAGGCTATTAATAAGAAGTACTAAAACCACGAAAACCACTACTAATTCTAGAATTAAGCTTTAAATAAAGTAAAAAGACTAATTCGTAAAGCCCGAGACTTAATAGTTAAAGCTATTAGAGTATTCACGTTATATGACTAGTAATCCCGTCTACTAGACCTAGTAGAAATCTTTAGGGAATATACAGAATTCGGACGTATTTGATATACTAGTACTTTACTAGCCTCTCAAGTTATAAACCTCGAAAATACTACTAAACAGATTGAAATTCAATTAAGAATTCAAGCTAAACCAGCTACTCAAGCTACTCAAGCTAAAACTACTACCTCCGGAAAGCCTACTTGGGCTAAAATCACTATTCAAGAACTATAAAATTACTCGGTAAAGAACTAGACTTTAGTTTCTCATACTAGAGCTAAGTCCAAAAATCAGGAAGGAAATCAAGACCCTAGTACCCGTAATACTAGCTCAAATAGTATACGTAATACTAAAGCTATAGCCCTTTCTAGAAGAAGTACTCTTCTACTAGCTCATATAGAGCAGGCTAGCTTATTCTCTGCTATTACTACTCGCAATTTGCTTAATACTACTTTCTGCTTAAAGGGAATTAAGGAATTAGTAATTTCTATAGTTTCTTTTTTCTTAAAGAGTAATATTATAGTAAATACTATTCCTGAGTTTAACTCTAATTTTTTAGTTTAAAACGAGTTAATTATAAAGGAAGTGCTTTCTTTAGTTACTAGTATCTAAAAAGAAGAACTATAATATAAAGTTATTATCTATAATATATCTATTTATAAGTTTAATATACCCGAAGAAATAGATCTAGTCTTAAAAGAGATTAGAATCTTTAATAAGAAACTTTAGCCTATTAACTAATATTATTAGACTACTTTAAAGAAAAAGCGAGACTTAGGCTTATAGAGAGCTAGCTTAGTAGTAGTAATATTTCCTGTCGAGATTTAAGCTAATAGAGCTATTAAAAATAGACTTTTTATAATCGGAATCTTTATTAAGATAGTAAAATATTATATTATCTCTAATATTATATAATATATTAAATATATAAAATATAAGTACTTAGACTCTATTTATAAAAAAGAACTAAAGTACTTGCTATATAGTAACAGTCACGTAACTAAGAACTATTTTTGCTCTATTTATAAGAAGAAGAAAAAAAACCCTTATATAATTACTAATTACTCTAATTACTTAAGTACTACCTATTTAACTAGTTCTAGGCTATATGAGGTTTATTTAGTAATTAAATAAGTTATTACTATTTCTACTATTATTATTAATAAGTAGTTATATTAAAGTACTATAAATTAATATAAATTATAGTAATTCTATTACTAAGAATATCTTATAAATAACTATAAAAATAGATATTAAAGTTCTTATAATTCAGGAACTTTAAATAATAGTAGGAAATAATAATTGAGAATATTATTCTATTATATATCCTAGCTATTTCTAAATACTCCCGAATTACGGTATTTTAAGGCCTAGAACTCTAGTTTATATAGCTTATAAACTACAAGCTACTCTAGCCCAAAACTTACTAAATAATCCTAATTACTTAATTATAGATTTAAGTCTAGATATATTAAAAATGCAGCTAATTAACTTCTATAATATAGTTTATTCAGAAAGCCCTAATAGTATATTAATTATATTAAAAGAAGACATTTTACTTACTACTTTCTATAATAGCTCTCTATTACTAGGTAATTTTAATATATATTATTTTTAGTGGAATTTCCTTAAACCTTAAAATACTTATATAATATATTTAATTAGCTATATAGAGAACTATTCTTTAAGGCTATTAAATAAAATAGGGAAAGATATCTTTTATAAATCTAATATATCTATTTCTTTTACCTATATTAGACTTAAGTTTTACTATTAGTAGAATAGTAACTAAGATTAAAGACTAGTAAGTATTACTAGACTTAGGTTCTAATTACTTCGGGGTACTATTTATTATTAGTAAGTCGACTTATAGTTCTAGTTCTAATCTAGTTAGATTTAATACTAAAAAAGCAAACTAGGCTAAATTTATAAGCTATCTTACTAATAGCCTTAATAATATATTCTTTTTACTAAATAATATAAATTAAGAACTAGATCTATTAGCTAAAGACTTTATAAATAGAATAATAGAAGTAGCTAGTAATAGTATTCCAAAATCTACTACTAGTTCGTATTCTAAACCCTAGTAAAATAAAGACTTAAAAACCTTATATAAATTAATACTATACTATAGCTATAAGTATAAAGCTTTAGGATATACTTTTTATAAATAAGAACTTTAAAATATAAAGAATACCTATTTTAATACTATTAAAAGTACTAAGCTAATATACTAGAATAAGTTTTTAGAGAATAAAGACTTCTAGTTAATTTTTAAAGCTATAAAATATACTAAAAATATTATATATTAACTTATTTCTAGTATCTTAGATAGTAATTCTAATAAGCTTAAATTAACTTTCTAAGAAAAGTATAATATTTTTAGAATTATACTTTTCTTATTACTTCTTAATACCGAGTCTACTAGTTTAATAAACTATAGGCCTAGCTTAAAGTAAGACTGGCTTATTTTATCTAAAATAGAACTAAAATAAGTATATATTTCTAAAATAAAGAAGAAAATCCCCGGACTAGACTTAGTTACTTAAAAGATTATAGTTTATATTTATAAAGCTTTTCTAGATATCTTTTATAAGCTATATTTCTTATTTATTAATAAGAAATATTATTCTAAAGTCTAGAAATAAGCTACTGGCTTTATTCTAAAGAAATTAGAGAAACTAAACTATTTCTTATCTAAAGTATATTAAGTTATTTTCTTATTTAATTACTTAGGAAAGATTTCTAAGAAAATACTAGCTAGGCGACTTAGCTATTTAGCCGAGACTAGTAACCTATTATACTTCTCCTAAATAAATAGTAGACTCTATAAGTTAGCTATTAATACTACTTTACTATTATAAAATAAAATAGAAGCTAATAAGTCCTATAAGCTAAAAACTAGTACTTTCTTTCTAGATATTAAAGGCGCCTTTTATTATATATCTAAGAATAGGCTATTATAGATTATAATTAGCTTATTATTACCTACTAGCCTTATTCTTTAGGTATTATTATTCCTAGATAACCGAGTATTATAACTAGCTTTTAATAATAGTATTAAAGTATTTAAATCTATATTTACTAGTATTTTATAAGATAGTCCTATATTATTTATATTATTTCTAATCTATATCCGAGACTTATTTAAGTTAATAAATATTAAATTCAGATCCTATTTAGATAATATATCTCTTATTACTACTTCTAAGAGTCTAAAGAAAAATATTAAGACTTTAGAAAAAGAAGTAAAAAATATAATTAATTTAGGGAAAAAGAATACTATTAGTTTTAATATAAATAAAATAGAGCTTATTTATTTTAATAATTCCAAAAATAAGCCTAGTCTAAAACTACTAAATAGGGAACTAGTTTCCTCTAGTAAAGTAGTTAAATAGCTAGGGATTTATTTTAATAATGTCATAGAGTGCCCAAGCATCCTAGCGAGCACGTGCGTGCGCGTGGTCCGTGCGCAAGCCCATAAGGCTTCGCACCTCCCACGACTCACTTGCTTCTTCAAGTTTTAGTCACAATACTACTTTGGATTGCTCCCTGACTTGCTGCCCTTTTAGTGACCACTATTACAAATAAAAATCTCAGATTTAAGAAATATATAGCTTATAGGGCTTCTAAAGTAAAACAAGCCTTTTATAAGATATAAAGACTTATAAATATATTATATGATTTATTTTCTTTTATAATTAAATAGCTATATTTAGCTTATATTACTAGTATAATAAACTATGATTTTATACTATAGTAAAAGACTAAAAATAAAACTCAAATTCGGCCTTTATAGGCTATTTAAAACCTAGCCCTAAGGAAAATTTTAGAAGTATTTAAAACTGCTCCTATTATTTCTATAAAGGTCGAATTAGCTTTAGTTTTACTTATTATAAGGCTAAACTATAGTTAATATTAATATATCCTCCGAATTCTTAAACTAAATCTAAAATATTTTATTAGATTAGCTTTTAAGAAGTTCTTCTAAAAAACTTGCGATTTAGAACTAGTAGAATTAGATATAGATTCTATCTATAGTCTAAATACTAATCTAAAGCGAGATTATATAGCTAAAAAGTTTTAAATAGAAATTATAGTAGATTCTATTAATAATCTAATAGACTCTAAAAATCTAGAAACTATAAAATACTTTTACTTTACTTCCTGAAATAGAGAAGTGCCTTATAAAATCACTATATTAAAAAAGCTAAAGAAAGAAACTATTATATTATATAACTTCTATTTAAAGACTTTATATAATAATAGCTTTATATTATTTATATATATAAATAAATCTTAAACTAAAAAAGAATTCAAAGTAGGCCTAGGGCTTATAGTCTATAGTTATGAAACTTCTTATATTCCGGTTATAGCTAAATATAAAGAAAGCTAGAATATAGGAGCTAGTACTATAGTCTATAATAGAGAACTAGAAGGCGTTACTAGGGCTATTAAATATACTAGTAATAAAATAAAGAGAAGAGAGCTTTTTAATATCTTTATAAATAACTAAACTAGTTTACTAAGATTAAAAACTCCTTCTAATAAGCTAGAATAAAGTTAATAGATTAGAGCTATACTAGCTACTAAGGCCCTTATAGCTAAAGAAGCTAATATAGAACTAATCTGGGTTCCAGGGCATATAGATATAATAGGAAATAAAGAAGCAGACGAACTAGCTAAGCTAGGTACTACTTCTCTTATATTAGAACCTAAATTAGTAAAAACCTCTTTTGCTTTCCTAGAAATTGAAATTAATAAAGTTAAGAAACTAGAATATAGACTACTTTTAGAATCTTATACTAAATCAAGAACCTAGCTAGAATTATATAATAATATATATTTATAGAAAGTATCTAGAAAAATAAACCTATCTTTAGGAATATTTAGGCCCTTAGCTAGTATCTTCTTCTAACTAAAGCTAGACTACGGATGTTTAAAGTCTTACTTATATAAGCTAAATATAGTATCTAATAATAAATATAAATACGAGAAGCCTAAGAATATAAAGTATTTCCTTTTATATTATATATTATATAGGAAGAAATAATTTAGATTATTTAGTCTATTTAAAGAAATCTTGGAAGCTAGTACTTTTAACCTATAACTACTATTATATACGGAAATTAGGATATTAAATATACTAGTATTCTTAAAAGAAACTAGTATATATATAAAAAAATGGCATATTAAGAGAAGTATAGAAGTAGAGGAAGTAGAGGAAGTAAAAGAAGTAGAAATACTTTAAATACCTAAAATAGTTTTAGTATTACTAATATTTATAAACTATTTCTGAATTCGAATATTCTTATTTAATATAAAGAAAATACTAATTAATTTAATAGTTAGAATAAATTATATAAGCTAGTAGCTATTAATAAAAAAAACTATATATTAGCTTTATTATATAATAATACTATTTTCTGTTTAATTTCTATAAAGCTCTTTTATATAAAAAATATTAAGATTATTACTAATAGCTCTAAACCTGAATTTATTTTCGAATTTTATAATAAGACTAAAAGTAATATAAATATAATTTCTTTTATTATTCCTGCTATTTTATTAAAGTATAATAGAGAATACTTTTATAAAAACCCTAATATTATAATATTTCTATAAGATAATAATTTATATAAGAATTCTTATTAAGTTAAAATTACTAGCTTTCTAAAAAAAATATTATTTAAAGTTATTTCTAGATTTCAAGTATTAAAAAAAGAAATTTTTTAACTTCTAGTTTATTAATAAAATTAAAAATAAGAATATAAAAAGAGAGCTTAAAAAGTTAAAACTAGTTATCTGAGCTTATAATAATAGTAATAAATATATAATATTAATATAATTATTTATTATTTAATATATTAGCTAAAGAATTATTTTTAGAATTATTATTATAATAATAGATATTATAGAATTATATTTATATAATATCTTATAAGCTTATATCTAATTAATAACTTTATTTAATTATAATTTCTATATTAATTCATTTTATAAGCTTATTAAAAAGCTAAATTCAGAGAATAATTCTATTTTAAAAAATATAAAACTATTATATAATATATTAGAAGCTAAGAACTATTAGTTTAAAACTTATTATTTCTATTATATTAATAAGCTTTTTATAGAATAGTTAATTTATAACTCTTACTTTCTTTATACTAAGTAATTCTTTAGAATTATTAGTTTTTAAACTAATAATATCTTATTTATTAAAACTAATAATTTTATAAAAATAAAATAATTAAAGCTTTAAAAAGCTAAGTTCTTAGCTAAGAAATATAAATATTTTACTTTTAATTATAATCTCAAGTTTAATAGAAATATTATTTATATAAATATTACTAGAATTACTTTTATATAGAAATACTAATATAAAAACCTCTAAACTATTTCTATAAAAAATACTATTATTATAAATAATAAAGATATTATTTATTAAAATCTCTTTATTAGAAACTAATATATTAGAAAAATATATTAGAAAAATATATATTATATTAGTCTATTAATTAGAAGCTTTATATAATCTATTAATTATTATTTAAGCTATTAAATTTTTAGAAACTAATATAAAAATACTTAATAAATATATTTAATAATAAATTAAAAATATTATTAGAGAACTAAGATTTATAAAGCTAATAAAAAAGTTCTTATATTTAATTATTTTTATAAATACTTTATTTATAAATAATAAAAAATTCTTTTTTTAAATTAGATATATTCTAGTTCTAATAAATAGAACTAGATATACTAATATTATTTACTAGTTTTCTATTAAATATAAAAGAATTACTAGAAGTATTCTAGTTTTAGAACTTTATAATATAGCTTATAACTTTAATATAAGTACTTTAATTAAATCTATAATTAATAAAATACTAGAAATAAAATTATTACTAATAGTTTATATAAATTTAAAGTTATTATATAAATATCTTATTAAATTAAGAACTATTTAAAAGAAATATCTAATAATTAATTAGATATATTTTTATTAAATATATAAATAATAAGAGATTATAGAAATTAAATAAATTAAGAAAAAATTAAATTCTATTAATTTTATAATAAAATTAAAACTAATAAATATTCTTAAATATCTAATTAATATAAATATAATATAATTAGATATAAATAGAATAGAAAATAAATATATAAAAGAAAAGAATATTATAAAAAGAAAAATTATATATAAAAAGCTATAGCTTTTAATATATAACTAAAACTTTAAAAATAATATAGATATATAAAGTATTTAGGAAATCTAATACTAGGCCAAATAAAAGAATTAATATATAATTAAAAAAAAGTATTTTTTTTAGTAATTTTTTTTAAAGAAGTTCTAGTATTAATATAGTTATTTTTTTAGAAGTTATATATATAATTACAGAATTCGAAATATAAAATATAATTATATAATCTTATATTCTATAAATAATTTAATTAATAAACTAGATTCCTTTAGGCTTAGTAGATTTAGGAATTATATATTAATATTATAATATTATAATTCTTATTTCTAAATAATAATTACTTTATTAATTTATATAAATAGTATTTTATAATTATATAATAATATTATATATTTCTAATAAACTAATATTAATAATATCTAAATATAGTTTATTATTTTTAATTAAATAATTAAATAGAAAAATAAAATTAGATTCTAGAATATTTAAAAAAATATTATTATAATATTTAAAAAAAAAATTAATTTAAAAAGTTACCTTTTATAAAATTTATATATAATAACTTAAAATATTAGGTTTTATAAAAAAAATTTTTTATATATATTACAAATATTACTTTTAATTTTTATAGTATTTTAAAAATAAAATTATAAGAAATATACTAGTTATATATAAAAGACTAGAAATTCTTAAAATAAAATAATAAAAGCTTAAGAATTTATAGTATTATATATTAAATACCCGGGAAATTTATTATAATAAATATTAGTTAGCTAAATACTATTTTAAAGAAGTCTAAATAATATTATTAAAAAGAAATATTAAATTTAAAATAAGAAAGCTTAAATTAAATTTTATAAATTTATTTAAGATTCTTAAACATATTAGTAATTTAGTATATAAATTAGAATTATTAAATATATATAATTATTTATATTTAACTTTTTATATTTCTTTTTTTAAAAAACATAAAATAAAAAAAATTAAAAGCTATATTTATATTTTTTTTAGAAAACTTCCGGAATTAGTAAATAATAATAAAAAATAAAAATAAAAAATAAAAGCTATTAATAATTACTAATAAAATAATAGAAATAAAAAATAATAATATTTAATTAAATAAAAAGCCTGGCCTAAAGATTATAATATCTAGTTATTTGTTTTTTCTAACTTTAATAATTTCAAGAAATTTCTGAAATTATATAACTAAAATTATAGCTTAAAATCTAAAATTATTTTTTAATAACTTTTTAAAATTAAAAAGAATTCTAGATTATTAAGAAAAAGCTATTTAAAGAAAAGAAAAAACCTAAATAACTAAGAAAGAGCCCGAAATAATAATAGAAATACTTTTTTTTTAAAGGGTTTTTTATTTATAAAGGTTTTTTAAGGTTTTATTAAAGCTTATAAGAATTATATTTAAATTATTAGAAAAAAGATTTAGAATTAAGAAAGATTTATTATAGATAAACTAGTTATAAATATCTTAAATAAATAAATTCTAATTCTTATAAATTCCTAATTTCTAAAATAAAAATACTAAATACCGGCTCTATTTAAAATCTAGTAAAAAATCAAGTAATACTTTCCGGAATCCGCTTATTTTTTAATAAAATATAATTATATTATAATAATATTAATATTAAAAATATTAAAAAAAGTAAATAAGAAACTTATAATAATTATATATATTTTATAAAAAGCCCGAACTTCTGAAATTAAATCTTAAATAGCTATAAATATTATATTATTAATACTTAAAATACTAATAATAAACTATATAGAAATCTCGGTAATAATCTTAATAATAAGCTTAATACTTTAAAAATAAGCTTTATAATATTTCTTTAGAGAATTAGTAAATATCTAAATATATAAGAAAAAACTTACTTTTAAAATACTAACTCAAATAGTATTCTTATTAATTTTATTAAAATAAGAAATAGAATTTCGAAACTTAGTAAACTTTTTCTAGTTTTCGAAAATCTAATTAATAAGCTTATTCTTAATAGTATAATACTACTTAGGATATTTTTTAAAGAATTTCTTAAAGATTATAATAATATTTTTCTAGAACTAATAAGCCTTTAATAAATAATAAGAAATCTGAAATTATATTAGTTTTAATAAATATTAAAGTTAAAGAACTTATTAAAATATAAGATTTAGAATTCTTATTATAATAATTATAATTCTTTTTACTAGGTATTATAATATATAAAATAAAGAAATTAATAAATAAATACTTGAAATATTTCAAGTATTTATTAATAATAAAAAAGGAAATTATAAAATTACTTTTATATTTATAATTATATTAATAGAAAATAAAGCCAGATATTATAAAAATAATTAAAAATAATTAAAGAAGACTTAGAAAAGAATAGAAAAAGAAGCTAGAAAATAATAATAGAAGAAGTTATTATATATATAATTATTAGAGTATATAATAATATAAAAGATTCTTTTATAGAAATAAAGAACTATCTAAATTAATTACTAGTTTTTATACTAGTTCTAATTAGAAATTAATATAACTAATTAATATATATTTCTAGAAACTTATAAATAATTTCTAGAATCTTAGAAATATTTATATAAGTTTCTTATATAAATATTTTATTAAATTCTTTTATAAAGCTATTTAAATTATTCTAATATAAGATCTAATAAATAATATTAATTTTATAAAATAGTATTTTAATACTTTAAATTAAACTAATTATAATATTTAGTTCCTAAATAAAATTATAATTATTAGCTAGCTTTTATACCTAAAATATAAAAATTATTTCTTTTTATTTATTTAGCCTTAATTTAATTAAATAATTTTTATATTTATTATTTAGATTATATTAATAAACTTATTTTCTAAAATACTAGAAGTTTATTTTATTTAAATATTTTACTAATATAAATTAATAGATTTTGAAAATAAGATTTTAGGAAAAGAATATAATTATAATATATATAGAATTATATATAATTAAAGAATATATAATAAACTTTAGATATTACAAGTATTAATTAGTAAAATTAATAGTTCTTTATTATTATAACTAATTACTATTTATATTATAAGTATTAGGCTTATAAATTACTAATTATATATATATTATTAGGGCCTTTTATTTAGAAAAGGCTTCTTTAAATCTTATAAAAGAAATAGAAATTAGTTTTATATTAAATTTAATATTATAGTTTTATAATTTACTAATTCATTCTATTATTTTATTATTTACTAATAAATATCTTATAAAAAGCTATATAATTAATATATAAGTTTAATAAAATTATTTAATAATAATTATATTATTATTAAATATTTCTATTTATAAATTAGTTAATTAAATAATAAATAATAATAAATGAATTAAATAAATTAAAATAGTTTTAAATAATAAATAATAAACTCGGTTTTATTAATAGTTTCTAATTAAGTTATTAAATAAATAATAAAATATTAATATATATAAAAGTTAATTAATTTTAAGGCTTTTTTTTATTAAATAAAAACTAATTATAAAATAATTATATTAACTAGTTATATTAAATTTTTAAATTTTTAATTAATATTATAATTAAAATTTTTTTTTATTAAAATATATTTAATAAATTTAAAAAGTATTATAAATATAATTAATTAAATACTTTTATATATTTAATAATATTATAAATTTTAAATATTTTATAAATATCTTTTAAAAGTATTATTAAAATATATAAATTAAGGTAATATACTCGAAGTAACTAAACTACTTGCTGTTTTTGGCCGCTCTTCTGCCATGCTTACAGACTCACTTGAATCTACCTTTAATAGTCTAAGCTTCTCGTCAAACATAGAAACGAGGCGATCGGAGTATTGGTCGAGAACCGCTAATACCGTCTCACTAATAACTTTCGTCTTGAGGTTCTTCTCTCCTAACGCTACCGCTGTGAGTCGCAGTTCCTGATCCAACTCCTTCAGAGCATCCTCTTTCACAGATTCGGCGGACAGGAGCTTCTTGCGGTAAGCTCGTAGAGTGCGACATGCTTGCTCAGTCGCCATATTGAGACTGCCAAACTCGCTGAAATTCCCTGTGCTCTTCGTTCGCCCCCGCGAATCAAGTGAAGCCAGTGACGGTCGCCTCATGTCCTTTGCCGGCGGGGGGCTGCGAGATCGATGCCGGCTACCCGTAGCACGACGTATGGAAGAGTCATCCGATGCTGACGTAAAGTGCTTTGAACTAAGTGGTGGTACAGGAGGCGCAAGCGCGAGAGTAGGAGACTGCGATGAGAGGCCGTATCTCGACGTTTTTCGTCGGATTCGTGGTGGAGAGCGATTGCCCGTTGGCGTCGAAACTGGTGAGACCCGCTGAAACTCTGCCAGTTCAGCTCGAGACAGCACTCTCCTCAATGCTGGTCTAGTGGACGGAGTGTCCTTTGGAGGAGATGGTTCTCGGGTGTCGGAGGAAGATTCTTGCGCTTCAGGCACTTTCGTTGGTGAGAGATCCCATATCATAATAGTACCACTAGATAGTCTCAGAGTTAGCCTTGTTAAAGGAAGTGAATGGTAAAAATAGTGTCCCACGAGTCCTTTACTCTCAAGTGATCCTGGCAGTAATAATAACTCGCGAGACATCTGCTAGAGAAAATCCGTTCATAAAACACTTACTCAGCCCCGGAGCTTATCAGAATCTTCTCCTCAGAGTCGGACTCCAAGAGGGCAACATCAGTCACACTCGCAGTGTGGCCAAACTCGCGGTCCAGAAATGCTCCTGTTACTCCATCGTAAACGCGCACAGACTTGTCAGTAGTCGAGACTCCAGCTAAAATTGTTGGTCTTCCCGGTATGCAACTAGGTCTTCCCATGACCAGAGCATCCAAGACAACGGCCTCAGCACCCTCACTGTCAGTTGCGCGGAACGAGCTAACAAGACGCCCACTGGCAATCTCATAGATTGCCACTGACCGATCAAGCAAAGACACGACAAAGTTGCCCATCTGGTCTGCAAAACAGGCGGCCATCGATACTGGGGAAGCTTTCAGTGTGATAATGCGAAGGGGAACTGCGCCAATGATATCTTGACCCCCAACGTCCTTCTTCACAAGTTGCCTTATGTGAATGGTTCTGTCTGTCGAGCAGGATATCAACTTCTCTCCATTCTCCGCAAAGAACAGGCTGCAGACACTGGCTGAATGGTCATCCAATGTTTGGATAAGAACCCATTCGCCTAGGAGCAAACGGAACATCTGAACCGTTCGGTCCCGGCTACAGGAGGCGATCATGGTAGTGTTTTCACTTTCATGAAGGGCGATATCTTGAATATCGGACATATGAGCCCTCGTTTCCAACTCACACGTCTGGGTGGACGGATCGACGATCCGCAAGACCCTCAAGACGCCATATTTGTCCCCAGTGACTAAATATGCAGCGTTCTTCCCAGCCCTCACAATCTGACATTGGTTGACAGGGTCGTCGTCTCCTGCGGAGAGCTGCTCAACTTCTACCTTCACAAGACCCTTGCTGCTACCGTCAAGATCCCAGAAGACGATTGTTCCATTGGCAGACCATGTAAGAAACGCGGCATTCATCTTGTTCTCAGGAGACAACAGGCCAATCCCAAGGACCGAATCACCATGTGCCGAGAGGACTTTCTGCATACTCAAATCCGCAGTATCAGAGTCCGGATTCGATATTTCTATCGAATTGTTGGAATCGACCGTGACGAGGCTGTTTGCAGCATAACCCATTGCACAGAGATCGGGGCCGGAGGCGCCCGAGGCAGATTCTAAAAATGATTTCAGTGATTCAGGAGGAGATGGATTTAAGAGCTCATCCAGGATCATGGATTTCATTCTGCCATTGCGCCCTCCAATTCTGACCATTCGAGACTGAACATCAACCGCAAGACACATGATGAAGAACCCCGTACTTGCCAGTTTTATTAACTTTTGGCCCTCGCTATCGTCGAGAAGGCAAACGTCGCCCTTTTCAGCGCAAACAATGGCCTTGTGATTGGATATTGGTGCAATGGCCGTGAAAGTAGCTTCCACAAGGGGCCCAAGTAGTACGTTCCGACCTGCCAGGGTTTTCAGGATCGGCTGGACAGCGGCTGGTTGCGGTGTTCCATCAAGCGCGAATCGTCGTTTTGATGGCGATACGCTCCGATTCCCCTCGACCCTCCATATCTTGATATGTCTGGTACCGATTCTGCGCATTGGTTAGCTACTGGAGACCTTGACTTGATCGAAGGGTATATTAGACACTTACGTGACTATACTGCTTCCGAGCCAGATCATTTGCTTGATAAAGCTCGTGCATTTGTTACTAGAGTGTAATTTGGCAGCCCCAGTTCTTTGGTTGATTGACCAAACATAAAGAAATCCATCATTCGCAGTACCCAGGCTGGCAAGATATTTCTGATCAGGGCTGAATGAAACAGCTCGAACACCAAAGGTATGTTCGTTTAATATAACTAAAGGAGTATCAGAGGAAGTATCTTGCAAAGAGAAAATCAGCACTCTTGGGGAGTATCCGGTCTGTCATAAGGTTAATAACTGACGTTAATGACCGAGCGGGGAGATGCTCACCTCCCCAACCGCCAACAGGGTTCCATCCGGGCTCAGAGAGACACAAGTGGCCGCTTTGATTCTTTCCCTGCTTGTCCAAGTTTTTAATGTAGGCGAGTCAACTCGTTCAAGGTTTGTATGTGGTGTAGACAGCGAGAAGGGAACCGCAGAGTCTCTCAGGTTTGCAACAGATCTATTCCTGCCATCATTTGCTGTGTTTTCTGGGGTAGAAGGAGTGCATGTGGCTGTGGCCCCAGCATTGAGTGCCGTTGCCGTTGGGCGAGCTCTGAAGAATCTCTGGGAGTCCTTCGAATCGTCGTCAACAGTGAAAATAACGGCCGCTGCGCCGGCTGTGTATGCAAAAGTTCGAGATGATGAGCAGCTATCGAATGCGGTGGGAGAAGAAACTGTGGTGCCAATGATACGCTTGAGTGAAAGACCCGACTCGTAGAAAGGGCGGGGCTTATTCGGTGATCGAGGGGTGCGTGGGTATGGAGAATTCGAGGGTGTCAGCTTGAGCCCGTTGTTGGCAGCAAACGTCCTTTGGTTCGACGGAGTGGAAGACATGATCAAGCCATGGAGGTGTTCAATTGCCGCGATTGACGCAATTGGGTTGAAGAGTAGGTCATCTGTGTTCTCGACCGCAACTTTGGGAAGGCCGTCGTCGCAATTGAGGCGCAAGACTGATCCAAAGAGGACATGGGAAACAAAGGCTGACGTTTGTTGTGGTAGTTACCAACGAACAGGAGCACGGGGAATTGCTCACGTACAGCGGCAGATCTGGTCGATCGGAGTTGAGATAGTAGTAGGTCAGATTCAGATGGAAAGACCAAGCAGTAAAGAAAGACGAAGCGGAAGCGATGAGGAGGAATGTGACGAGATGGGACTCAGCTGGTATGGTTGGGCTGGGTTTTCGAGGGCCTCCTTCAGGTCAGATGTCCGTGCGCGACGCGGTGCTGGGCCCTGCACGCGCTTCCAGGGATGAAGCTCTGGGGTCTCCCAGTCTCCGAACAGCTTCACAATTTTGGCTGCAGGTCCGGTCCAGCGAGGCGGCACATACATCACATCACATCACATCCCATCACATCCTGCTCCAAGTCACCCCGACACCCAGGAGCCATGGAAATAGGTCTTGCCCCTGATTTTCGTTCTTGTGGCGGCAGCAGGGGCTTGCTCTGATCAATTTCCCAATATGCATGGCGCACTCAGCATGAACGGTCGAAACTTGTTCTCGGTAAAGCGTTGCCATTGGAGCATTTGAGCTTCAAATTCAATGCAAATCCACTGATATCTTCATGTCAATCCTGCCAAAATCCAACAAATTGAGCCCCCGGTCTATCATACAAAATGCCGGTTTCATGAAACCATCAAACCACCCTTCACAGTATCCTATCCGCAAGACTGGAGCTCTTTGCAGCGAGACTCGCAGCGCTGTTGCCGTTTGCCTCCCTGCGCCTGGCAGTCGTAATCAGCACGGGTGGGTCCCGAGGCTGTTGCTGTTTCTTCGTCCATTCCTGCTTCCTCTTCATCCAGTCTGGTTTCCCCTGCCCAATGCCCAGCTCTCTCCACAGCTTTGGTGGCTTCACCCCTAGCTCTGCATATCTGCTCCAGACCTGTTGGCCCCTTTTAAGCCAACGTCTTTGTCGGTCTGTTTCTTCCTCGGGAGACGGACTCCACTTAGACTTCAATATTCTCCGGATTGCTTCAGCAGTGACTCCGAATTCTTGTGACAAAGTTTGTGTATCGTATCGTTCGGGCATCTGAGCATGAAGAGCTCGGATGCCAGTAATAGCATCGGGAGAAAGACGTTTTCGCGGGTTCCACCCATCAGGGAATTTCTTCGACAGAGCTTCTTTGTCAATCTGCCAGTGCTCGCGTTCAGGAGGCGTCCATTCATCTCGACTTGTAGGCCTTGACGCTGATCCCCCAGTTTTGGAATTTGAGTCTGTTCTTCGAGGCTTGCTGAAGTGGAGCGCAAAAGAGTTGTTTGCAACCTTTGTCCTCCTACCTGTGATCCTTGATACTGGGTCCACGGGCGGCTTAGGCTGCTTCATGGGAAGATCCTTCAACAAAGACTTCAACGGAGTTTCATACTCCCTAGAAGGAGTCTCGTGGTGCTGGGAGGGCTCTTGGGGCGCCAGATCTGCTGCAATGGCATCTACCGCTTCTGGGGAGAGTTCGACAACGGCGCTGTCAGCATCGGGTTTGCTCTGCAAGTGCCCTTCCAACCATCTTGGCGACCCCGAGGCCGACTTTACATCTGTCAATCCATTGATTGATCCTTTGCTGTCCGAGAAGGGAGTAGTAGCATACGCTCGGCGAGGAAGATATCGATCTCTGGTACTTGCGGCAGGGTTGCAGCTTCGAATCAACAACGGTGAAGAAGGGCCGAATGTCTTGGATGCAGAAAGGTCCACCTGGGCTATACTTCTAATAAAAAGTCTCAAGGTGTCGACAGTGCAGCGGCAAAGCATTGCTGTAGCCCGGAATGGGTTCAGGAGAAGTGAGGGTTCGCGAGGGAAAAAAATGTTGCAGCCCGGGTCAGCGCTTGGTGTCATTTCCGCGATCCTTATCGGTGGCCGCTGCAGTACTGTACCGCCCCGGCGAGGCGAGGCATGCGTTCGTTTTGTCGATGTTAAGCGAGGCGAGCTGGCCGGCTGTACAACTACACACACAGAATATGTTTGCTCTCCACGTACCTAAAGGTAAAGGTAGCACTTTGCGGTGCGGATGAGCGACAGTTGAGGATGCGGGAACTGCGTGTCAAGATTTTGCCCCTCCAGATTGGCGATATTTTGGGGTGGTCCAGAAACGTGATCAGCCTGCTCGCATTTTGAGCTTCTATTCGAGTCAGCAGCTTCGAGTCAGCTTTAAACAGGTGCAATAGGGGGGTGTTCTCAGTGTCTTTGTTGGCTGGCAGATAGCCGCGGACACAAGCAGAGCTTCGGTCATAACTCGCCAATGTTCTGGGTTTCCTCCCCTAAACGTTTGCCGCACGATCAAGGATCGAACTCATGATGTCGCCATGTGACAGCGGGGTAAAACTTTCCAACCTATATTCGAGCAGCAACATCTTAGAAACACGCTCTTTCACTCCTTGGATATTCCCTCACATTCTTCTCCTTTCTCGATTCCTTACTCTTTAGGCTTTAGTTGTCGATGTCTTGGCCCAACCCTTTCTTACGCAAGGATGAGAATAGTAGACATGTTTGGGGCTTCGACTTCCAATGGACTCCCCAGCACATGACCCCGGCGGAAATGCATCCTCTGAAGTACTCTTATGATGTGTCGGGCGAGGAATGTTTGGTCCGCCTTAATAGGATCTCGCCACCTGGTCCGGACCAACAGCTGCCTCGAAATCGAAGCAGGACTCAAGCGGATGCAAAACCTCCAGTGAAAAGAAACTTGTATGCTCTCTTAAGAGACCATGCCCCAGAAGACGAGGCACTGGGACGTCTGTGGGACGAAGTAAATACTATACCGGATTGGGTTGATTGGAATCAGATTGCTCGTGGACAAGATGTTTTTTATCGGTATGGAGGCGTGGCTCTTACTGCTGTATGAACTCTCCATATTCAGAACAAAATACTCTGACTGACACGGGTACAGCTGGCTTACCAGTCTCTACTTGGAGGTATGGGAGCTGCCCGGGTCACTGAGGTCCTTGCTCGGACGGGAGGCTTTTCGACCAAAGTGGCTAAAGCCCGGATGTACGAGACCACGCAGCATATTTTGCAAGTGTAAGGCTTATTCTCATACCAATTTTGCAACCTTTTCTGCAGAAGCTACGAGTCTAGGAGCTTTCTCGGAAGCTTTTAGACCCCATTTCCACCCTGTCTTAGGGTCCAAGACAGATCTGGGACTCTCGGCTCATTAAGGCCCTTTTCTCGGCTTTAAAGTGCTAATTTGCTGTGCAGAACGAGCTCCTTAGACTCCATCAAGCCAGGCGGAGCTGGTCATGCTTCATCCATCCGAGTCAGACTTCTTCACGCAGCTGTACGACGACGAATAATGAAACTTGCAAAAGAAAGACCAGAGTATTATTCCGTAGAGGAGTTTGGGATTCCTATCAACGACTTAGATTCTATTGGTACAATAATCACCTTCTCGGCAACTCTGATTTGGCTCGGCTTCCCGAGACAGGGGATCTGGATGAGACAGCAAGAGATAAAGGATTATCTTGCTCTGTGGCGTCTGGTAGCTCATTACATTGGGACCCCTCCTGAGTACTTTGAGACCCCAGAACGAGCTAAATCTATGATGGAATCTCTTTTGATTTCAGAGATTCGTCCCAGCGAGACGTCGAAAGTGCTCGCAAACAACATCATTCTCTCGTTGCAAAGACAACCTCCTGCTTATGCGTCAAAAGATTTTCTCATAGCGAGCGCTCGGTGGCTTAACGGGGACGAATTGGCGGATGCCTTGGGGCTGGGTCGCCCAAGCCTTTATTATAAGGCTCTAGTTGCAGGGCAGTGCATCTTCTTCGTGTTCATATGTTATACATATCGCTCGATACCGTACCTAGATAGGCGAAAGTTAAAGGTGTGTATATGTGAACCGCTATCTTACTCCATGCTTACAGTACTGCCCTAGGCACTTCGAAGCATGTTCTATCAAGTGATAGTCGAGAACAAGGCACATGGGTTGGGTGAGGAAACGAACTTCGACTTCAAGTATATCCCAAACTTTGACACAACAACGTCGATGGGAGAATATGTATCTGGCTTAAAGGAATCGGGAGTTGAGAGGAGGAATCTGAGTGCACTGTGTATGGGAAGTGCAGTTATGGGTATTGTTTTGTATTTCTGTTTGATGACAACGTTCAAGGTATTTGGGAGACTAGCAGCCTGGTGGTTTACTTGAAATTCTGGTCAGAGGCATCGGGATTAAACCATCCA
Organism: Hyaloscypha bicolor E; assembly: GCF_002865645.1. Classification (NCBI taxonomy): domain Eukaryota; kingdom Fungi; phylum Ascomycota; class Leotiomycetes; order Helotiales; family Hyaloscyphaceae; genus Hyaloscypha; species Hyaloscypha bicolor. Next base: position 1,104,046 of record NW_020194585.1, on the reverse strand, counting down.
AATATTATTACAATGAGAATCTAACGACTCATCTATTCTCAGTTTACCGCACAAGTCCCCATGATCGTGAGATCTTCTCGGTGCAATGCCGATATATAAAAAAAGCTCAATGCAAACGCAGAGCTCCCGCCGAGACCATGCACCCCTCTTAACGCCAAACTGCCATCAAATTTCACCCCCCGATCCCTCACGTTTCCATCAACTCTACTGGTGGTCTTGAAGTATGAGCAAGAATAGGCTTCTCCGTCTCAATCGGACTAATGTTACTCTCGCCCGTCAAATCCTCTACCGAAATTGCCGGCAGGTTGGGACTGCACCCATGTTCACTCGGGTGATATATCGTCGTGCTCGATCCACTGCGTGCTCTTCCCGGCTCTTGCTCCCCATCACTTATTGGGCTTGCGGGGAGATCTGTCCGCGGCTTGTGATGTAGCTTCGCCAATGCCTCCGCCAAATCCTCCGCATGTACCTGTTTATTTGGTGCGTCTTCTAACTTCATTTCCCATCCGTGAGGAGGAGAAGGCGGAGGCGAGATGAAGAACAACTTCCCTGCATCAGGCAGATTGAGATGCTCGTCTTTGGGTTCGATGTTGGTTGGTTGGCCGAAATACACCTTGACACGCTCGCCCATTATTGCTTCGCCATCGAGGATTTGACGGATCCGAATAGCGGAGTCCTCGTCAAAGAAGGAGGCTATGATGCGCCTGAAGGATTTGAGCGGCGCCCACGAGTGGATAGGCGCCGAGGCGTTGATGAGGTCTTTGATGGTTTGGAGATTGTCGGCGCGGAAGATTTCGGCATCCTGGAGATTGGTGATGAGGAGGGTGTTCGAAGGAGGAGTTGGTTGTTGTAGAGGCGGAATAGAGGAGAGGTCTATTGACATTGGCGTCCTTGATCCTTTTGATGAGACTGGCCGGGATGCCGGAGGTGAACTCTCGGAGCTTTCTGTGGCCATCTTGGTGGTTGAGTGCTGTCCTTGGAGACTGTCAAGATTAATGCGCGGATTTTTGGAGAGAATCGTTACAAAGGTGGTTCTTATTCGGCTTGGTTTGAGAAGGCAAGTTGGGAATTGTTGTGGTTTTATCTACTTGAGGTCGGTTGTGGAGGTCTGGCTGCTCGCCACCTGCGTGCACAGCACAGCCTCGTTAAAAAGCCAACTTTGCTTCCAAGCCACTCAAACGACGGCTTGGAGGACGTAGCAAACTCCCGGGGAAACCCGTGAGTGGCTCTAGTCTGCGTGTGGTTCTGGAACCGCGCAGACATGACAAGACAAGGCCAGACAGGGTCAATGCCCCTCGGCGTCGGCGGTTGATGGAGTTGAACGATTGCACGCCGCTGCGATCATTTCTCCTCCTGGCGCTGGGTTGCGGAGTGATCTTTCCCGAACACTGCCCGCAAGGAGAGCGGATCAGCACTTGGTTGACTCCAGTCCAGTTCATTGCCTCCAGTGAGGCTTGGTGGCTTGGGAGCAGCGAAGAATCCGGAGAGAGCAGCTGTCAACAGAAGCATTTCTGGTGCATCACAAGCCGTCCCAGGGTAGCCTCCAGAGGTTTCCAAGGAGGCTATGGGAGTCTTAACAGTTAACCAGCTTGCTATGAGCTCGACAACTTATTGACTCAGCTAGACAGGAGGGACAGGTATTAGAGGTACACGCCACCTTGTGACCAGTACAAGCGCTGGGAGGAAATGCCCCTTTCTCCGGGTATTTTGTTGAAGGATTCGTGCTAACGATGTCCACGACGCCGACGGAATATGCCACTGGGTAGTGTGGCTCTTGATCTGAACTCATTCCACACCCAGCATTTACATGGAGCCCCCCATAATGTATCAATTCACCTTGCTTTTCAGTTGAGGTCCAGTGGTCTCGACGCGGGGCGGAGCACGTGACCCACCAATGAAGTGAATCACATCCCTGCAAGTTTCGCAACCGGCAAACCTCAGCCTCGAAGTGGATTGCCATATTTTGTACCTCGACCTTGCTCAGCCCTCAGCAGTCAACAAAAGGCGAGTCAACACCTCGGACACGTCAGCCTTGCAGACTGCCCGCTGAAGCTGAAGGGAGCGAGATTATCATACCAGCGCCTTCCCGTCCGACACGCGTTCTGTTCACCTCGCCTTCAAGATGGATTTCGACCCCATGGTGATGGACGCGGAGTCCCTGGGACCGTCCGTGAAGATTACTGACGTAAGGTGACTCGAATTTGTTCCGTGGATTTAGAACTCATAGGCAACATCATAGGCTACTGCGCATTCTGTCGATTTCGAATTGCAAAGCGTTGACCTCTCCTTTGCGAATTCCCTACGCCGAACTATCCTCGCGGAGGTCCCAACGATGGCAATAGACTTGGTAGAGATAGAGGCGAACACATCTGTGCTGGCGGACGAGTTCATAACCCACCGTCTTGGTCTCATCCCTCTGAACTCGAAGAATGTGGACGATGTCATCTATTCCCGCGACTGCGACTGCGAACAGTACTGCGAGCTCTGCAGCGTCACCCTCACCCTTCATGCTAGATGCACGGGCGATGAGATAATGAGAGTCTATGCTCGCGATCTTGTTGTCGACCCTTTGCGAGCGAACCAATGGGTGGGAAACCCAGTCATCACGGATCCGGAAGGATTGGGGACTGTTATTTGCAAGTTACGCAAGGGCCAAGAGCTGAGGATGAAGTGCATTGCAAAGAAAGGCATTGCGAAGGAGCATGCGAAGTGGGCACCAACATCTGCAGTGGGATTCGAGTATGACCCTCAGAATAAGTTGCGACATACAGATCTGTGGTACGAAGAGGATGCTGAAAAAGAATGGTAGGTAGACGACGCCCCTTTTCGTGCGACATTGCTGCGTGAAAATCTGCTCACATGTATCAAGGCCAAAAAGCAAATATGCTGGGTGGGAGGAGCCTCCTCAAGAGGGCGAACCATTTGATTACGATGCCGTCCCTGAGAGATTCTACTTCGAGGTTGAGAGCGTAGGCAATCTAGAACCTGATGCGATCATTCAGCAAGGAATCAAAGTACTCCAGCAGAAGTTGGCGGCCGTCATTCAGGATCTGACCGAAGGCGATACCCAGACAAATGGTGTCAATGGCCATGGCTACGACGCACCCAGAAGTCCGGAAGATGTTGGTATGAACGGGGCATGGGGGCAAGATCAAGGTTACGCTACACCATTTGGTAATGGGAGTGGCGCTCAAGACCCGCCGCAGCCATGGGGTGGATCAGCTACACCTTACGGAGCCACTCCATACGGACAACAAAATGGTTGGGCAAATGGTAGGTAGAGGATAACCTGAAGCCGAAACTTGGCAGTCTGTAATACCACTTGCATATCGGGGCCAGGCGTTGGACGGAAAAGCTTTCCGGCATCTGGAAAACGACCAGACTAGAACAGGAATGATATCTATGATACCCTATTATACAGAAACTCCAGAGTATGCTTCTAAGTCTATGTCTCCGAACACCAACCCATATCATATGTCCACAAACATATCATTTATACGCCGGACCCGTGAACGAATAAATAAGCAGGGAATCTAATAAGCCTTATAATCAACCGTCAAGCATCTTCCTCCTCTTATTACCCTCAAACAGCCGCTTCCAGCTCGTCCATGCCTTTCAACTTCCTGTATATCTTCTTGTGTTGTTCCAAGAATAGGAATGTTGCAATTGTGTGAGGCCCAAGGCGAATGAACGAGGGGACCCAACCCCTGAACATCCAGCCCACCCCCTCAAGTCTATACACATCGGCTAAAAGTTTCGCCAAGCCCTTGCTCTCCTGAGAGGACATAATACGGGTTTTGATAACGTCCACTGGCGAGCAAACAGTCGTGGCCACAAATCCTGCCAAAAATGAAGCCATGAAGTGAGTCGTCAAGTTGTCCGACAGAGCAGTGTGCTCAATCAGCACCCGCTTGAACCCGTCATATGAGGCTAATTGACTTGCAGTCATCAGTACCGCCCTCATACTATTCGGCCACACTCCCCGAAATAAGCTTTTCCAGCCTTCTTCTCGAGTCATCCGAATCAACCCGTCAATCGCGTTTTTGTAATTTCTCCTCTCGTTAGGGGGTAGCGCGGCATCGTGCTGCATCCGCACATTGAGCACATCTGCTGGATTCCCTGCAACTCCGCCCAGAAATCCGGATGTCGAAGCCAACGCAATGAGCGTGGGGAACGACGGGGAGGACGTGTGGGTGGTGAAGTCTGACTTCAGCTCCTCGTAGATGCCGAACCGGGTCGTGGAGTAGGTGATCTGGCGTAGCAGTGAAGCACTCAGACCACTGTAAAGTCCCAAGAAACCATCGGCTTGGAAAACATGCACGAAGGTTCCAACCATGCTTTTGGGTGCATTGCCTAGACGGGTTTGAAGGCGGACCTAGATCTGTTCAGCTGGTTATGTCGCATCTGGAGCACAAATCTCCTACCTTGACTGCAATTTAATTAGCACCATATTTCAAAGACTCCAGATATTTGGCACGACTCACCAAGATCCAAAGGGTGCGTCACGCAAGCTGCAAAACAACTTGCGCTTCCTCCGAACCAGAATGGATATCGGATGTGTCCTCGCTCCCAAGCCTTCTTCCGAGAGTGCTCTTTCGACTCCTCAGACGTGCTCCTGGACGGCATAATGTCAATTGATCCCGCCTCAGCATTCCTTCCACCCGATAGCCAGCCAGGAGTCAGAGAGGAGAAAGGGTCGGTATGTATTATGTTATTTTCTGCTCAGAGCCTGGGAACGAAACTTTTGGGGCCTCGTAACGAGTACTGTAAGTGGACAGGAACCGTGCCTTCCGATTTTGTGGAGACTGCAGAGAGCGGACCTTTGCATAAAAGGAGCAGTTGAGGGGACTACTATAAAGACATTTTACGAGGGCGCATTTCTGTGAAAACTTGTGGAAGTTCTGTGAGGCCAATTGCTGACCTTGACGCTTTCCAGCTTTTCCAGCCTTAAAATCTGGTGCATCGTCATCCGCCGATGGTTGCCGGCATCGGAGCAAGTTGTTCCGTTCCGTTTCGTCTGAAGCTCCTTTCCACTCGAAAACAGCTCTCCACGTTTGCCATGAAGCATCTCACCAGGAGACACCGCGTCTCTGCCGGTACTGAGGCGTTGGCCTTATTTGTTGGCTTGTCCAATGCTGCTTCACGAAGACTGGTGGCATGCACCCAGTGCCGGTATAATTCCACAGGTCCGTTACCAGCACTGAAGAAGGCAGCTATTCTGACAGCTTTCAGGGACAAGCCCTTCTGGAAATGTGACTGTCGATGGCAAATCATACCAAACAGATGAATGGCATAACCTGTCTTCAAACATTACTGCTTCGATTTCACGAAGATTGCATGTCCAAAAAGATCACCCTATTTCCATAACACGATCAATCATCGAATCCCGTTTCCCGAGTCCAACCTTCAAATACCACAACAACTTCTTTCCAGTTGTCTCTACCCAACAGAACTTCGATTCCTTAGGCTTTCCAGTAGATCATCCTGGGAGGAGCAAGACGGATACATATTATATCAATCAAGAAACCGTCCTTCGAACCCATACAAGCGCACACCAAGCTGATGTGTTCCGGGCAAACGAAAGCGAAGGTTGGCTCATTAGTGCAGATGTCTACAGAAGAGATGCAATTGACCGTAGTCATTACCCGATCTTCCACCAGATGGAGGGTGCGAGGATGTGGGATAGAACAAAGGCGCCCAATGGAGACATCGCAGCAGCAGTCTTAAAAGACATTGAAGCTTTGCCCAAGCATTCCATGAAAGTCGAGGATCCTAATCCGCCTACTCATCCAGAACGAAACCCTCTCCAAAAAGAACATTCTCTGACCGAGGCAGAAGCAATTGCAGCTCATTTGAAGAAATCTCTCGAGTTGGTTGTTGTGGAGATATTTTCTCGAGCAAAGGCTGCTGCTGTTTCTGCGAACCCGGATTTTGTGGATGAGCGACTAAAGGTCCGCTGGATCGAAGCATATTTCCCCTTCACCAGTCCTTCTTGGGAGCTTGAGATTTTCTGGCAAGGAGATTGGCTTGAAGTCCTGGGCTGTGGTGTTGTAAAACAAGATATCATGGACAAGGCCGGCCAGCCCCAGCAGTTAGGATGGGCTTTTGGGATGGGCCTGGAACGTATCGCTATGCTGCTTTTCGAAATCCCAGACATTCGTCTATTCTGGTCGAAAGACGAACGATTTCTGGGGCAGTTCAGGGGCCTTTCAGAGAATTTGGATAATCTGAGACGATTTGTACCATTCTCGAAATTCCCGTCTTGTTACAAGGATGTAGCATTCTGGCTACGGTCATCGTCCTCTTCAGCCGGGGGTGGGTCAAGAGCAAATACTCAAGATTTCCATGAAAACGATGTGATGGAGATTGTGAGAGATATTGGTGGCGATGTCGTTGAGGATGTCGCTAAGGTTGACGAATTTGCTCACCCGAAGACCGGGAGGAGGAGCTTGTGCTACAGGATCAATTATAGGAGTCTGGAGCGGACTTTGACGAATGAAGAGGCCAACGGATATCATGAACAAGTTCGGAAAGCTCTGGTAGAGAAATTGGGGGTTGAATTGAGATGAGAAGACCTCGGAGCAGAGATGTAGGTAACAGTAAAGGCGCTGACCGGGTTTGCAAAAAGCGTCAACTGTTTGTAATTTTATGTCAAAATTACCCAATTGAAAGCTCTACTCACTCCATTTGTACGAAATTCGACTTCAGTTCTCTAACTGTAGCTTTTGGCCTTGCTTATACTGTGTTGGGACCATACGTCATTAAGCAGCTTCGACAACATTACCCCACCACCCCACCGTGGTCGAGTTTGAGTTTCCCCCCTTTTCCATTGCGCTGTTCTAACAATCGATCATCATATAACAATTGGAAACATGACAGAGGCAAAGAGTACAGGAATGATGGATACTGAACCAGGCGGAGAGAACACTCAGTTAGCTCTCCGCTTTCCCTTTACAATCTCTTTTCTGACAAGCTTCACCAGGTACGAATCAGCAAACACCTTCACCAAACCACATGCCAAATCCCAAGGACAATTCTCCGGTATTTTCTCTTCTTCGAAGCTCTCTTCCTTTACCTTTACCTTATAATAGTGAACGAATGTAGTTTCTAACAAATCTTGTTCGGATAAAAGATCCCAATCCGAATGAGGCTAAGCGACAACTCGACGGACAGAAGCAGCAGCGAGGCGAGCAGACGGCGGAGAACATACGATATGGGGAGGCTATAAGTGAACATGGGTTTGGTGGAGAGACTATTGGCAACACCGGGGAGGCGAATCAGGGGGCTGGTGTTGGGAGGGAGGTGGAGGATAGAGATGGGAATGGACAGATGCGGAGAGAACAGGGGTATGGAAGGGGAAGTGGTGTTGGTGGATAGGGGTTGGAGTGGAGAGGGGAATTAATGAATTGTGAGGGTTTATTTTGCATGGGTGGTGCATGAGGGCGATATATCTGAGAAGTGGTACTAGTAGATGTCTCTGAATGTGTAACGGATTCTGGAGGGAGTGGGAAGTTTGAACGAGATCTTGGCATCCCGTATTGAATAACTTGCCGTGTAACGTTCCCCAGCCACCGAAGATTCGAAGGAAGATACGGTGAAGCAAGCCGGATTTGGCGTGCAGAGAGCAGCCCGTCACAGGTTACAGATGAGCATCAAACTGATGCAGGGAATCACGCCGCATGCAGCCTGCAGGCAGGTACAACAGAGGGCAAGGGAAAACACGATGCCAACGCTTGCGTGGTGAAATAGGGGTTACACAGAACGCTGAGGGTCATGTTGTGCTCTGAAGCACCAAATCGAGACACGTAGCAACGAGGTTGTGTATTTTCACGTTCCCCTTCGAGGCTTCAAGGTCGAGCCAGAGACTGTGTGGCCTTGGCGTTGTGGTCGACAAGTTACCGTAGTTCCTTCGAACCGATGCCCGTCTCGGCCAGCGCAGCCGGACATCGGTCTGCAGCCGAGCTTACTCGTAAAGCACAAATATACTCGGCAATCTGTTGAGGACCTTAAGTGGCCTCACGTAGAAGCTAGCATAAGCACCGATAGAGGCAAATGTGCCTGAGACGATGGATGGGTAAAGAATTATTGCGAGCGAGCCGATTAATGAGCCCGAGCCCGGGGGATCGAGAACTCTTGAACCTCCACGGAACAGCTCCCGAGCAGCAGGCCAGCCAGCCAGCGGTGTCAGCCTCGTCCTGGTCCGGCTACCCCGCAACGGCCAGAACATGCCACCTTGGAGAATGCACAGCAGATCAACAACATCTGGGCGAGAGAGGAAAGGAAGAGAGGGAGGAGAGTGGAGGAGAGGAGAAGAGAAGAGAAGAGCAGCTGTTCTTGGCGCAATTTGTGCCTCACAGCCAGAAATTCAGAATGAATGGACCTTTCCGATACTGGAGTGGATAACACGTCAACTGGGTAGTCCTAATAACATTACCGCACCGCCTACTTGTACCATGTCGCAAAGCAGGCGCAAGGTCAGCAATTCTGGGGAAACGGAGCTGCTGAAGGGCGCCGCTGCCGCAGGTACATGAGCACTACTTGAGCACTACCTGAGCACTACAGGAGCTCTACCAAGACCACAACAGCCGTCCCGCTCGTCTGCAACGCCCCTTGAGCTGCAACGGCCCTTGACAAATACGCATACAGCAGCAGCCGGTCTCCGAGAAGGCCTGGCCTCGAGCAGCAGCGCGAGATACGTACAAGTAGAGGGCAGGGGGCAGGGGGCCAGGGGGCAGGGGCAGAGAGCAGAGCAGAGGAGGGGAGAGCAGGAATCATGGGGTGATCATTGATCATTGATCATGATGTTGATCGTTGATCGTTGATCTCCAGACTCACTCCCGAGTTTGTCTCTGGCTGCTGCTGCTGCTGCTGCTCTGGTGCTGCTGCTGCTGCTGCTCTGGTGCTGCTCTGCTGCTGCTCTGCTGCTGCTGATTGGTGCCGTTCCGCAGAAGGCTGACGGCGGTGGTTCAACCCCACAGTCGGCGGCGTTCCATCATTCCATGCCTCTTTCTGTCGCGCTCGGATTAAGGGGCCAGCCAGCACGCAAGGGCTCCCGCCGCCGGCCCTGCAGCCAGTCATATCGATGCAGGAGAATAGCCGGGGCAGTCGATGAGTGGAGGGGCCTGAGTGGAGTGTATGCTGGCCTGCGGCTCAGGATGGGAGCTCCGTCAATTCCAGGACAGCACGGTAAGGTTACTGACGAAATCAGAATCTCCCTTTGCCCCGAGCGAACCAGAGCAATCAGTGATGGGCTGGGAGTCTGGGACAGCCGACGCGAGGATGTAAAAGAGACGCCTGTCCCCGTCGCCCCAGTTCGTGCCTTTCCTCTCTCCCTCGAAGCTCTTCTCTTCTGTCTCTGTCTCTGCCTCTTTCTCTTCTTCCTCCCCCTCCCCTCGCTTCTCCTCCGTTCTCCCAGTCTTCACTGTCTCCAGCCCCGCCAGAACCTCCCCCCCCCCCTCAACCCAGCCTTCCCGCCTGCCGTCATCATACCGCCCAGCCCACCGACAAACCAAAACCCGCGATTGCCCCAGATCTTGGTCTGTTCGCTTGGGAAAAACAACCCCGCACTCGCCTTTCACGCTGTGAAATCTGCTCTTTCTCCATCGCAACAACCAAGGACGACAGCAACCATGTCCGAAGGCAATGTCAAACCGCCCACCAACCCTGTGGTTGCTGAGGCCCACGAGGTTGATACTTTCCGTGAGTCGAGGAATGAGGAGGCCAGCGCTTCCAGCATGCTAACAAGCTCCAGATCCGCCACAGAAGATGTTCCTCAGTAAGCCCCCCTCCAATCCCCCCCCCCCCCCCCCCCACTTCGAGCTTCGACACCTGTGGCTTTTCGGTGAATGGGAACAATGGCGAACTAACTAAATAACTAACGCTCTTGCAGAACATCCCAGCAAGCCTCATTTGAGCGGTAAGAGCTCCACGGGAGAATCAATTGCAGGCCAGAGGCTGACGGTGCGCTAGGCTTGGACGAATACCAGCAGCTGTACAAGGAATCCATCACCCAGCCCAAGAAATTCTGGGCGAAGCAAGCTCGCGAGCTTCTGACATGGCAGCGAGATTTCCAGACCGTGCACTCGGGGAGCCTCCAGAACGGCGACAACGCGTGGTTCTTGGAGGGCCAGCTCAATGCTTCCTACAACTGCGTAGACCGACACGCGATCAAGCACCCCAACAAGGCCGCCATTATCTACGAGGCTGACGATGCGGCAGATGGGCGCACCCTCACATATAGCGAGCTTCTAAGAGAAGTCTGCAAGACCGCTCACGTTTTGAAGCAGATGGGTGTGAAGAAGGGAGACACCGTGGCCATCTACCTCCCCATGATTCCCGAGGCGCTCATTGCCTTCCTAGCCTGCGCACGCATCGGCGCCGTCCACTCTGTCGTCTTCGCCGGTTTCTCCTCTGACTCCCTCCGCGACCGTGTCATTGATGCACAATCCAAGGTGGTCATCACAACCGATGAGGGCAAGCGAGGCGGAAAGTTGATTGGAACGAAGAAGATCGTTGATGATGCCCTGAAGCAATGCCCAGATGTTACGCACTGCTTGGTGTACAAGCGTACGGGTGCTGAGGTCCCGTGGACCAAGGGCCGTGATTGGTGGTGGCATGAGGAGGTTGAGAAGTGGCCCGCCTACATTGCCCCTGAGCCAATGAACTCGGAAGACCCGCTTTTCTTGCTCTATACGTCTGGATCTACGGGCAAGCCCAAGGGTGTGATGCATTCCACTGGTGGTTACCTCGTTGGTGCTGCTTGCACTGGAAAGTACGTCTTTGACATTCATGATTCCGACAAGTTCTTCTGCGGCGGTGATGTTGGGTGGATCACTGGCCACACCTACGTAGTCTATGCTCCCCTCCTGCTGGGTGTTGCGACCGTCGTCTTCGAAGGAACCCCTGCCTATCCCGATTTCTCCAGGTACTGGGAGGTCATTGCCAAGCATGAGGTGACCCAATTTTATGTTGCTCCAACCGCCCTGAGATTACTCAAGAGAGCGGGTGATAAGTACGTCAAGCATGAGATGAAACATCTCAGAGTCTTGGGATCCGTCGGAGAGCCAATCGCTGCCGAGGTCTGGAAATGGTACTTTGAGATTGTTGGAAAGGAGGAAGCTCATGTCGTTGACGTAAGTTTGAGATTATCTCTTTTATAAGCGAATGCTAACTCAACTACCTATAGACATACTGGCAAACCGAGACGGGCTCCCACGTTATCACTCCTCTTGCCGGTGTTACTCCCACCAAGCCAGGCAGTGCTTCCCTTCCTTTCTTTGGCATCGAACCCGCGATCATCGACCCTGTCTCCGGAGAGGAGATTCATGGGAATGATGTTGAAGGTGTTTTGGCCTTCAAGCAACCATGGCCTAGCATGGCCCGCACAGTTTGGGGCGCACACAAGAGATACATGGATACATACTTGAATGTGTATAAGGGATACTACGTAAGTTCAACCATTTGTATTGATACGAAGCCGTCCGCTGATTTTTTACCAGTTCACGGGCGACGGAGCAGGACGCGACCACGAAGGCTACTACTGGATCCGAGGCCGTGTTGACGATGTTGTCAACGTTTCCGGCCATCGTCTGTCTACTGCCGAGATTGAGGCTGCGTTGATCGAGTACCACGCCGTCGCTGAAGCGGCTGTGGTTGGTATCTCTGATGAGCTCACTGGCCAAGCCGTTAACGCCTTCGTTGCCATCAAGGACGGTAATGAGATCAACGATCAACTGAGAAAGGATCTCATTCTCCAAGTCCGAAAGAGCATCGGTCCCTTCGCAGCTCCCAAGGCAATTTTCGTCGTCCCCGATCTACCCAAAACTCGAAGTGGAAAGATTATGCGTCGTATCCTGAGAAAGATTCTTGCTGGTGAGGAAGACCAACTCGGCGACACATCCACTGTAAGTTTTAAAGACCCCCAGAGATGGCAATGCTTTTGCTAACAGTGCCGCGTTAGCTGTCCGATCCCAGTGTCGTAGACAAGATCATTGAGGTTGTCCACCAATCCAAGAAGAAGTAAAGAAGAAGGTGTGCTTCGAGCGAGCATTACAAAAAGGATTCCCGGAGGTGTTTCTCTTTCTTGCTGGAAATGATAATCCTTTCACTGGAGTCAGTTGTCAATGTTTTCAATGTATCTTATGTACTCGCGAAATCGAAATTTGATAGCGAACAAATTTGCAGTCCTCTTTCCACATATGGCCCGTTGCCCTGTGTAACAAGCGAAAAGTGACGAAGCGATTGAAATAGGGTAAAGTTCGTGTATAGGAGACACCTCGAACGAAGCGCTTGGCAAACAGAATCCCATAGCGAAAGACACAGCAACTATGCTGGCAATTCCAACGGACCGGATTGCATGGATTTGGAATTTTCCCGGTGTTCTCTCCAACCCAGCATCTCGTGCGTTTTAATTGTTCCGTTGCATGTTGTCAAGAAAAACGTTTGTCTCGGTCCAGAAACAGCTGACCAACCTGCGAACACCCCAAAATACCTACAGTCGTCGTTTCTGTCTTCTTGAACATGCCCAGCAGCAAGAAATCATTGCGTGTTGCTTTGTTAACTCCGACTTGAAATGGAGTCTTGGAGAATCAACTGTCTCTCCTCGTCCTCAGTCACGCGAGCAAGTGTCCTCATTCGTTAGCTTATCCTCGTATGAGTGGATGAGCACAGCATAGCCCACCTGGCCTCCCCAAGCCATCGCATGCAAGCCTACGCAATCTTCTGCTGCTCGTTCCGGTGATGGCTGCACCGCGGTCCGCAGGTTTTTTGACAGAAATTCTCATTGGTGACGATGGCGATCCTTTTGGGGGGGTGGGTTGCCAAGGGCCGGCCGATCCTATGGACGACAAAATTCTCAGGGCCCGTCGGCGAAAAGCCGCTGGGTGTGGGGACATCCAGATGAGGGCCCATATTGAGATCAGAAGCAGGGAGACGGTGGTGTACTTGAGGGAGAGAGAAAGAAAGAAAGAAAGTTGAGGCTCGCGAAGAGAACAGGGGATACTGAGGTTCTTAAACAATGGTACTCTTGAAAAATCTCGCTATTCTATTTATAGGGGGTGACGGGGAGTGCTTCAACACCGCACGGCTGAAACGCGGATGGGCTGCAATTCCACCCCCCCGTGACTGACAGTGACTGGCTGACTGTCTTTTACTCAGCCAAACTTCAGACCGAGACGACAGTTGGCGTGTCAAAAGGCCGTGTCTGATCCAGCCGCTGGGCACAAGAGTGCTGCGCCCTGGCAGCAGTTCCATCAGACCATCTGCGCGTGCTCAAGGCTGCGAGCAGGGCGGCCGAGGGGGAGCGGAGGACGGAGGGAGGGAGGGAAAGAGAGAATCGTCCAGACGAACACGGTAAGGGCGTCGAGGTTTGAAGCTGAGGCTGTGCGGCCGAAAAAGAAGTAAGTGCAAGTAAGCTTATGAACAAGAATCGAATGTGGTCATGGTAGTGGTGGCGGTGGTGGTGAGACGGGCATCCGCCCAGGTGAGCGGGTTTGCCCTCAACTCTCACTCATGGTTTTCCGTTCGTGCCGGGATGTAAAGAAGCCTGCTCCTCCTCCCTTTCTGCGACCGCGTTCATCAACATCAGCATCAATAGCAACAACAATAGCAAGAGCGCCTTGTTCGTATTCCTGCCGCGCTGATGTTTTCGGGAGCGGAAGCGCAAAACGTCTGAAACTGTTGCCAGGCCTCCCGCACCTTCGCATTAGGCACGTACCGAGCGAGTAACACGCTCTCGTTATCGCTCTCGCGCCCCCAGCACCTTGCGATCGATTGAAACCACTCCTCCAACCCTGCACCACTCTACCACTCTACCACTCTACCACTCTACCACTCTACCACTCTTCCTCTCCTTCCCCCTTCCGCCTGTCCGCCATTTCGACCTCTTGCTTTTAATATCTTACGGTAGTCGCTCGTTTCGCTGGTCGATTGGAGGAGTCTGTGGCTGGGGATTCTTCACATACTCAATTAGGAATCAACTGCGGCTGAAGAGGAGTGCCTAGTACGATTCTTTTGGGAGTGAATCTCACTTGTGCTGTGCTGGACCTCGAGGGCCAGCCTGCCGCATCTTCTTTCAATACATCTCTCAAACTCGCCAGAATATGTACATACTGAGGAGCATAGCGGCGGCCCTCGTCAGCGCATGTCTGTTCTCGCGATCTCATGGTACGAGTTGCCCCTCCTGAGTCTCTGGCAAAGATATTTGCGGCTGACCCCAACCTCCAGCTCACTCCAACGAGAGAAACCCTTTGACCTACTTTACCTTGCTCGAAAATGCACATGTTAATACACCATCACATCGAATACACGCGCTGTCGAAGTTCGACCTCACATTTGACCTGCACAATGAGCAGCAAAGGATAAAGTTGACGCTAGCCCCGAATCACGATGTTATCGCGAACGGGGCAACAGTACAGCACCTCGCGCCGGATGGATCAGTACGAAGTTCGGAATTAATAGACCGTTCAGAATATAGAGTTTTCAAAGGAGATGCGTGGCTGCAGCATTATCCGGGGGCTGAATGGACCAACGTTGGCTGGGCTCGGATTTTGATTCAGCAGGACGGAGAGAGCCCGATCTTCGAAGGAGCATTCAGAGTCGATGGTGACCACCATCATGTGCAGACGAGGACCCACTTCATGCAGACACGACACAAACTGGACCCGAAGTTGGAGGAGAAGGGTGCAGAATATATGGTTGTATGGAGGGATTCCGACATCAGCGAAGGCCTCACTGCGGACAACGAGGGTTTAATACACGCGGACTTAAAAAGAAGCATTGGAGAGGAGTCTTCGTGCTCCGCCGATGGGCTAAACTTCAATGTTGACAGTCAACATCCCGTGTACGCTGGGATGTTGAAGCGGGACGATTATTTCTGGGGTTCAGCATCGACTCGAAGCCTCTTCGGACGCCAGATTGATGGACAAACCGGCGGAAATTCTGCGGGTGTTAATTTGACAACCTCCATTGGATCAACAAATGGCTGCCCCTCTACCCGGAAGGTTGCCCTCGTCGGAGTCGCCACGGACTGCACTTACACTGCCGTTTTCAATTCTACTGCTTCGGCAAAAGCCAACATCATCAGCGTCATTAATCTTGCGTCAGTCCAGTACGAAAGTAGCTTCAACATTACGTTGGGGTTGCAAAACCTTACAATCAGCGACGCCAGCTGCCCTGCCACAGCATCTTCTGCTGCTCCTTGGAATATTGGATGTAGTGATTCGGTCACCATTCAGAATCGACTCAACCTCTTCTCTGCGTGGAGGGGTGAGCGTCAAGACACCAATGCATATTGGACACTGCTCAGCACCTGCGCTACCGGGTCTGCTGTAGGATTGGCGTGGCTGGGTCAGGCTTGTGTGACGACCTCTCAGGTGGAGGCTTCGTCGTCTGGCAATGAAACTATCAGCGGAGCCAACGTCGTCGTCAGGACCAGTACAGAGTGGCAGGTTGTTGCTCATGAGACGGGCCACACCTTTGGGGCGGTTCACGATTGCACTTCGACAACTTGCGCTGACGGCACGACCGTTGCGTCTCAGCAATGTTGCCCCTTAAGTTCCACGACCTGCGATGCTGGAGGAGCGTATATCATGAACCCAAGTACGGGGAGCAACATTCAAAAGTTCTCGCCCTGCACGATTGGCAACATTTGCTCTGCTATAGGCAGAAACAGTGTGAAGACCAGTTGCCTAACAGCAAATAAGGACGTCTCAACGATCACAGGAAGCCAATGTGGGAATGGCATTGTCGAGGCCGGCGAGGACTGCGATTGCGGGGGAACATCCGGGTGCGCAGACAACCCTTGTTGTGACCCAACAACTTGCAAGTTCACGTCGCAGTCTGTCTGTGATCCCAGCAACGAGGATTGCTGTACATCCACTTGCAAGTTTGCCTCAAATGGCACAGTATGTCGTGCTAGTACTGGCGTTTGCGATCCTCAAGAGGTCTGCAGCGGCCAGGCAGCAACTTGCCCTGCTGACAAAACAACTCCAGATGGTACGTTTCCCCTTCCTTGGCCTTCTTCTCTTACTAATGGTATTCAGGGACCTCGTGTGGGAACTCGCTCTCCTGCGCCTCTGGACAGTGCACATCCCGTGACCTGCAGTGTAAAACTTTGATGGGTTCTTACACCCAAGGAAATGATACCTATGCTTGCTCCTCCGACGGCTGCCAAATATCTTGCGCCTCTCCCGAATTCGGGGCCAATGTCTGCTACTCAATGCAGCAAAACTTCCTCGACGGGACATCTTGCCAAGGTGGAGGAAAATGTTCAAACGGACAATGCCAAGGCTCGAGCGTTGGAAAGGAAATCACCAGTTGGATACAAAGCAATAAGACGTTGGTGATAGCACTGGCCTCCGTCATCGGGGGGCTCATCATACTTACCATCCTATCGTGTTGTTGGTCCAGACATAAGAGAAGAAACCGGATCCGAATGCGCCAAAGGCTTCCTCCGCCACCAGGATGGGCCAGCGCGCCAACATATTCTCCGCCGACCTATGCTAGCGCACCACTCCCGGCTATGCGAGGTATGAATGGATCAGGGGGGATGAGCGATGGGTGGGAGAACGGACGGTGGAAACCAGGGGCTCCGCCACCTGTTTGGCAGCCGAGTGTTCGGTATGCTTGATACGAGTTTAAATTTGGGATATTCGGCGTATTGATACATTTCATTTTGGATTAGCCGGTGTTTGGACTTACATTTATGCATAAAATAGGAGCCACTAGGGATTAGGATAGAACTTCATTCTTTGAATGGCGGGTTGGCTGCTTGAAAGCCGATGAGCCCGGTGGTACTGGATACTCGGAGGAGATGAACAGATGATGGGGATTATATTTATTAGTCACTGTAGATAATAATTGACCACATATCCCTTGATAACAGATTGCTTCGGTGTGAGAGTCAAGTTCATTCGCTCTGATCCGAGCAATTCCTTTTCACCAGAACGCAAGAGAATTCCCCAAGTCGACTTTAGACCAGCTAATTTGATATTAATTACGATCATGGACTTCGTGGTCCGCCATGTCATGAACCTTCCACCATTCCCTCGGAACTCAAATGCCATCCCTGAACTCCAGATTCCATCAACCCTGCGCTACATACTCCTCTTGGTCTCATTTGCCTCCTTGCTCGGTCTGAATTTGGGTTTCTCATATATCTCGACTCCGGGCGGCGCATAAGGGTCCTTCTCATCTTCATAACCGCAGAGGATTTTGGTGAAGTAGTGGCGAGTCCCGGGAATGCTCTAGATAGACATTGGCTACTTGGTAATACTAAAGCAGGAGGACATGGTTGAAAGGGGCTTACATCGGATCGAGCTTGTGCGTGCATCATCAGCAACTCCGGATTGTCCAGCACAATAGCGGCTTCTCTCCTCCTCTGAATTCTGGCAAAGGAGTCTCTGCTGTAGCTATTGCCTTGTCAGCGTTCGGATCATCCTGCGATTCGTGCCTCATAAATTCTGAACACGTGACATGAATGAGACCTAAGCAAAGGAGGTATGGGGGCGTAAGGGAAGAACCCAACTCATACACGTCAAATTTCCTATTCTGGCCCTCCCAGGCGCTATCACTCGATTCATCAGTCGAGGCGTAAGGGTCCTTGTTCCTGGCTTGGCGATCTTGCATTACCGGTGTGAACATGCGGGATGAGGAGCGTGAGGAGGATGAGGCTTTGGATTTTGATTTCGCTGTGGCGGCTTTCGAGGGGGTAGAGTGCGACGAGGACATGTTTGCTGGTTGAGGATTGCGGCCTTGGGTTGTGGCTTCGTGGTTGAGGAGAGCGCTCTGACCGTCTCAGGGGGTGAGGATTTTGGGGGCTAGGCTGGAGATGGTGGGTCAACGAGGAGAGGAGACCAGGTCCGTGAGGGGGAGTCTTCCCAGCTGCATGTATGGATCGAGGTTGAGAATTGCTGTGTATGGAAGTTCGACGATAGGGTGAAGTGAGGTTGACCAAGGTCAGGTGTTCATGATCATGTGATGTCACTATCGTGATCCTTGTACAGGAAACGATCTGGGGCCCAGGGGTGACCAGGTCTCGGCGCTTTCTTCCGATTTGTCCAACACGGTCCCTCCTATCCCCTCTCCTTCTCTTCCATTCCCTTCTTTTTGTCCTTCCTATGAATTCTCGCACATGTTCAGTGGACCTCCTTCTTGCTATCATCACAACATCTCTTTGTTCAAGTTTGCCTTCCTCTGCTCTTGACCATGCGGGGAAGTGTAAGGCGACGGCAGGTGAGGGGTGCCGGATGCCCGGCCATAGTTGTTATCTGCTACTATGTGGTGAATAGTTTCACGTGCAGATGATAGCCTTTTGACGCCAGAAGCAGTATGCTCTTCGTGCCTGTCTTGTTTCTCAATGGACTTTGCTATTATGTATCTGTATTGCTTGTCGTGAACTTTCCATAAACAGATCTAATTCATTCATTCATTTGAAGCTAGCATGCTAGAAAACTTCAAGTCTTGCTGAATGGTTGAATTGTTTTTGTTTTCTTGTAGTACACTGCTTGGCCTTTTAGACCAAAAGGTCACCTCAGGATAAATATGCAATTATCACGGGTGTGCCTCCAGGGTTGTGCCTTGGGTTGAGAAGGGGTGAGAACTCGGCATGTTCTATTCTCACCTTCCTTTGGGGTGTTATCGGACACAAATCGGCAAGACGACGACACTTTGTGCCGTTGTTCCGAGGGCCGCAATGGCGGTGCGGTGCAATACACTTTGCCCACACATTCACACGAACAAATTTCCCCGACAATGGTCCCTCAATTTGGGATCCAACACAGGGTGTCCTAAACTCCTTACTGCACTTCCACCCTCTCTGCTAGCTAGCAAATTTCCTTCGATCTTGTGGCCCAAACTCTGGCCTGGGAGTTGACGTGGTCCCTTAATTGTGAACACCGTCGCGCCTTGCGGAATCCGCAGCCTGTTACCCATGATCGCTCCAGAATGCGTTCCGACGCGCCCAGCTCCCACACAATGGACCAGTCCGAAAGTACGTTATCTAGTCAGAACATGCTTGCCTGTTATTTTAAGCTGACAGCTTCTCACAAGACTACCTTCCCCCAATGATGTTCGTTCCAAATGACCAGATCATGGGTCCGAGCCGGGCTCAACGCGTCCCAGTGGCACCAAGCATGCTATTCACCTACGCACATATGAGAGGACGGAATCAGCATTACTTTGATCCCTTGCACCACGCATTGTATCCAGCTTCGGATAGGCAACGATTCAATCACAGAATGTGGCTTCCACCAATTGCCAAAAGAGCGTCTCTAGAAGGGTGAGCGAAGAAGATAGCCTGCTAGATTCCTGTTGCTAACATGCCTTGGCAGACTTCCTCGAGGTGCGACTTTCTTCTGTGATCCTATTACTGCAGCAAATTTACAGCCGCCTCAACTCCTCCCTCTCGCGTTGCATGGTGGCAGTTATCAACCACAAAGAGAGCAACAACCCCAGCTCACTTATAATGAGTACATCCGACAGAATCCTCCAGCAATTGGGAATAACCACTACAAGGGCGACATGGTGTGGGCCAATTTTGGTTACTACTTGGCCGAAGGCAAGTGGATAGATCCCGAGAGCGAAGGAGAGCTATATGAGGCCTACCTGAACCAGCCTAGCCCCCATAGAGCAGAACCGCATCTTCCAGACATCCCGAGATCCCGAGATCATGGACCTCGCATCTTGACACCCCAAGAGCTGAATGAAGTTTACCAAAATTTTGCAGCAGATGTCACCGACGAACATGATGCCGAAGGCGATCCCCGTGACTGGCGTATCAGCCCAGAGACTTTTGCCCAGTGGGCTGCCGGCGCCGTAACTGGAGATCAGTATGAAGAAACAGTCATAAAGACGCCCGTAAGTTCTTAAAGGCTTCTTCTACAAAATTTGTGGGAACGACTTTATTGTCAGAAACTGACTTGATGCAGGAAAATCTTCCCACTGCCAGACGAAGCATCGCCGAAAAGTGCAGGATTCCTATTCAATCAAAGCCGGAAATGCAGTTTGATCTGGAGACGGGCAGCGTACTATCTGGAGTCTACGAAATTGAGTGTAGTCCATCTCTTCTGTCAAGCCCACTTGGTCTGTAGTTAGCCTAACTGTAGACATTTCTCGTGCTGACTTGAAACGTAGGTGTTGATATCGTTCGGCCCCCACCTTACTTCAACTACAGTTACCCAGGAATTATGGATGATCTTGAGAGGCATGGATTTGGGGCTGCTTGGGGTGATCGTCGACAGCGAGGCAATGTCGCAGAAAGCACTGCTTCAACTCCAGAGGTCTTCACATCGGTAAATTAAGGAATCGATAGCCAATGTACCCTGGCTAATACATTCTTTCAGGAACGAGCACGTGAGAACCTAACTCGACCAAAAGACGCACTGGACGGCGCTAGAATGTACGAGGAGGTGAAAGAAAATATCTGTAGAATCAGAGAAGAGGGGCAACGTGTCTGGCAGGAAAACATGGCGCAGTTGCAAGAGGCTCAAGAGTTTGCAGAGCGGCGGATTGAGATATACCGCCAAATCCACTTCCTCAAGGAGTATCTCGAGAACAACTCGATGTCAGGGCCCCGCATGAAGATACCTGCAACACTCAAGGACATTCCTCGAGCTCCAACGCCTCCTACGCCAACACCGAAGCGCACACAATACCGCCGATACATCGACGAAGCCGAAGAGCAGGAGACCATCCAGTTGATTAGGGCGAAACTACTTGGTGCCAGACTCAAGACGGAGTACGAGACCCTCCAGGATGATGTCGAACCCAGAGAGAAGGAGAGATTACAATTGTTGGACAAGCTTGGTATTCAGAGTGTTGATGAGATCCCTGGGCTTATGCCCGACAGGAAGCTGTTCGAGAAGCCTCGGGTACAAATTGGTCAGTGAGACATGGGCGCCATGCGGTGTTGCGAGATAGTACGATGTTAAGATTCTGGGATTAGTTTGTATGGATGGCTCAGTACAAGTTTTCCTGTTTCTATTCTCTTTCACATCAATCTTTATGTACGACGAGATCCAACCATCAAAACGATAAGCCTCATGATGGGAGGCCATTGCACAACGAAGTGTTTGAGGCCATGGAACGTATGTATGACTTCTCTGTAGAGTACGTTACATATGAAGGAGTTCTTGCAGATTCTTCTGCACATGTGATTATTTATGGCTCTTGCCTGCTACCCTGACAATGCATGCAGACCTTCCACGCCAATGAGAGGAGCAATGATATGTACAACGAAGATCCAACGCCTCTTACCCACCCTATTATACATGTACAACATTTTATCCGAGATGCCAAGGCATCCATTTATGTATTCTTCACAACACCGACCTTCGCAGCTCGTAGGACCCTCCCATTAAGCTTGAAACCCTTTTGTTGCGTATGGAAGACGGTGTTATCCTCCTTCCCCTCCATGGGTGTCATAAACGTCGCCTCGTGCTCATTCGGATTGAACTTCTCGCCTTCGACGCTAGGATCGAATCTCTCCAGTCCATGCTTCTTCAGCGTCTGCATCAGGATGGACTCGGTCATCTTCAGACCATCATATAGTGAGACTAAATCTTGCAAATGCTCTGTTTTCTCCTTGGCATTGAGCTTTTCCTCTGGGACCATGGCCAAGGCTCGATCGAGGTTGTCGACACTGTCGACGAGGTCCTTGGCGAATTTTTGCAGGGCAAAGTCCTTCGCGGATTGCATATCCCGCTTGGTTCTCTCTTGGAGGTTGCGGTATTCGGCCACGGAGCGGAGATATCGATCCTTTCATTCAAATAATTAGAGGGTGTTGGGATGGAAGGGGGAGTGGCGTTACCTTCAGATCAATAATCTCCTTATTCTTCGCCTCTAATTCCTTCTTTGCAGGATCTTCTGCTTCACTGCTCTTCCCCTCTGTTTTCGACTCTGCAGTAGCATCGCCTTCCGCCTTCTTGGTTTCTGGCTCTGTGGAATACCATCTCGATGTCGCTGGTCTCGAAGCCAATGCGAAGGAAAGATTGGATTGGCGGAATTGTGGCCGTGCTAATGATGACCGTGGGGCTGCCCGTATACTGGAGCTCACTGCCCGGGTTTGGCGTAATAGTGTTCTCGGAATCATTGTTGGGAATGTGGTCGCGTGCTTGTGGACTGGAGCGCAGCTGATGTTCAAGGAAAATGTAGAATAAATTTCTAGCGCAATGACGGCTGATCTTTGCGGGAAGCCGGGAAGTTCCGATTCGCTTCGACAACATCAAGCCCCTTTCCACTTCCGTCAACCTCACCATCTTTATTATTTCACCTCTTCTCACCAACTTTCTGTGATTCAAAGATTCAACTTCTGTTCTGGGAAGAGAGATGTGATAGCTACATTTAAGCCCTGTTCTTGAAATGGCCATGCCGCTTTGCAGCCACGATGCTGTCATGTGGGAACACGAAGTCATAAAACTATTCGAATCAACTCTTTGAAACGAATGTTAATGTCCAGACATGAGCAGATCCTTATCTGTTTGTGTTGCTGTTGTTGTAGCAGCAGGTGAAGGGGCAGCACCAATTCTCTCCGCCTTCTAGATACATCTCGCCAATAATGAATCTAGCCCCTGTAAATGATCTTTGTTACATTATTTGTTAAGTCATATTAAGGGGCAATCTGCTTTCTGGATTGAAGCTTTGTATCTACTGTTGCGTAGAGGCTGGACCCAACTCGGTCCCAATCTGAATGAAGAACTTCTGATACCATTCAACCATTCAACCAACTGACAGAATGAACTCTGCTGAACTCTTCTTTCTAGGCATCTTTTCAGATCCAATGCTCTTCGTTGGTGTGGGTTGTGGTGAATTTCATCACCTAGCCTTGCATTTCCTTCTCCTTCTGCGACGTTTCTCCCTCTCCTTTCCAGTGTCCACATCAACATGACTTTTACCCCTACTCTCCGCCTTTATTCTGCCCTCAGCCTCGTCATCGATGCGATATCCAATCGGATGCACTAGGCTTATACGTTATATAGAAAAGCACACAAAGCTTTTCTCAACCACTGGAAATATCGTCAGAGGATTCTCACAGTCATAAAAGCGACGAGATTTGCTCCACCACGCTCCTTTGCTCACGCTCCTTACCCACGCTCCTTACCTACGCTCTTTACCCACGCTCCTTACCCACAGAGATTTCATCTACGGCCGTAAGCACTTCTGGATATCCTCGTCCCCGAAGTATCTGATCAAGATGGATAGCAACACAGAGAGTAAGTTTCCAACGCTGGACTACTGGGTAGAACACCGCTATCTAGCAGGAACCACCCGTGCTAATCATGCATTAGAGGCCGGTTCGTCCTCTACAGTCAGACCTGGAGGACTTCATGTCACGTTCGATCCGCGGGCCAAGTCGCCAATGGCTCGGACCGGCAAGTCGTCCCCAATTCTCGAAGGCGAAGGCGACACCGAGAAGGTACTTCCCCCTCTCACTAACCTCAAGGAACTTATTCTGACCAATTGGCAGTTCCCAGCATTCACCCCAAACCCCAAGGCAATCCAAAAGTCCCGCTCTC
This sequence comes from Hyaloscypha bicolor E, assembly GCF_002865645.1. Lineage (NCBI taxonomy): Eukaryota > Fungi > Ascomycota > Leotiomycetes > Helotiales > Hyaloscyphaceae > Hyaloscypha > Hyaloscypha bicolor. The sequence continues at coordinate 1,080,536 of NW_020194585.1, read as the reverse complement.
TGACTCAGGCGGAAATCAACATGGGCGTCATCACCGAAGATCAAGTAGCTGCCCTGGGCGAACGGCTCCAGACTGATCCACCGCCAATGTCGCTTCAAGAAGCTCGTGAGCGCCGAGCCAGTATCAAGGAAGAGCGCAAGAGAAGCATCGAGTTCATTCGAAGCCGTACCAACTCTCGTGCCGCTGCGAACGGACGTCCTTCTATGGATGGTTTCAACGAGTCGGGAGCTGCTGCCAGTGGCCATCCCTTTTTGGAGGTTCTCAAGGAGGCGCAACATAAGGAATAGGGCTCGTATGAATATGCATTTGTCTGCCTGTAGCTTACGATGACCGAAATGATTGATGAGATCCTTGTTTTGCCTGAGCGCATGGTTCTTTTGCATTCTTGTTGCTTGGCAGAGGGAGCATTGGTTGGCGTTGCCTGGGTCTTGCGGTCACTTACGGTTACTTTGCATATGGTGTTCTTTTCTGTTTGTGGTAGTCCGTAGAAGAATGAGAGTCACGTTCACGGCAGCCATTCGAGTTTTTTTATGAATGTTTATTTTCGTCTATGCAGTGACAACAATTCGCAGCCTCATTCACACTTTTGATAAACCCCAAATTGCAATGCAGTTCCTCCCAAATACTCCGAGAAGCCGAAGAGAAGAACGCCAATCAAATGACCTGTCGTTAATGCAAAACGCCGCTAGCATCAACGCCAATAAACAAGAAGGTCGTATTGACAAGAAAGAAAGCTTGCTTTCCATATCGAAAGCTGTGGTTACTCTGCCTGACTCTTAGAAAACGCCATTCGTAAAGGGCAAATCTTCTCCGAAAAGAAGAAGATGCCAGTCAGATGAGCCCTCGGTGCAAATAAATGCCTCCAGCAATAAAGCCGGCAGAAGAGGGCCAAATGACAAGAATGAAAGATAGTGCTCTCCAAAGTGAAAGCTGTGACCACTCCTTATGAATCTCGAGAAAAAACACCATTGATGAAAAGTAGATCTTCTCCGTAAAGGGGAAGAAGATGCCAGTCAAATGACCCTCAATACAAATAAATGCCACCAGCAATGGAGCCGATCGAGGAAGGCCAAATGATAAGAAGGAAAGACCAGATGACTACTCAAACAAACAGCAGATAGGAGATGCCACAACGAGAGTTTCTTGCACTAATGAAGTGGAAGCGCTCACATGTAGGCGTCTCTGGGCTCAAGAGGGCCTGAAATCCACTGGCCGCGCTTGGCACGGTACCAGCATCGAAGGACCTGGAACTGCATCTCCAAGTCTTCCATGTCAAGTCGAACGAGTCTCCAGTCTTCTGTAAGGTCAAAGGTGTCAATGTCTTGGGCGTGAGCCTGGGCATCGAAGCCGAATTCTCGACTGAATTGGTGGATGAATTCGGCATGAACCATACGTTGATCGAGAACTGGCATCATGAGCGACCAAGTGTCGAGATCTTGAATAAGGTGGCGAAGAAGACGGAAAAGGAAGTTGACAACCCGCGGCTGCAAGTATATCAAGCAGGCGTTCAAAGCGCGGTTGAGTGCTTCCTTCATAGGGTCACCGTTACGAAGGCGGAGGGTCTGTCAACCAAAGTCAGTAAATGGAATGAAATCAGTATCTTGAGGATAGGGAACGGCTAAAGACATCCGCACTTTGTATGAGTGAATGCGGAAACCTTGAAGACGGCGTGGGCGGATCGGTGGAGGCAGGAAACACTTACACAGATGACTTCACAGGGGGCGAACTTCTTGCCAGCAGCCGAGACTTCAGATCTGAAGATATGATAGTCGCCCGTCTTCTTGAACTCCTCGTTCACATCACAACCTTGCAGACCGACTGGAAGCTCATGCGTCAAGGCATAGGCTTTCAGGATTCGTGGGAAAGGGCCGTGCCAGCAGTACATAGCGAACGATCTCTGTCGGAATCTCTCGGGGGTTTCCTTCTCAGTTCTGAGTTCGACGGGTGCGAGGTAGAAGCGTTCATATTCATATAAGTCATCGGGCATGTTGTGGGGGTCCATTCGCATATAATGCGGATATTCTAAAAGTTGTTAGTACAGTAAAGAAGGTACAGATGTGATTAAGGGCTGGGAAGGGAGAACTCCAGCGGGTAGAGAATACGGAATACATACGCATGCAGCAAAGTGAGTGGTTGTAAGCGTCTGCGAGGAGGCATGCAACTGAGCAATATCGAATAGCACCAGTTGGGCCACATCCGGCGCAGAAATACAACGGCTGTTGTACGCTAGGGACATATCCTCGGAAACAGCATCTACACGTATAACCTGCAAGCGTACCAGTGACTTGGGCGTTAGTGGATTGTTCTGGCTGCTGATCAAGGTTGGACGAGGTTTCGAAACCGCGGTCGCTACGAGATAGACCCGTGAAGCTCTCGTCGCGATCTCCCTCCTGCTGTGAAGCCTCTCTGACTGACTGATGGCCGTAGCTTGAAATGCCCGAGCCAGTGTGAGTATTTGGCGGATAGTCAGCGGTGACGGGAACTGGATGAGCGTGATTGGTGATATGTCCAGAGTGACCAGAGTGACCAGAGTGATAAGAGGGCATGGGTGGGGGTGGGTAAGCGAAGCCAGACATAGGGAGACCATAAAGGACAGGATGAGGGTTGGGATGACTAACAAGGTGACCTGATGCTGGAGGCAAAAGGTCCCGAGGCGGATACGGTGGATGCATGAACATTGGCGGCGCATGGCGAGGTTGCGATATGGGCATTTGAGCTGCAAATGGCATAGCTGGTTGATTTGCAAAGCCAGCGGCCGGTGGGAAACCATCTGTGAAGCCGGGGGCGTTGCCTGGATATTGTCCTTGCTCGTGATAAGCCGACGGCGCCTCCGGAACACTATGAGAAGGACTGCTAGAGTGACCAGAGTTTGCAGAATATTTGTTTTCGTTCAACTCAGGGAGTGCCACGGGGAAGTCACCAAACTGCACGGCTCTGACACGCGGATTGAGAATGGTGGTTGTGTTGCTGCGAGGCCGAGTGGACGATATCTCAATGAAGTCATCAAAATCGTCGTGGCTGGGAGTGGGGCTTCGATATGGAAGCGAAGAGTGTCTCCATCCACTATTGAACTTTGTTGGGGATGTAAGTTCTGCAGCAGCCCATTCAAGGCCAGTGCCTTGAGCACCAGGAGCTTCGTCAACTTCTTGACCTTGTCTCTTTCCTACTGCTGTAAGCAACTTGTCGGTGGAGTGATGCTTAGACAAGGTGCTAGGAGTGTTAACCATAGCATGATCTGCATTCCCCGCATGGCGCGGGCCTGAAGGGGCAACCGAGTGCAGTGACTCCCGGGAGAGAACACGAATTGCCTCGGCCTCTTCTGGGGGCAGATTCCGGACCGTCTCATCCCATGTCATATTTTCGACGGTAGGAAGTGTTGTAGTATGGGTGGCAGCTGGAATGATACCGCTGGTTTGATCATCTTCTGATTTGACAGTTGGGATGTTCGATGACATAGTAGTATACTCCTCGGGCTTAAAGTTTCTCACCTTAGTGGTCTCGGCTTGATTAGATGGCGGTGCCTGAACCAAAATTAGCTTGACAAGACCTTGCCTAGCAGTCTCGGTACCTACAATATTGCTAGTATTCGGGAGAACAAGCCATGCCTCGTTCTTGGAGCTCTTGGGCTTATGAGATACTTTTGTCTTGAGCCCACTCCATTCGTTGTCACGCTTCGAGATTACGGCATTTTCGGGGCCTGCATGAAGTCAGCAAGAACAAGAATGCACAGAGAACATGGTTTCTATGTATTCTTACCAGGGTGAGTTCGTGCTTCGGGTTCAACTTTAATGTCCAAGCTTGGAGGTGTTTCAGATGGCTGTTCCAGCGATACCGTGGCAAGATCTTGATCCTGATTGTCCCGACCAGACGAAGGTTCCTCGATCTTCTTGATGCCCTTTCTCTTGTTTCTCGACTTTCTCTTGGATCCTCTGAATTTCTTCTTACTACTGCCTGATTCGACTGTGGGCGTAGAAATTGTACCCTCTACTTCGGTGACGTTGGCCTTGTCGGCATGTGGAGTGGTTTGTAAACCGCCATTGGATTGATCTAACGCTTCGCTGAATGTTGGCGGACCATTGGAATTGTTGTCCTTTGCAGCCACCTTCGGGGTAGAAGCAATGAGCTGGCTGGGCCGGGCAGGGGAATCATGGACGCTTGACTTCTTTGCAGTCGCATCAAGCCCAGGCGAAGCTGAGCTGATGTCGCTGAAAGCAGTCGAAGCTCCCTCAACAGTTGGTGGATGTCCAGGTGAAACAGAATTCAAGGTCGAGCTGTTTCCCGGGGTATTGGGTGCTTCTACTGGCTCGAGTGTGTACTCCGGGTGCAGTGTGTTTTCCCCATCGTCGCCAAGTACAGTAAAGTCACTATCCGGACCGGAAGTGTCGGCAACCGTCTTGATAAGCTCCTTCAATCCTTCTGACAGATGACTGGAAGTCACTCCCGTCGTCAGATAGTAGTAAGTGTACTTTTCTTGTGACTTTCGGGCATTGCGCAGCTTGGTGGAGGTATCGATATGGGATTGGTGACGGTAGACCTTCAAGCCGGTTTGGTACGTTTCCTTTGTAAGGCAAGCCTTCTCCATCTCATTGGCCATAACAAGATCTTCGAGGAATAGAGCTGCTGTCTTGCTTGCAAGGGGATTTTCTTGGAGTACTTTTGTTCGATCACCCCCCTTGAAAGTCAGAATATAAGGCTTTGGTGCGGCACTGAACGTTGCATGACCAGCTTCGTAACTGCAGTTATCAGAGTCAGCATGTTTCCGAGATCTCGATTCTTGCGCAGCTATGGGTAGGATAAGAACATATAAGAAAGGCAGCGATAAAGGGACTTGGGAACATAGGAAAGAGGTAGAATTTACTCTTCCTTGACGGGGCATCCACTGAAGAAATCGGCAGCGATATCTTCAAACTCCTTTGAAAGACGTTCGTTTGCAGATCGTTGGTCGAGAGCGTCTACTGCTATTAGACACGATCACATTGGAGATTGAGGGTGCACTTACTGCATACTTTAATCCATGCCATCTTTCTCCTCAAACAAGTCGCGTTCGCGGTAAAGTATTCTTTAGCTGCGCTCTGAGTACCACGCAATTTATACGGGAGGAAGGCTCTCAGGTGCGTGCGGTCTCTACGGTCAACGCGAGTCGAAAGCGTAAATATCAACACGTCGAATCCCTATGAAATAGTTAATAAATATCGAATTAAGAATAAGATGAGAGGGGTGTACGTCAGCGAAGATCTTCTGACCGAGCTTAGAAGCGTTTTCATCCACCGAAAACTTCTCGCGAAACGTCGAAAGGAGACCATGTTCTGCGGGTTCAACTGGGTCGCCCCATTGACTCTCCGACAGAGTATTCAACATAGCTTTGGTGGCCCAGCTCAGATCGAATGTTTCGTAGACGTAATATTGTTGTCCACTCTCCTGGCGTGAGTCTGTCGAGATGTCAGCAATCTGATGATCGAAGCTTCTGTTGAATGGAAGAAAAGCTCGTGCTTCAACCAGGCGAAATGTCGACGGAATTTGGAACTAAAGGCACAACGAAAGGAGGAGCTAGAAGGGAGGACTTTCATACCGAAGACGAACGTTCTTGGTTGAAGTTCTCGTACGGTGCTCGCGGAAGAACTGATGATCTTAGCCACTCTACAATGGAAGACAGGGTTAGAAAGAGGTTGAGGGTTTGCGAGGCAACAGTGAATGCCATTTTCACTTACTCCGATAAAGTTGGACTCTGATCACCTCTGAATACCAGATCTGTGCCAGAGGATGCAGCTGAACGAATCAATTCCAGGAAAGTAGGGTCAGATATGCTCAAGCTTGACTCCCTTGAGTTCTCAATCTGGCGAGCAGGCGCCTGGGCACTCTCATACACCTCGCCGCTGTACTGCCGGTATTTGGTCTGGCGTGTGGTCAATGATAGAGGCGGAAGGCGGTCCTTCTGCTCTGGCTTCAATGACTGAAGAGGAAAGCGATTGGTCTGTCGTGGGATCTTCAATGGAGGTAGGAGACGATGATCGCGTTGCTTGAATATGGTCTGTTGTGGTGTATTCAGCGGAGATGGCAGAACAAGGTCTCGTTGCTTAACAGGCGCTGTTGGTGGAGTCGAGGACGTTTCCAAACCCTCTGTTGCACCTTGCAGGCGTTTCTGAGGGGGAGAGGAGACCTAAGTCAAACGTCAACGCCAAACTCGAAGATTTGTGGAGATGAAAGGTTGGTGGGATAGGAAAAACCAATGTGCACAGATCGGGGTGGGAAAACAACACTAAGCGGGGCCAGCAGATGCCTTAGGACGCGATCAAAGTGATCGCTTTGACATCTCTTTGAAGTACCTACCTCCATGACTCAATAGGGTTCGAAACGTCGCCGTCGAGACCGCGATGACCGTGAGGATTGTGAGATGGGGAGGAAAAAGATATTTCTTGTTGAAGGAGTCCAACAAGCAGAAGCTCGATTAATTTTAGCGTCGAATTACCCGACCCCGTGACCCTTTTGTCCTTTTATTACCACAGCACTGCTTTATATTCTAGTGGACAGGTGGCTACCAATTACCAGTGTATGTGCATTATTTCCCAATCAATCATCTTCCCAATACAGGATGGATTCTGATTGATAAAGCAAGTGCTTTGCTAGACAGGCAAGTAGCAATTGGGGACTGCAAACATGGAGGATGGGCACAATTGGGGCATGGGCATGCACTGGATGCCTTCTGCAATCCACAAAGACACCAAGTAATAACATTCTCACCACAGATGTGCTGACCTGGACAGGATAATCAAGGGCTACTGCCATGGGCAATAAGGCGAAATGCAGTGGCTACGATCAATGTCACAGGGGACTACTTTGTAGATGCCACATGAAGGGAACAAAGAAAGCAGAGCCATAATTCTTTTTGCAAGGGGAGAACTCTGCTTTAATCCAGTGTTCGCTAATGCTTCTATGCAGCTGGACTTCTCTAACATGTTGCATGCTGTATTTTCACGACATTCTAAGACTGACAACGACTGCTGAGCGCTGGCAAATAGTACATGCTGTGCTCTCCAAGATTTGCACAGAGAGCTAGAACCCAAAGAGCCTCCAAAGGCTTGAGACCTGATTGATGCAGAGCCAGATCCGGGTCTGATGCAAGTCTTTTAAGTCCCCCAGTCCAGCAAGACGAAAGTAAAGTAACTGTATTTCAAAATAGGAGTTGAAGCGGGGTGAGGTATGTTGGGATACTGGAGGCACAAAACTCCCACTTGCGGCTTGTGAAAGCAAAGCAGTATCGCAACCCCAAGGAGCCTATTGCGATAGAAATGCAGATTACTCGCAGATATGCACTGACGATATGCACTGAGATTTGAGGGTTGGTTGCTATTCCCATCTCTTGTCATGCGGTGGTGCACAAGTGCATCAAATTACTCTAATATAGCACATTGCCAGCGTTTAGGGAGTAGAGCAGGTAGGACAAGGCTTTTGGAAACAATGAAGTGTCGTTGAAGTGAATTTTGTCGTTAAATTTTAGTTTAGAACTTTGAGCCGCTGCGGCCGCATCGCGTGACCGGGCACGGACCCATCTTCTAGACAAAGTCCTATTGTTCAAGTATTTATCCAAGACTCCCCCTTGACAATTTACATCTCCACCAAGACACAATTGCAGTCTCGAGTCATCTGCATTGCACCACCATCAAGTCTTGCTCAAGTTGCCAGCAACACTTCTTTATTACGAGCCTACCGAGAACCGAGAGTCGTCGTCTACGCTTCAGCGCAAAAGGCAGCGCAAAGAAAGCATCATGGCCGACCAACAACCTAGCATCACATCTATTCTGGCGGCTTTAGGTATGAATGCTCCCCCTATCTACTATGAGCGTCGCCTGATTCTTTATTAGCTGCTCAAAGGCCTACGGTCGCTCCTGCCCAAAATCAGCAGCCAGCATACCAACAACCACCTCAGCAACATCCACCGCAACAACAGAATCTGTACGCACCCCAAGGCGGATACTCCTTACCACAACCTACGAGCTCGGGGAGTGTGGACCTTAGCAGTATCAAGCCTGTGAACTCTGGAACGGTCAGTTTAACGGATGCCATTGCGAAGGCGAAAGCAATTGCTGCGGAAAAGGGTCTCTCGTATGAGCGACCTCCTCCTTCATACGGTGCACAGGATCCTCGCCTGGCCGGTGGTAGACCATATCAAAACTCTAGATCTCGATCCCGATCCCCGCCAGCACGTCGAGATGCCTACCGAGACAATTCGAATCCGTATAGAGATGAGCGACGAGGCGATCGGGGACCTGTTGCGCGTGACTACCGCGAGCGGTCCTTTTCTCCTGGCCCAAGGGGCAGAGGTCCACCAAACGCATTCCCGCCAACCCATGGAGGCGGTTATGCCACTCGAGATCGGTCCCCTCCCCGAGGAGCAGACGACAATGTTGAATCCATATCCATCGAATCCAACCTTGTTGGTTTGATCATTGGTAGACAGGGCGAAAATTTAAGACGTGTCGAAGCCGAGACTGGCTGCAGGGTACAGTTCATCACGGGTCCCGATGAGACTGGCCCTTACAGACAATGCAAAATTACAGGAACTCGAGCTGCTCGAGCAAAAGCCAAGGCCGAAATCAATCGCATAATCGATGACAGTGGCATGGCTGCGAATGCTCGTGCTGCTGCAGAGCGACCTCGGGATGGACCGCCTGGCCGCGCTTCGTCACATCAACCAGCCTTAAGAGATGGCGAGGATAGCATGCAAATCATGGTGCCTGATAGAACCGTCGGCCTCATCATTGGTCGAGGAGGGGAGACAATCAGAGATTTACAGGAAAGAAGTGGCTGCCATGTCAATATCGTTGGAGAACAGAAGAGCGTCAATGGCCTTCGACCTGTCAATTTGATCGGCTCCCGAGAGGCGGCGGCTAAAGCCAAAGACCTGATCATGGAGATTGTTGAGAGTGACAGTAAGAGCGCGGCCACCAAGGACCGAGTTCCGGCTTCAAGAGACGGTGGCCGAGATCCAGGCTATGGAGGTGGCTTTGGCGGCGCTGTTGCGGATAAGATCAACGATTCCATCTTCGTACCATCTGAAGCTGTCGGCATGATCATTGGCAAGGGCGGAGAAACCATCAAGGATATGCAAGCAACAACCGGTTGTAAAATCAACGTATCGCCATCTTCAGGTCCAGGTGAGGTTGAGCGTGAAATCGGCCTGGTTGGATCGCGGGACGCAATCGCTGCAGCGAAGCGTGCCATCGAGGACAAAGTTGAGGCAGTAGTAAGTCCATGTTGCCATTGTCTTAACCTCACTCTAACGTTTGACAGGCACAGAAGAACGGCGGCGGCGGCGGAGGTGCCAGAGCTCGCGCCTCTCAAAACGATTATGGAGATAGAGCGTACTCCCAACCTTCGTATGCTCAGCCACAAGGACAACAGAAAGCCCAAGCACCAGCACAAGCTACTGCCACCGCTGGCGCCGAAGACCCTTATGCAGCCTGTAAGATCGCAATCCTAAACGAGTTTGTGATTTACTCACTAACGACCTTTAGATGGAGGCTATCAGAACTATGTGGCACTGTGGTATCAGGCCCTCGCACAACAACAACAGGCAGGTCAAGCCCAAGGAGACTCATCAAAACCGCCCGGAACTTCGTAGCTGTCGACTTTGAACCCGCTTCAGGATACGAGGCATCGCCCATGACTGCACGATTCGCATGACTTGCATAATCTTCGTCCGAGATTGCACTGAGACTATGACTTCGACTGGATCCATATGACATGCCTGCATGCACATGATGACCAATATTCCTGATTTCTGGTCCATTTTTCCATTTTCCAACTTGCCCTGGCAGATTAAAGTGGAAAATCTGACCACTCTTTTCTGCTACGGTCTGATATGACTCGATGCCAACACTGATCACTCGAACTTGCTAAGCTCACTTGCATTGATCTCGCCTTGCTTGCCATGATCTTGCTCAGCACTTGCGATCTGATACAAATGACTTGCACTGATTGGTCAAGCTCGCCCCGTTCGCGAAATCAACGACAAAGAATGCAACCACAGATGCTCTGATTTTGCATGAAATAACAGCAGAACCACGCTTAGCAAAATTCTCGCCTCCTTTCTTTTCTCTTATGTTCCTGATACGACACTGCATGGTTGGTTACGCAGAGAATTTTCTCTCTCAAAAAGGGTGATACATACTTCGAATCGTCTCGGCTGATACTTCATCCGCACTTACACGATAGGCTAACTGCTTGCATTCGGTCTGGGGTCTTGAGCCTTCGAAGCTCTGGAGTCTGGGCGTGTAAGATAGTAAAACAATAATGAATTGAAATCATCTGAGAACATCAGGGTCCCCTTTGCAAAGGCTACTCTGAACAGTAGTGACTGCTCTCGCAGAAAGGAGGTAGAGTGGGAGTTGCTTTGGCTCTGCTTTCTCCATTTCGCTATTTCATTTTCGGCATAGTACCCCGTTCCCGGAAGTCCCTCAGCCCACTACCCTGTAGACTTCGGCGATGATTCTTCTGATTCCTCGGTGGTGAGACTTCAAGTCTCAGCCTTGTCTATCACGTGAGTAATGACAGCCTTGAAGGGTCCAGGTCTTCATCGCTTAAGAGCGCGTTTTCTCTGAACGCGAACTTTTTGCGACAAAGTGAAATGACTTATGACAAACAACCGTGTATTTGATCCGCCTCCTGATTGAAAGCCTACCGTCTCACGCCCCTTAATTCGCCTTGCTTCACCCATCCTTTCAACCTCAACCACCATGGTTCAGATCAGCGAAGTGAAGGGCAACGCCCGCGATAGTCGAACCGCTACACACACACACATCAAAGGTCTCGGTCTTCGGCCCGATGGACTTGCTGAGAGACAGGCTGCTGGCTTTGTGGGCCAAACTGCAGCACGGGAGGTTAGACTCTTTGGGTTTCTGGCGATGAGATGCATGCTGACCTTCTCCTTTCGCAGGCTTGTGGAGTGGTTGTCGACCTCATCCGAGCGCAAAAGATGGCTGGCAGAGCCATATTACTTGCTGGAGGACCTGGTACCGGAAAGACAGCCCTCGCTCTGGCCATCAGCCAAGAACTCGGCACAAAAGTGCCTTTCTGTCCCATCACAGGCAGCGAAATATACTCTGCAGAAGTCAAGAAGACGGAGGCGCTGATGGAGAACTTTCGGAGAGCTATTGGCTTGAAAGTCCGGGAAACCAAGGAGGTCTATGAGGGCGAGGTTACAGAGTTGACACCAGAAGAAGCCGAGAACCCGCTGGGTAGCTACGGCAAGACGATCAGCACATTGCTCATTGGCCTCAAGAGCGCGAAAGGCCAAAAGAAGCTACGATTAGACCCAAGCATCTACGAGGCCATCCAGAAGGAGAGAGTCACTGTGGGAGATGTCATCTACATTGAAGCAAACACTGGGGCTTGCAAGCGCGTTGGCAGATCTGATGCATATGCGACGGAATTCGATTTGGAGGCGGAAGAATATGTACCCATCCCCAAAGGAGAAGTGCACAAGAAGAAGGAGATCGTGCAGGATGTCACATTGCACGATCTTGACATTGCTAATTCTAGACCACAAGGCGGGCAAGATATCATGAGTATGATGGGTCAGCTGATGAAGCCAAAGATGACCGAGATAACGGAAAAATTGCGGGCAGAGATCAACAAGGTCGTCAGCAAGTATATCGACCAGGGGGTTGCAGAGCTAGTGCCCGGTGTTCTGTTCATTGACGAGGTACGTACCGCAGTTGGAGACCATGACATGCCACTTACAATCGAACAGGTTCACATGCTTGATATTGAATGCTTCACCTACTTGAACCGCGCCCTGGAGTCGGCCATCTCACCAATTGTCATCCTTGCTTCAAACAGAGGCATGTGCACGATCCGCGGTACCGAAGACCTGGTATCTGCACATGGAATCCCCCCGGATCTTTTGGCCCGTCTCCTCATTATCCCAACAAAGGCTTACGAACCGGAGGAGATCAAGAGAATCCTACGAATCCGAGTGACTGTTGAAGGCCTGTCGATTACCGAAGCTGCCCTGGACAAGATCGCAGACCACGGCTCGCGGATCAGCTTGAGATATGCATTGCAGCTCCTCACGCCATCCAGCATCCTAGCGCGAGTCAGCGGTCGCAATCAGATTGATGTCATGGATGTGGGGGAGTGCGAGGATTTATTCATTGACGCTCGGCGGAGTGCAGCGATCGTGAACGGCGCCACAGGCAATGGGTTTATCTCGTAGACGAACGCATCACGGGAACCAGCCTGCGAAGTGCGCTTCCTTGGTTCTCAAAATCTGGGTCTTCGGTTTGTGGCGTTGTGGAATGAATGTCTCGGGGGCTGCGTTTGCCTGGCAGGGTGGTCGCGGGCCTCAGAACCAGCCATCAGCGAATTCCGCCTTAGAAATGTAAGAATATAAAAAGTCTGGGTAAACTAATCAACGCACCGCATGGGAGTTGTTTGCATTCCTCAAGATTCTGCTTTCATTTCTGCGTTTCTCAGGGGTTAGTCAGCGGGTTATGAAGTCCCGGGTGTTTCCTGCGAACGGAACCATTGGGACAAAGAAACTGGCCTGCGAAGCTGCGTCTCAAGACGGCTCTCCCGAGACAACAAAGACACTGCGCCTGCGATAATGGACCACCTAGCTGCTGGGTATTGGGGGACCGACTGGCAAGATCATTGTTTTCCTGCTCATCAATGGGCATTACATACAAAGAATTTCGTTCTCAACAAGAAGGCCATTCATACCTTCTTCATCATACAATCCTGCATCTACTTTTCCCTAGATCCTGTATCTCGACGATATCTTCCCACCCTCTCGTCCCATATATCGACGCATCATGATGGCAGCGTCGATCGAGGTAGGCCAGCGGAACTTGGACACTCCCCGGTCGCCAGTGAGCATCTCAACAGATTCAAGTCGGCGTGACTCCTTGAAGCAGGCCCTTCCAGAGAAAGACGTAGAGCAACAGGCTTCCATTTCTCCACGGACCCGTTTGACACGAAAGCGAGCAGCATCGCTGAATACTGATAGTGCCAACGACCCCAGAATAGGAGATCTGGCTCTTAACAGCGCGAGCACCAACGGTCCACCAACATCAGATCCAACACGGGAACAAGTCTGTCTTTGTCAACCTGATCCTAAGATTCCGAGACCTCGAAACGGTGAGCAGTCCACGGCTCCTTTCTCCTTTCTCCTTTCCAGTTTCAATGTGTTATTGGTCCTTCATCGCACTTGCGTCCCCCTTCTCCTTTATTACCTGCCCAAAGCTCCTTTGACTGAGACTCGAAAACTGATATTCTTTGTAGCCTTCATTCTTTACCGTCAACATTACCAAGCACAAGTCGTCGCCCAACATCCCGGACTTGCCAACCCTGAAATATCTAAAATCATCGGCGAACAGTGGAGAGAACAAGCACCTGAAGTGAAGAGTGATTGGAAACGACTGGCCGAGGTATAGAACACTGCTTTGAATGTGAAGATGACCTGGCTGACCGATGCTTGATGGATAGGAAGAGAAGCAACGTCATCAACGACAATATCCAGGTTATCGATACCAGCCTCGACGAGCTGGTAAATCAAACGGTTTACGACCCATTTCCTCTTCATCTGCAGACGACCCCGTCCGCTGTCCCAAGTGCAACGGACGATATATCTCAACGCCAAGCACACCCTTAACACCATTTACTCCAGCTTTCGGAGCTGGCCCCCGAAACGAACTTCTCATACCATTCACCCCATCTCGAACTACGGAAACTGAAATACCAATGTATTCAGGCCAAATTCAAAACCCGAAGATTGACACCCCTCGCCTGCCTCCTTACCAACAGACACTTCGACGGGCTCAATACCCTCCGCCGCAACCTCTTCAAACCCACCGTGAAAGAGATGAAGATATGGACTTGTTGAGCCCCTCTCCAGGTCAGAAGCGTCGCCGGTTCAACGAAGAGAACCAACGTCGCTACACAGCAAATTCGCCAATTTCCTACTCTGCGCCTCAATCCCTTGCCAGAAATGGGGCACCGCCAATGTCTGCTGGGTATAGACAACCTCCCATCCCTGGACCTGGCATGATGGCTCGACCTGGTACAATGGGACCTCCACCGCAACAGTCACCCATGAACCAGCAATCACGCGCACGCTACCCAACTCGGTCCGATGCCTTCGACGAATCTCTTCGTTTGCCTCCTTTGCAGACGCAGCTTCCAAGCTCCACCCAAGCCACATCACAGAGACCAGATGTGCGCCTGGAAGCTCGCGAGATCCAAGCGAAGAGTATTGAGGCTATGGTTATGACAATTCCATACGTGAATAAGATCAAGGTTTTGACCAAGATCTCTCCGCCGCTTGCACAATGTCCTACCAGCCCAGCCCAAGACATTCGAGGGGCCGTCATTGCGGTTGAAGGGCCGGACAAAGAGACTTTGATTGAGGTTGGAGCATTCATCAACGAGCATTTGAGCAAGGATCCCTCTTGCAAGATCAGAACCTGGGAAACAGCCACCCCAAAGTTTGCAGCAACACAGACGGTGGACACAGAAATGGCCAACTCCATCCCATCAACCGCCTCGACGGTAGACAGTGGTGAAAAGGATCCATTCGTTGACTACTTGGCCATTATCTCGGAATGGCACAAGAAATCTGTTGAGATGACAAGATACATCACCACATCACCCGACCGCCCTTCAACCGACGTCAGTGTCACCGCCACACCCACCGCGAAGGGAAAGGTCCTTCCCATTGCCCTCGTTCCACGTGGTTTCTCACTGTCGACCTCTGATACATTCGCGCTTCGTATCCCCATCAATGACTCATATGCGCCGGTCGACCACTGGCAGTGGATGGCCACACTGTGGCGTGGAATAGTTGGTCCCGATCTTACAATCTATGTGAACAAAGTCGGCCGTGACGAGCTGAACAAGATGGGAGGAGTGGAGATCCGAGGCGACTGTGCGGCCATTATTGTTAGAGTTCTAGAAGGCGCCAATATGGGCGAGAAGACTGCTCGCCGTTTGGGTTTTGAGGTTGTGGAGTTCGTGAGGAATGTTGAAAGCGGGTTTGGAAGGAATTAGACGATTGAAAGAGGGGGAATGTGACTGCAGAAGGAAAACTCTTGCATTCTCTGTTACTATTTCATGGCGGTTTGTATTCTATTCGCGCCAGATTGTGAGATCTATTGAAATTTGATTCCTTTAAAGTTTGCCCCTTGCAGGGGTCGAACAACTACTAGACTAATAAATCCTGCTAATCCTGCAAAGCAGAGCTGAAGGGTGGTGAGGAGATTAGCCCCTGTAATTTAATTATAGGCTTCACCTGCTATAAAAATGCCTCCAGGCAGCTGGTGGGAAAATCAGTTGGTGGTGTTCTGCACACTAACAAGGATCACGAGGTGGAATCGATTCAATCAATTATTACCCACGCCACGCACCTAAAGATAATAATATCATACAATTCAATGGTGTGTGTCTTTTGAATGGCAAAAGCATTGTACTGATGGACGTGTGGTTGCTTTTTCATCCAATCAAATATGCCCCAAAGGGTTGTCGGTTCGCCAGAATATCGGAGTTGCTGTCAAATCGTGAACAATCCAGCCCTCCGAATTGCCCAGGCTGAAGCAGCAACATCTTACAATCTCGGAGTCCCTGCGCTGGTTCAGAACAATCAGCGAGAGGCAAGCTCGTACGCTCTCCAATTATCAAGTCTATTTTGAGCTCTATCTACTGTTACATTCAAATTATACAAGGTACAGCAAGCTGACGTGAAGGCGTTATGCAAGGTCTTGCACCAACCATCAAGCCTCCATTTTCCTCACCCGCGCAGACTCTGAATCCTTCTCCACGATCGTAGTGCCTCCAAAGCCCAACGCTGCAGCTTTTTTCCTCCTTCCTTTTCTATCACCATATTTCTCATCAAATTTTCTGATCGCGGTCAACGTGCTCATATCCTCACTGATACTGGCACTGATCTCCTCCATTGCTTTGTCGAAATGAGCTTTCGTAAGGATTCGCTTCTCGGGGTAGACGTAAGGTTCGTCGCTAGCGTGCTTGGCTGCTACTTCGTTCTCTTCTCGGATGCATGCTAAAGCTGCTGCGACGGAGAGGTTCTTCAGATCGGATCCAGAGTAAAAAGTGGTGTCTTTTGCGAGCTGGGAGAGGGAGACTGATTCATCGAGGATCTCTGATTTGAGGTGGATCTTGAGGATTGCTTCTCTGTCTGCCTCCACCGGAAGGTCTAAAAGCAGGCGCCTCGGGAGGCGGCGGAGGACAGCTTCGTCCACTGGATGACCACCGCGTTAGTACTGCCTAAGGAGAAAGAACTGGTAACTGAAAAAGCGATTCATGAGTTCTTTCTCAATAGACGAATCTAAAGAGAAATATCCCGTGACAAATTCAAAGGACGAAAATGGTGCCTGGGGAAATATACTTACAATCGAAGGGTCGATTGGTGGCTACCATTATAAAAGCTGAGAGATTATTCATTCCATCCCACTCCCGTAAAAACTGATTAATCAGCTCCCTAGAAAAGCGTGGCAAGTCAGCAAGTAGATTGAGAAAGGCGTAAAGGAGTTGTGAGGCTCGGAGCTGTCGTGGCTCTTAATGAGAGTATAGAAGGACCTATAACTCCCAAGCTCTCGAATGCCAAAGAAAACAAGCACCAATTAACGTGTGGGCAAGCCTTACCTATGGGCTGTTCTTTTAGTCTCGCCTCGGGCAGTAAAAATAGCATCAGCCTGCGTTCAAGTTAGTGCTGGACTTCAACAAGATTTGTAGAAACTCAGAAATGCGAGCGACTTTTTGGACTGTTCTCGCGCTCTCAGATCTGATAGGGAAAGATTGCAAATGAATATGAGAACAAGCAATACCTCGTCAATAAATACGACGCAAGGTCGGTCTGCGGAAAGCTTCTTCGCCAAGCTGAACACGGCCCTAAACATCAGAGCTCGGGTCAGTTTTGCCCTAACGGGGAGAATTGGGAGTCAAGATAGTGTCTCGCAAGCAGTATGTTATTAGGATAGGGTTTACGGAGCAAAAACTGAAATGATAAGCGAAATAGGGCAAAATACTTCACGTTCTTTTCCCCTTCACCAACGAACATGTCGTTCAAGTCAGCTCCACTAACTTCCAGCACTGTTGCCCCACTCTCTTTTGCAACGGCCTTTGCGAGGAGAGTCTTCCCGGTCCCAGGGGGTCCATACAGTAAAAGACCCGGAATTTTGTCTGTGGCTAACACGCCGTAAGTGAAGGCTTCAGGTCGAATCAAGGACAGGGTGGTCAGTGTCTTCGTGGCTTCGATGGTCTCTTTTGGGGCGCGTATATCATCCCAAGTGGTTTTGATATCATTGGGAAGGACAACACCACTGAGTAACTTCTTCTCCTGTCGGTTGCATTTCTTTGAAATCTCCTTGAGCCTATCCTTGGCTTTCTTTTGTGCTGCATCAATATCGGTCAGCACTTCCTCCACCTGTGCGTCTTCTTCCTTCAATTCTTCTTGCCCCCAAGCAAATTTGACTTCGTCACTGGCCGAAAGAACTTTCAGGGCTTTGGACAATATAGGCCCATCAACTTTGCTCAAGTAAGCTTCGAGCCCTAGAATGGTAATGGCAATCCTGTGGACCCTGGCATACGTGAAAACAGCATCCTCAAGACCTTCAGAGAAAACCGTGGCAGTGTCAAGATCTTTCTCTAGATCTACGACTGCTGGCGAAAGGTGTTGAGTGCCTTCGGAGAGCTTCAGGATCATGTCCTCGATATGCCTGAGGTTGATCCTTTTGATGCGAGTCTTCTCATCAATGTTGATCGCCGCATCTTGTCCTACTCCTCGTTCGGGAGGCACGAATATTGTCCTTTGCTGGCCGCCTCCGATATCTGACTGCAAACGCTGAATTTCTGATTTGAGAAGGGCTGGCTCTGCATCATCATTTATCATGGCCGTCGTTCCAACCAGAATGATGTTCTTTCCAGACCTCCATTTCTTATTTACAACTTCGCGAAGCCTCCCAATCAACTCTGCTCCTTCAAGAGTCATCATCATCTCCTTGTAGTCTGAGAGCTGTACAATGACATTTCTCGACTGATCGTCTGACGCAGCCTCTAGTGGCTCCTCAGTTTTGTCTGGAGTACGAGCACGTTTTAAGTCTGATGCACCAACGAAAGTTTCGAATGCTGTTGCAATCTTCAAATTGTCCCACCCGTCTGTTTGGAAACCAACAGGACTTGTTGCTTTTCCTTGCGGGGAATCTTTGCTGTTATCAAAAAGAGTGCCTTCTAATAGAGCGTTTGGATTCGAGACGCTGAACGGGCCGTACATCTTCGGGCGGTTTGAGCGTAAGGAATTGGGTTGTAACGCAGTGAAGATGGCTGACATTATGCGCTTGCTCGACTCTCCAGCCTTTGCCGACCTCACGAATCCTGGGGCTGCATCCTCCTCCCCCTCTGCTTCCTCGGCATCCATCTCTTGTGCTTCCTTGCTGCTATCGTATTCTTCAAGTTTACCCGCTTGTCTATGCGCTTCATACCCGAGGAGAGAGCTTCCGGTCAAATTCCAAGCAATATTCTCATCTAAATATGGCCCAACAAGTTGTGCAAGATCTTGCGAGTCGAGACGAATAAGATCTGCACCCAATTGTTCTGATACCTTTTCGACGATGGCGTCCAGGTAAGAACTTCCGCCATCAATTGGACACTGTAATACCGCTGTACAATAAAATCAGCAGTGCTACAATAAACCTCCAAAATAGTGAGGGGGCTGACAGCTTCAGAACTGTCTGGGGAAAGCACGGGCCCGCGATGGAAAAAGGGCTGCCCTGATTTTCTATATCTCAAGTCAAGTTGGACACTCCGAATACCTCCCCTCAAAAAGCCTGGTCGAATTCGTACATTGGAAAAGCTAGCCCCTTTGAACATCTCAGATTTCAAGAATATTTGGACTTCATCCAAATCCAGGGAAGGTTAAACCAACTTGACTCAGGACGTTGATAATCCGGTGCAGTTAATTTAGTGATCCCATATAGAAGTCAGCACATTAAGAAAATAAATCTTACTGATGGGTCTAGGTATTAGATTTGAGTTCGAGTTCTTTGGGGGCCGTAGAGCCAGACCAGCCCGCAGCGTGGCACAGATTTCTGTATAAATGTCGGAATTTATGCCATACTTAGGAGTAGGACTTGATCCACTATCCAGTTCCTCGGCAGACTGATTCTCTGTCTCAACAGAAATCTTAAGCTCTGGGTCATCGGCTCCGGATATGGCTTCTTTGCCCTTCACTATTGCGAGTGATTCTTTCACCAAATCTCCAGCTAGCATGACATTGCTCTCCAAGAACGATTCCGGAAGAATAAAAGGTGGCACTCCTTCCGGCTGTCTAGAGCGATTTCCTCTGGCTCGGCCAGAGACAGTCTTGCCATTCCTTCTTATGGGAGCGGGAGCGTTGTCTGCCTCTGCCGAATTTTCTGTAGTTTCAGTCGTCTCCTCATCCGCTTTCGACTCATCCAGCTCCGAGCTCTGTGGCGATGCATTCTCCGTATTGGTAGGCACAGGTGTGCCATCGGGTATTCGATACGCTACTGCCGAGCGATGAAAGTTTCGGCTTCGACGAGGAAGGGAACATCTGGAACCGGGGACAATTCGACAGGCGGCCCTCGATATGGGTCTGTGAGCCGCACGCAGGGCATTGAATGCTGCGGCATGCATTCGGTGGAAAATTGCGCTGGAGAGCGCGGCGTTGAAGACAGATGGCCGGGGTCGAGTGCTGGGAGCTGGATCGTTGGAGCTTGAAAATAATTGGAAATCGCGATTGCGGCTCTGCGGCCGAGCCCAAAAATTGTGGAGATGGAACACGTGCAGGCCAACCGCACTCGACTTTGACCGACCACCCACCACAGAATGTACTTGTACCAACACATAATATGGCTGCAATTTATCTTCCTTACGGGGCCTTTAGCCCCCTCGCAGCGTCAGAAAGTCATAAAAGGCGGTAGCCAAGGTCGACCTACACTGTTCGAATATCCTCGGACGTTGTAATGTTTTCTTTATTCATTCATAACTATCCATACATACATACTCTGACTATCCTACGGCTTTGATTCCTGTCATCGACAAGTCGCATCCATTCTTTACACTATGATGACCGGGGTGTGAGTGCTCAGAAAACGAACTCTGGATTCATGATCTCGTTGTTTTCGACTCCCGGAATAGTGGCATGTCGGCCTATGCGCCCATACTGAAGGACATGCTCGAAAGTAGGAATCCACTCATCGTAAGAGGACAGCTCAACCCAATGAGCCTCCCTGCCAATCGTAATCGCTCCTCTGCTACCTTCGATCAGGATATTATCTCTGATGTCATCCTCCAGAGCCTTCTCAAAGCCGGCACGGCACTTTCCCTCTTCGACAGGCCATAGTGGGATCATCCAGTCTTGTTTACACTCATGTGGGGGATCCAAACGGTCGTCCATGCGCTCCAGGTAGCGAAGGTATGGCTGGTTCAGTTCCTGCAAGGACTCTTCCTTGCTGACTCTTCGCACATAGTTTTCGAGGTGAGGAGTGACCTCCAGCCAGAAGAGGCAAGCCATACTTCTGACGGTTCTCTCTTCTGCCTTTGGAAATGGGAACCTCAGCTGCACCGTATGTTCGTACCTGGCTAGCAAACAATTCATGATGATTCGAAGTAGGTTCATCACTTTTTCGAAAATGGGTTGAGCGAGAGCTTTGTCGCCATTGAGGTAGTCTCCAATTTTATCGGCCAAGCGGGGAAGATATGCCGCATACATCATGTTCGCTCGACTCCATAGATGCCTGAAGCCCGTTTGGATGATAGCTGGGACGAAATCGTTCAGGAGAAAGAGCATGAAGTCAGTCTCTTTCATGGCTCTCTTGATATGTCTTCTGTGTTCGTGCATTTTCGCCTCTCCAGAAACCAAGGCTTTCTTCCAGCCGCCAAGAAGGTAATAGAAAAGCTCAAAGGAAGTCTGTTTGAGTCGGAGACCGAAGTGACTGCAATATTTGAGAATGCCCTGTGTATAAAACTCGGGATCGCCTTCGGGGGGTCGATAATGGCGGGAAGGAACCAGGAAGAAGCGCGACAGTTGGCATATGTCTGTACCGTGACGTCTGATCGTCGCAGCCACGGCCTGCACGATTTTGAGATAGACTTCGTAATTTGATCCAGTGGGGGGATCCATTGCCTCGAGATGCTTTTGCATGTTCTTCATAACTTCAACCAGCAGGAAATTATACATGGCTTTCTGTTTAGCACTTTTGTATGTCATCTCTTTCGTCATTTCTTGCATGTCCCGCCCCATAGTGCCAATCGCACCTGTGTCTTGTCAGTCAACTGTGTCTTCTGGTGCCCAAGCGAGAACGTTACCGCGAAGCTTTTGAGAGGGGGCCCATTTGCGCGAGATTTCTGTGCTCAAAGAAAAGCCTCTCTTCTGAAGTTGATGTGTGAATTCGGATTCGAACGATGGCTTAGGACCACTAAGATTCAGGAGCCACTCTACTTCAAAGTTGAAGATTCGATTGAGGCCGTATAATTTGACTACATCCGTTTTCTTGTACTCGAGAAGTTTCGTAAGAAAATATGGCCAGTAACGAGCCTCTGAGCCATTCGTAGATCGATTCTTAAAGACTGCATTTGGTCCGTTTCCGACAAATCCGTTATCAATCAGAGACTGGAGTAAAGTTAGCAGATGTGAAAGAATGATTCAAGCAATACCTACATAACTGTAGCCCTGTTGTTCCCATTTATCTGTCACGAGCGCTACGAAACGGGCCCAACAAGCAATCAACTCTTCGTATAGTTCGTTGGCGAAATAGATGTTGTTGTGAACGGACAAGGGCAACGTGGCATCTAGATAATGATTTACCAACGAACGAAATGGAAGCAATAAACTTTTCTCGAGAAAGGCCACTGCTTCATCGGTTGTCGGGCTGATACCATCTTCGTCTTGAGTCAACAGAGCTCGCACGTCGACTTGATCTATGTACGAGTTGACGACTTCAACGCAGGCGTGGAGTAAGGCATGAGACGATCTGCTGTGTGTATCAACCTTAAGGAGAGCCAACGCCTTCTCCAGAGGCACTGCGCAAGAATCAGCACGGGGACATTAGATCAGAGGACGAGACTCACATGTTTCAAATGCGTTCATCCAACCTGTGGGATAATGGGCTCCTTCGATTCGACAAGTGATGCCCTTTACGAACGTGCATAGCGTGACCTTCAGAGTCTCTCTGTTCGTCATAATTACTTCTTGTAGCTGCTTTTCCTGTGGTGCTTGCTCGTTCGTCCCTTGTAGCGCGCGGGCTTGGTCTCGAATTTCGCTCTCGACTCGCAAATATTGTTCAACCAGTTTGCTGAAGAAGTCTCGATACCACGACTTCAAGGGCTGGTATGTCTCCTGCTTAGTGTCATGTGTTAGGACAAAGCTTGCGAGCTGCTCCCAGGCCCTGAGGTTGATTAGACACGCCTCTTTGTGTGAATTATCAGCAACAACAAGCTCCTGAATTAGCGTAGGCGATAGTCGATGTTGTGGTGGCGCTGCCCAGTAGAGAGTGCAAAGAAGGTCGTGATGGTTGCGCAAGGAAGCCAAATCTCGTTGATGGATGGACTCCTCTTTGGGGTATTGTCTGTTGTGGTTTGGCAGCAAGCGAGCAACCAGATTTCGAATACTCTTGCCGTCACCGACCTGTTCAAAGTGCCTGATTGCAAGAGCAACGATTTTGAGGAATATGTGAAAGCAGCGGTCCTCAGCTTCAAGCGTTAATTTAGGTTCAGTGTTGAGTTCTTGCAAGAAGCGTGGCGATGCGTACGCCTCCTCGTTACGGAGATGGGCGAGATTGTGAGAACCAAAGAAGTCGAACAAGGTACCGATCACTCCACTGCAGTTCCACCAGCCCCATTCGACCATCAGATAATGACAGCGACTGACAATACCCTGGCAGTAATCATTAAAGCCAGGAGATTGCCTCGAGTCGGCGTGGTAGAGCGCAAAGACCCTCTTTAACAGTTGTTGTGGTAAAGACCAGTTGTCGAATGACACCTTTTGTCTGCGGCCCTCGATAACCACTCCAAATTCATCGAATTCGCATAGAGGAAGAAGAGAAAACATCGAGTACCAAAGCTTCTCCATCATTCGAGCATCACTGACGTTCTTCATATTGGTAGTGACCATTTGCGGATTGACAACATCCCAAAAAGATCCCCTTGAGATTTGTGCCGCCTCCAGGACCTTCATGACAATCACCCACCCTTGAACTATATACTCGTTACTCTTTATGCCGCCTTCCCTGAACGAAAGGTATTGCAGGTCATCATACAAGTTACGAACACGATCTACGTTCTGGGACAGAAGATCCCTGACACATCGCGTAGCGCTCCTCTTCATCAAATCCTCTAGCTGGTAAGCCACAGAGTCCTCATTCCGAGAACGAGCAATTCGAAGAAGCTCCAACAGAATTAACATGAACATAGACGCGACTTCGATCCAAGCTCTGATCTCTGAATGGTTGAAATCGTCTCCAGCACTCTCAAGGCGGGAGAAAGCATCTTGCAATATTTCAATCATCCGACACAAAAAATTCTTCACATCATCAGTACTATCAAAGCTGAGATGGTGGTGCACATATTCCAGGATAGAACTGGTGACGTGAGCAGCATCTACTGTGGAAGGAGACGACGGAGGCGGACTCTTGGATGCCAGCTGGTCCACAAGCCAGTCGAAACACAAGCCTATCTCGGACGACACGTCTTCGTTCCATTGGCACCAGGTGAAGGTTTTACCAGCAAGCACAAAAGATATTTGTGAGCGGATGCTTCGAGGGTAAATATCTCCAGCCCTCTGCAGGGCCTTAGACAGACGCCCACTCCCGATGAATGTATTCTCATGGAAGAACACACCAGGCTGCAATGGGAAGACATCAAAATGAAGCGGATAAGTTGTCCCAAACTTAGCCAAACCTAACAGCTTACGACCCTCAACGATTTTATTTTCACGCTCGGTCGCTGGCACGAGAAACTCCAAGATCAAAGGGTCACTAGGCTGTCGATAGACCGCTGCGCCTGCATCCAGCCGCTGTGGTAATCTCTTCTTGCGCCTTGACCTGTTGCGCTTAATATCCCTGGATTTCTGAGATGTCACACCCACACCAGGCTTCGTATCGCCAACTGCTTTCCTTAGTTCCACGGAAGGACGGACCACATCTTCATCTGCAAGGAAGCGACTGAGCTGGAGATTGGCTTGGGGAACGGGCTGCTTCCGAGAGATCCTATAAAGGGCATCGAGGGTCTTCTTTGTGGACCTGAACGCACTGGCTGAATGCTGGAGAGTATTTCGTATTTCCGATGACTCAAGCTGGGCAAAGCGTCCGGCAGGAGGCACGTATCGAGGCTTTCCCTTTCGCAGCCCCTCTGAGATCGCGCGTTCTTGTCTCGGAAATATATTTGGATCTTGAGTGGTTCCTTGTGCTCTGGTAACAAAAGCATTCATTGATCGTTGCTTGCCTCTCGAAATGACGAGTTTGCGTCGGATACCCACACCTCCGGTGTTTGAGATCCGTGGATGTTGCTTCAATTTGAAAATTGGAGGTTGGAATGTTGTCTGTCTGTTGTTCTCAATTTCCTTTAAAGAACGCACCGAGACTTGGTCAGAGGGTGGGGCAAGGCTGTCTGGGGTCTTCGATACAATCCTTCCTTCTCTCCAGTCCTCTAATACCGACTGCGCATCATGTGTATCCTCACGATTTGCCAACCGGATGAACTTTCTGGAAGGGCTTTGCCTGCCCTGCCCTACTTTAGAGCGAGAAGTACGAGCAGCAATCCTGATAAACTGAGGTGCACTCTGAGCGACTTTCCTATGGACATCGAAAACATCAAGGATACTCAGTCTTGGAGGCGGGGGTTCTCTTGGGAGGCTTAATCTATCGTCATTCTGACTGCCAAGAGCTAATACCGATTTCTTTGCTCTTTTGGAGCTTTTGGACCGAGACCCAGACTGTTGAGTGCGGTGAAGGTGTTCGGTGATTTTTGGCTGATGGGTAGATGGCTTGTTTATCGCTTGAAATAGTGTGCTGGATCCAACACGGCTCCTTTTGCGCTGACGAGTCTTGGAGCTCGTTGACTGTCGTTTGCGGGGTGGCAGCATGGCATCAATTCGATCATCCTCCTCCGCGAATCCCAGGCGAGATTTGCTGAATAGGCTGTCCAACGGCGACGAAGGATTGTCCTCAAAAATGAAGCCCCCCTCTCTATTTCCCTCCTCATCCTGGTCAGAATCACTCGAAAGGAAATCAAATCCAGGCCCGGTTGAGGCTAACGGACTTTGCAAAGGCCCATAAGCCCTAGGAAGAGCGACACCACGGCGAGGTTCTGTCCTGACTGGCGAAACACTGAAACCGTCTCGATGACCCCGGCCTGAAGCTTGAGGCTTTATTTGCTGATAATCTAACCGAAGATGTGAAGCAGGTAAAACACCTCGAATCTTTTTGCTCACTTTCCGGATCTGGATTGATTCATCCGAAGAAGTGGCCCTTTGCTCGCCAGCGAGTTCGTCTTCGGAATCTGAGTCCACTAGTACTGGAATTGGCTTTGCAGCGCTTGTTGCTGGCGTTGGGAGGTCTGCAAGTTTGTCTGTATTGATATTGGTCTGAGCTGAGATGGTCTGAGTTGACTCTTTCAAGGATCTCGACTTTGCGTGAGACCTGGAGGATGCGGACCCATGCGAGGTCATTGGAAATGGAGAACTCGTTGCAGGTGGCGAGGCGGGGACGCCGAAGACGCTGCTCGAAGGACCCTTACGAACCAGATTCCCCTTGCGTTCGTTTTGAGCCCTGGACAACACTTGGACTTTTTGCTTGGTCAAGTAGGATTTGATTCGACGTCTGGGTCCGTTTGGGTGTAGCAAGGGTAGCCGAGTTGAAAGTAACTCATCAATGTCGGGAAATTCCTCATCTTCGTCATCTCCCTCATCATTATCTGTCGCGGTATGCTCGTTGCCCTCTGCACTGGCCGCGGCGCCGTTCTCAGCTGGCCTCAGGGGAGATGACGAAAGTAGCGGGTCCCAATCGAAATCCATCGGCTGGCTATCTCCCGTTTCAGTGGCATCTTGTGAGTCTTTCTCTTGCGAATCGAGTTCCGGTGAAGCAGTTTGACGAGACTTGCGATGCGATTCATCCTGGGAAAGGGCAATTCTCATTGGTGCAATGCCCCGTGCTTTCAACGTCTGGCGGTACTTTTCCTGCTCCACAATGTAAGGGTGGAGTTGAATAGGATTCCTCTGCCGCAGAGAACGTCCCTCATAAGTCATTGCTCCCGGGACATGAACGTTTTCTTCGATAGAGTTGGCAGATGAAATTGCTGCTTGAGTTCCGCCTTGAAGTGGAGTCGATCCTCTGTGACCGAGCGGAGCATTTTTGGGCAGGCTTACCTGACTTGCAGGAAGAGAGGTAAGGATGCTTGATGTTGGCGAGGTGATCTGCACATAACTTCTGGATATCTCGTCGTCGTCGGCTGATTTCCCACTGCCTGGTTTAGGAATGGACCTCTCTTCCTTCCCTGGGAAATCCTCCTCCGCGAGTTCCCAAAACATCTTAGGAACCTTAAAGACTTTCGGAGAGTTTGGAGAGGAAGATGGGATTCTATCATGTCCCTCAACATGCGTCTTTGAAGAGTTTTTGGGATCGGAAGTAGGGACTGGTGCAGAGAGAGATTGTTCAGAGAGTTCGTCAGGAGCGGCAGGGGTAGCTGAATTGGAATTCTCCAAATCTTCCTGTTCCGAACACCCTGTTTCTTCTTTTCCCCCGATATCGTGGGTCTCCGAATCATTTTCAATGATGGGAACATCATTCTTTTGTTCTTCGTTAGGTGGTTGGTGGTCACAGGCGGTGCTCTGGCTATCGAGGGCGTCTTCATCGTCCGAGTCTGGGACCACCCCTTTCTCCTTCCAATCCGCCATGAATTCCGAATAGCATGCTAGATATAAGCTGGACCGATATGCGACGTCCCGAAGTTGTGTCAAAGCCGTCCTTGGAATTTTGCCTTGCTTCGACAGTTAACGCGACTTTGGGAAGGGTGGTGGGTCGACGCGACTGGTTACCTAATATGTGGGGTATGTACAGGGTCTTCCGAAGTTATACCGAGGATCCTAGTCGATTATTTGTGAACATCCGTGTTCAACCAAAATAATCAACAAACAACAGGAGGATCTGGTGGATCAAGATTATCCAAGGACAATGAGCAAAATCCGCGGTGTGCTTCCGCTATTTCTAGCCACCAGCGTCGGAATCGTTAATGGTGAGTGGTCTGATCTGATACTCGTAAAATGACTGCGAAGAAAAGAGATAGCTTACACTGCATAGGGATTTGGGTCTTTCAGCCCCTCCTTGCAGCAAAACAGGAAGAGAAGGACAATTTGGCAAAGTAGACTTTCTCGTTCAATCATGGCAGGCCCAAGATTGACGCAATAAGTAGACAACTTCTAGATGTTGAGCATCAAGCCAAAGAAGGCGACGCCAAAGTCATACGAGAGGCCGAGAATGCAGCGAGCCGAATCTCAGCAACCGAAGCTGCCCTGAAGCCAATTCAACCATCAAGCTCTTGGTGGCCAAATATCAGTCTGTGGTCGAAGTCTGAGAATGCGGCAATCAAGGACTCCACAGACCTGCATCCTCGAATCGAAGCAACGAAGATTAGCAAAGATTCAAAGGAGGCTAATACTTGAGACGTTGCGGTCAAGAGCGCGGTAGCGCAGCATATCTTTGAATCTGCCAGGAAAAGGCAGAGCCGATTCCTCTCGGGGACAGAAATACCGTTGCGACCTTCGAGGACACCGCCGCGGTTGTCAGAAGCCATTTAACCATGTCAAATCGCCTTTTAAAGACCAAGGTCCAAGCTGAGATGACGGCAATACAATCACGAAACTGTCAAAAGCTAGGGACTCTTGTTTTACTGCAATGAGGAGGTACAAGGCTATACTGATATTGGGTCCAACTTGAGGGACTGTTGGCCAGGTTAAAGGCTGCAAATGCTGAAAGATTTGACTGTCGATAGTACCTATACAGAGTAGATGTTGGATATTGTTCGCCCCTGGGACTAGTTTTGGGTTGTTCTGTCACCCCGCACTTGGAGACGATTCTGGAAGTCCAAATTGTAGCATCTGTAGATGCTTCTGTGCCGGGGTATCTGACCTTTTCCTTTCCAATGAACAGAATGAAGTCATTCCTTTGACAATTGCCCATGAATGTCTCGATCTCAATCCTGAGCATACAGTTCAGTTACTTGCCTGCCTAGTATTTGAATTCGATGGTCGGGCTGGAGCCCCATACATTCCCTGGAAAACAAATTTATGGGCAGTCGCTACGGTACTCCATTTGCAACTCAGTATTTTCTCACATGGCTAAGATATCGGCGTGGCTGGGGCCAAAATTATCCCTTAATCTCTCTCACTGTGAACAACACAAGTAACGCTTATTCTGGATTGTTTCCGAGCTAGGTGGAACATTTTAGATACCGTCTCTCCAAATGTTTCCTCTTACTGTTTTGCATTCAGAGTCTAGTCAACCCTTCTAATTGTCTCGGAAGGTTTAGTATGTTAAAAGTCGAACTAATTGTTCAAATTCGACTGGGCCATTGAGAATCCGGTGCCGCCCTTCCCCCCACTGCAGGCGTGTGATTGACTCGCCAATTAAAAGTGGGTCTATGCAGGGAGACCAAAGACGAACGTTATCTTCAGGAACCCCTCGCGATTGTCGACAACTTTCTGTCTTGGCACAATATTTCCCGACCACGACCACTCTCCACTATGGCTCCCCCAGATGGAAAAACTGAGTCCGCTCCAGACCCTGAAGCAGATCTCAGCGCAATCCTTTCAACTGAGGAGCAGGTCGAGTTGACGCTACTTATCGCGAACATCACGGAGGTCATGCGCAAGCACATTACCGACACTTTCGATGCCTCAATTACTTCTGCAAATACACCACAGCAAGCTCTGCATGTGACAGACAAAAACCCCAACATTGAAGATAGCAAGCCTCACAAGGAGACTGAAGATGAAGAGAAGGCACGTAAGCTTAGAGAAAGGCGCGAAAAAGAATTGAGTGCTCCAAAAATGCTCGAGCTGAAGAATGCATATTTGGATTTCTTCGACAAGTGGCGAAAATCTGTCATCTCCAGGGTAGGAGCAGTGGTGAACAGCCCAAAAGAGGTGGTTGCAGAAAAGAAGGAGAAGGCAACTGCAGCAACAACTACCGACTCGTCGGCGCCCGCAGAGCCAAAAGTCATCCGTGAGTCCTGAGTGCATTCCCATTAGTGGTTCTCCAGGTACTGTCAGAACTCGACTAAAGATTGAACCAGGGTCAAATACCAATATTGAGGAAGCTGATGCTGCTCTAATTGAATTATACCGCCCCACCTCTACCTCCCTCGTAAGCCTACCAAAAGATCGACGAATACTCCTTTTACATGCTATGTTGCTATTGTTATTGTCTCTCGAGCATTATGTGGCCCACTCTCGGGTGCTGTTGCTACATATTAGCTCTTCCTTGCATCTCCCACTGCACATTCTCACGGAAGATGAAGTCAAGGTTGCACAAGGTCTACTTGAAGCAGCTAAGCACATGTCAGGGACTGAGGAAGCACACAAACGAACTGAGGAGAACAAAGTCGCTCGAAGATGGAAAGTGGGACTCGCAGGGGTGGCTGGTGCGGCGATTATAGGTGTCACTGGAGGACTAGCTGCCCCCTGTAACCAACCTATTTCTTTGACCAATGCCCCGAGCTCCCTATTTCACTGATTGAGAACATGAGACATGCTCCCAGCTCCCCCCCTCCCAAAGAAATATCTTGCTGATTCGTTGTAGTGGTTGCCGGGGCTATTGGGACAATCATGGGAGGCCTTGGCTTAGGTGCCACGACAGCGGCAGGATTACTCGGAGCTCTGGCTGAAAGTGGCGTTATCGTGGGCAGTCTGTTTGGAGCTTACGGTGGTAGAATGACTGGGAAGATGATGGATGCATACGCCAAGGAGGTGGAGGACTTCGCATTCTTGCCTTTGAAAGGCTCTCGACATCACGAACAGAAACCTGAGGACCGGCGACTAAGGGTTACTGTGGGGATAAGTGGTTGGCTTACTCAAAAAGAAGACATAATCACTCCATGGAGAGCCTTGGGGCGCCAGAGTGAAGTCTTTGCTCTGAGATGGGAATTAGAAGCATTGACCAAGTTGGGGAGTTCGATGGAATCCGTCGTCAAGAGCGCTGCCTGGACTGTTGCTAAGAAGGAAATCATTGCTCGAACGATATTTGCCAGTTTGATGGAGGCTTTGTGGCCCGTAGCCCTCTTGAAGGTTTCCAAGGTCGTGGATAATCCGTTCTCTGTTGCAAAAAACCGCGCCGATAAAGCTGGTTTGATCCTCGCGGATGCTCTGATCAACAAAGCACAAGGAGAAAGGCCAGTGACATTAATCGGCTATTCCTTAGGCGCGAGGCTCATATATTCCTGCCTCATGAGCCTGGCAGAGCGTCGAGCTTTCGGTCTGGTGGATTCCGCTGTTCTGATAGGAACGCCTGCTCCAAGCGACGCTGCCGATTGGAGGGCAATGAGGAGCGTCGTTGCAGGACGGCTTATTAATGTCTACTCAAAGAATGATTATATTCTAGCATTTTTATTTCGGACAAGTGCCATTCAGTATGGCGTTGCCGGATTACAAGACGCTCAAGATGTCAAAGGAATAGAGAATGTCGATGTCTCTGAGATGGTGAGCGGTCATTTGCGCTATCAGTATCTTGTAGGATCAATCTTAGAGAAGATTGGGTTCGAGGACATAGATGTTGAGGAGGTAGCAAGAGAAGAAGAAACTTTGGCTTTGCTTGAGGAACAGGAAAAGAAGGAAGAAGAAAAGAAGAGAGGAGTGGAGGTCGATCCAGAGGCCGAAGCAGCAGAGATGGAGAAGGAGGTTAAGAAGAAAACGGACCAGACCTTGATGGAGAGAGCGGCGGAGAAATTGCATCTTGGAAAGTAACAATACATGCTCGCAGTGGACAGAAAAGCGGCACTGATTTTCGACGTCCCAAGTCATGCTAGACATTTAGGACCTGAATGTTCTAAAACTTCTAAAGACATTTGAAAGGGGTAGACGTGGATTGTACGATAGATTGAGGGAACATTTCGAAAGGGAAGAACGGCAGGGCAGCAATGAGATGTCCAAGTTGACGTGGGACATCAGAAGTGAGCGCTACTTTTTTGGTCAACTTCGACACACGATGAAACGAGCACACGATATCCAAGATAGAGCAATTCAAGATAAACTGTTACGACCTCCTCAACACCCGGTATGAGAGGCCATTTACTTTGTGTTTTCCATCTCTTACATTTCTGTCGGGGTATAATTATTCCTTCCCACTCCTAACGACAAAATACTTCCCTCCAGCCAGCTCAACCTTCTCTCCCGCCGTCCCCAAAACATCCCAATCCTCTACCCCCTGTGCATCCACCATATATCCTCTCCTCCTTCTGGGCCTCCTATTCCTTCCCTTAATCTCCTCCTTCTCAAACGCCTGCTTCAAGTCCTCCATCCCAATAGTAATCTCCTTGACCCCCTCCTCCGTTTCATCCCTGATACTCCGTAACGGCTCTACGCCCTCTGTATCCACCTTCTGAATATCCTTCACAAAATGTAGTTGTGAATGTAACGTTTTCAGCATTTCAGCCTCTTCAACCAGCGATTTTGGAAGGGGAAGCGCGGAGAGACGAAGTAGGTGGTGTAGTTTTGCGGGAGTGATTTCTTCTGATGGAGGGGCATCGGGATCTGGGAGGAGCGAACGGACGGACCAGGTGGGTTTAGAGAGGAGAGCATCGATGTCAACAAGCTTGTTGCGAAGAGGTTCGGGGCTGGAGTTGCGGACGGAGCTATTGATGGATCGTGACTGGGCGCGCAAAACTCTCCGAAGAGACGAGCGACAACGCGAACATATAAAACCAGACATCTTGGGCTCGAATGGCGAGCAATGCTATCAATTGCTGCTTGCGAGCTCCGCAATTAGCAGATGACTTGAAGTTGTGAGTGAGATCTCAGGCATGGCGCTAGTGCTGGTGAAGAGCTGCAGGCGAACTTCGTCAGAGGGTGGCTAACTTGGACCTCTGGACACATGTCAAACTCCAAACTCAACCACAACGCCAGCTCATACATTCTGAACAGATTCCCCGTTGCCTCAAGTTTCTACAGCTCCTAATATCACAGAAAATATGGCGCAGGACCCTCGCGCTCTACTGCAAAAGGTGCGCATTCTACCCCGCAATCCGGCTGCCCGATAAGCCAAAATATTGATATCCAGCAAGGCAGACAAAGCAGCATCCGGTGCTGGTGGCGGATTCAGTCTATTTGGGGGGCGACAAGAGAAGTGGGAGAACGCAGCAGACCTATACACACAAGCTGCGAATGCGTTCCGCATGCAGAAGCAGAGTGCGCAACCACTCCCAGAATCCTGTCAAGGTTGGAGCTGACGAGGCCACCAGACAAAGAAGCCGGTCAAGCATTTGAGCGTGCCGCTGAGATACAGACAAACAAATTGAGCGAACCAGACGATGCTGCTAATACCCTCACGGAAGCATTCAAAGTCTACAGGAAGACGGATCCATTAGACGCTGCACGATGTCTTGACGTTGCTATCAACCACTACACAGCGAAGGGCAATTTCAGGAGAGCAGCTACACACAAGCAGAACTTGGCAGAGTGTTACGAAGTTGAGATCGGAGACCAGAAGAAGGCTATCGAGAGTTATGAGTTGGCTGCCAGTTGGTTTGAGAGCGACAATGCTGAAGCGTACGTACATTGCAATGTTGTTGGGTGGCATATCTAACGGAAATACAGGCTGGCAAACAAGCTTTACCTCAAGGTTGGAGACCTTGCTGCCCTCGACGGGGATTATTACAAAGCGATCGAGAATTTCGAGAAAGTCTCCGCTTCCTCGGTCTCAAACAACCTCATGAAGTGGTCAGTCAAAGACTATTTCCTGAAAGCTGGCCTCTGCCATCTGGCAGTTGGAGATATGGTGGCCACGAATAGAGCACTAGAGAAATACAGAGATATGGACCCAACATTTCCAAGCACAAGAGAGCATCAGCTACTCGTTGATCTTACAGAGCAAGTAGAGGCAGGTGACCAGGAAGCGTTTGCGGAGAAGCTGTTCTTGTACGACCAGATGAGCAAGCTTGATAAGTGGAAGACGACTATCTTGTTGAGGATCAAGAATGCTATCGAGGAAGGCGGCGAAGACTTCTCGTGAAGCCAGCATCGCGGTGGATCTGTTTTGGCGTACCGGTTTCCTGGGATTGTGGGATGAGATAAATTGTTGCGCGCAGCATTTTGGAGAAAGAAATACAGAGCGATTTTGAGTTTTTCAGTCTTGGACGTGACGTTTCCACATGCTATCATTTAGGCCTTGCATATAGTTAGTCTAGTCGACAAGGTCGAAAGCTCCCAGTACTCCATAAAAACATCTCTTGATATTCATTACCCTCGACAAGTAGTTGTGGCCAATTTTCCCTTCATAGCAAGAAGGCGTTTGTTCTTTCTTCTAGACCGTCAAATCGACGGGTCGCGGGAGCATCAGGGAGCCGAGCTTCTCTATGGTGCAAAAGCAAAACGCATCTTTAGTATTCAGTTTTTGTTCCACGTACACGCCCATTAGCTCTAACTAAGTCTCTCTTTTCGAGATTTCGAAAATTGCCAAGAGGGAACGCGATATCTCTCGCCGACAAAACCCTACAGCTATGACTCCTGGCCTGCCGGCATCGAGGCGTATGTGGCTTACGCATGACGACCCAATCTAAAGTGGATCTGGGGAGCTTTATGCGGGGAAACGCGTTATCTATAAACCAAGGTTTGAGTATCTAAAAAGTGGACAATACTCTGAAGCAAAGGCCGCTATCATTGGCCGAAAGCTAGAGCGGTAAGTTAATCTATATTCAAGCAGCAGGGTCCTCCTGCTTTGGACTGCTCCAGAGTCGTCGTTATGCAGATGTACTTCTAGATCACTGCTTATCTTGTTGTATCTTTGAAGCTTTCCTTACTTCATCATCCTCAGGAAGGCCGAGAACACACCGACATGTTGCAAAGTGGTACTGCGCTCTATCTACTCTCGCTACACATCGGAAAAGGAATCAGAGACGACCCCTGATTTTTACACGCGAATCACGGCAACAATGGGTAGCCAAATCGAAGTTGCTCGTCCTCTTGATGGCTCTTTCCACTTTACCATCTTCTCGTTGACTGACACGCTACTCGGCAATTTTGGAGCGAGATCTCTACAATAGGTAGACAGCGTGAAGGACTGACAGATGTGGCTTGAGGAGCACCACGCGTGATCCACTTTTATGGATGCATAAAATGGTGAGCAGACATAGAGTCTCTCACTGCTAATTCTTATACCTTTCACACCTCCATTCCGAGTCCAAGGGAATAACCATACCCAGTAACACCGCGCATCCCGAAGCAAGATATGAATAAACAGGGTCCCCATACCAACTCCTCCACTGTCCATAACTCTCACCATCTACCAGGGTCGGACTTCACTCTCTTCATCAACTAAAGAAGGACGTCTGCTCCCTCTCCTCGCTGTCCCATTCCAGGTCCTCAAAAGGCTCCACGACCCACCAGTATCAGACTGTTCATTCCCATTAACAAACACATACCCCTCCTCACCAAACTCAAAATTCCTATCCTCATCATCCGCCTCTCCACCTTCACCCGTCGCATGAGAGCTTCCCTCTTCTTGCCACTCATCCTCCTCCGCAAGACGAACATCCTCTAACTCCCTGCTAATCTTCACAGCATTGTCCTCCTCATCCGCATCCCCTTCTCCATCTGAAATGTACGGGACACTGGGAACAATCAGCTCAACAGGAGAATTCATTGCAGTCTCAGGGGCATCCTCATCTTGGACATCCGACTCGATAATAGTATCAAAGACCGGGAGAGCGCTAAACAAAGCATTCTGCGCCGCAAGCTCTTGAAACCACGAATGTTCTTTTGTCTTTTCATTTCCACGAGGCAAATTTCTTTGTGAAGTGATCCCAAAAGGATTCATCACTGGACCATTCTCGGCGCTGTCCTCGAAGTTGAAACGCTCTTCTTGTCTCGAGGGTGAGGAACGGCGGGTTTCTGGGAGCGAAGCTGCGGGGAGGTATTGGAGGGAGAAACAGGGAGTAATGTGGAACGGGGTGAATGCTTGCGATGGAGAGATGGGGAAGAGTCGAGGTTCCTCGAGCTCGGAATCGGTGCTCTCTGGAGATGAATAAGTGCACCCATTGGCGCTTGAGCCGACGAAGGGGTCGATGGGGTCTCCTCGAATCGTATCTTTGAGGCGAGGTCCTGGCAGGTAATGAGATTCGAAAACAGTGTCTGCTATTGGCCCGAGAATGTAAGGGTATTTGATGCCCTTTGCCTTGTGGTTGCCCTCGCCATCGACTTCCGAATCCTCTTCGAGTTCTTCTTCGATTCCTCTTTGGTGGTCGGCAATCGCTCGAACTCGAACTCGGAAATATGATCTCTCCTGTCGTTGTCGGGACTCGAGAATGTTGCATGGAGGGCAGCGACATATATGGGAGACTGCGGTGAGGCTCACAGAAGGTGTTGTCTGCTTCCACTGCGTGGGCTCCCAGTCCATTTCGTCTGTAAAGGCATCAGTGCTTCTAGAGCTTGACGCATACGTTTCGATTGCAGTGATTCGATGTACGGATATCTCGTTCTCTGCGGTGTAATACGCGGGAGCAGGAGGGCTGGGGTGCCGACGCTCCCACTCGGCGTTCACAGCAGGATGGTTAGGGCAGCCACGCCGAACGGTGTCGAATTGGATATCGGTGAGGTGGGGGAGATCGAGGTCGATTCCGTTGAGAGTAATGAGATGGTTCTCGGTGGATTTTGGGGTGATATAAAGAGGGCGAACTGGCTGTCTTCTGGTCCACTCAGCGCCCACGGCAACGTTGTCTGGATAACTCTGACGAATGGTGTCCAGTTGGATATTGGTGAGGCGGTGTAGATCTAAGTCGATTTGATTGAGGTTGATGTGACGGTTGTTCATAGCTTTTGAGGAATGGGTGGATGACATGGAGATATCTAGAAAAGAAGTTGTCCTTGAGACTGAGGGGTGAGCGAAAGAAGAACGAAGAACGAAGCTATTCTGGTGTTTCGGAAGACTGTGAGATTACTGGGTGGGGAAGGGAGATATTGAGAGACTCACGGAAGGAATATAATGTGAGTGCATATTCCAGTCCAAAAAGCAATGATGGTGCGAAGTGGAATGCCAGTCCACACCTCACGATCTCGGAAAATCAAGAACTAGGGCAAGCCAATTCTTGCTGCTACTCCTGAGATTAACTCCGGTCCCAGACTTCGGAGACATTTTGGAGCCAACAAGATAAAGTTAACGTTAGCCACAAAGGAATGCTTGCTATTGCTCAGAATCCCCACCAAAAAGCCGCCCCGATATCAAACTATACCAAAGCGAAAAGCAATCTACTTCAGCTCATCCAAGCCAGCCGTAGCATGGGGCCCACCTCTCTCTTTAGTGACCGCCTCTGCACCGCTGCCCTTCCATGCGCTCTCGATCAGACCCAGAATATGATCGACTCCCCTGCCCTTCTTGACCTGCGCAAAAACAGTCGGCCCACCTTCTCTCATCTTCCTCGCATCTCTATCCATCACATCCAAGTCTGCACCCACAGCCTCGGCTAAATCGGTCTTGTTCACAATCAGCAGATCGCTCTGCGTTATGCCTGGTCCTCCTTTCCGTGGAATCTTATCGCCACCACTGACATCAATCACGTAGATGATGTAATCAGCTAGTTCTCTGGAATAATTCGCCGCTAAATTGTCGCCTCCAGATTCTATCAGGAGGATGTCAGTTGTGAACTCGCGGTGCAGGTCTTCCAGTGCGGCAAGGTTGGCAGAGATGTCTTCCCGAACGGCAGCATGAGGACAACCTCCAGTCTCTATGGCACGAATGCGCGATGCAGGAAGGGCTTTGTGTTTTGTCAGAAATTCGGCATCCTCGCGGGTGAAGATATCATTCGTCACTGCTGCAATGGAGTATTTCTCTCGGAGTGCGAGGCAGAGGGCTAACATCAGAGCCGTCTTTCCTGACCCGACGGGACTGTATAACTATCAACGAATGCTCTTTAGAAGGCATCCCGTGCATGAGGATATTGCTATCAATAATTGCGCAAGGGGGAGGGAGGGTGATGTCCTCGCACGTGATTAACCCGGCCCTTAATGAGATGGATCCTTTCGAACGGGCAAGAGGAGCTACGTACCCTCCAATCCCAACGGTGAAAGCACGTTCAGACCAGTCTCTTCCCTCAATGATTGGCATCTCTCTGCCCATGTAGCTCCCGGGCCCATCAAGGACTTCATGGGTATGGCCGTGATCGGCGGCGGGGAGATCGTGAGAGTGACCATGAGAAGCATGGAAGTTAACGCCGTCGTGGGAGTGCATTCCAGACATGGTGGGCAGTTAGGATTATGAATGAGGCTTGATGGCTTGTTAAGGAGAGAGTGTGAGTCCTGCTCTGTGAAGATGTGGTAGTGGAGGAGTGTGGTCGATGTCAACCAATGCAGCCCCTGTCGCTTATCGCCTTAGTCATGGCGGGGTAGTTGTGAGGGGCGAGACGATGGAGAAGTTCTTGCTCTTGCTCAATGTGTTATTGACCTTTAATGCCAACCGGAAAACTCAATATAGAAGTTCTTCATATTTCTATTCAGCTTGATGTACCTTCAAAGGGCAAGACCTTGCTTCCCCCAGCTTCAGGGAGGCACGAATCGCACGATCCCGTGGTACCTTGCCAAGATAATTTGATCGCCCTAGAGCGTCTTATGAGACAGGGAAAGGAGCGTCCTTGCGTGTTATTTCCCATGTAACCAAGACCCTTGGGCCCAATCGCATTGCCGGGGAATGGAACGTTGGTTGGCAAAGGAAAAGTGGTGGTCATATGTGTGGGCTAGACCCAAGTTCCAGTGTTGAACAATTTGGGTCCCGTTGCTAATGAATGGCACAGCAGACATGGCGTTGTAGTGAGCCTTGGACTGGGAGAGTAGTTTGGTTTAGAAGCAAAGAAGCGTGGTCCGAAAGCACAGTGAACTTTGCTTACGGCACTCCCCCCTTTTCACTCTTGAAACGTCACGTCGCTTCTTCACCGCTCACCGCTCACCGCTCACTGCTCACCGTTCACCGTTCACCGTTCACCGCTCACCGCTTCACTGCTAACCGCTTCTTTGCATTCTGTTGAGAAGTCACTCAGAAGCTTGCACTTTCAAAATCTCAAAAGTGACCCCACTGAATCTTTCTAATAAAGAGCACGTGCAGGGTTCCGCAGCTTCGCTTCCCGGAAGAACCTTCCCCCCATATGCCCTAGATCCCGCACATGGCCTGCAGACCGCCTTGATATCGCTGGTGGACCTAGTCTCGGGCCTCCTCTCGCTTAGCGGCACAGAATATGCTCAAAAAGAAAATATAAAAAATGTGATTTTGGGTTTTAAGCATCAATGCAAATCCAAATCGATACTGGAAAAAAAGAAGAAACAAGATTCGCGGTGTCTGAGCAAAGCTCAGGGACATGAACTCATAGATGTTACTCTCTGACGGGGAGTCGAACCCCGATCTCCCGCGCTTTGTCGCTATGACAAGCGGAAATCATGACCGTTAGACCATCAAAGAAATGATTTGTAATGTTGGGATTTTGGGCTTATTTTGGCTCATATAGTAGTGGCTGCTTTAACCGGGCTGATCTCCGGCTCATAATCCCGGTTTTACTGTAACCGAGTTAGCAGGTACCCCCGGTTCTTGCAGCCGAGTACGTGCCGAGTTCACGACCCCCGATTTCCCTGCAACCAAGAATTTACATTATCACGTGTATGGTTTAACTCGGAACAAACCGTCCATGGCAAAGGAACGATGGAAGGAGGGTCATAGAAAGGTGGCATCTGGACATTCGCATCCGATCTGTATCAACGTGGGGCATAGAAGGGTTCGCCAGCCAAACGCCCAAACCACTCAGCCGCCCATTTATACCCCTGTCGGAACACCGAAAATTTATAAAATTTTCAAAGTGCTTAGAAAATTCTCAAAACTTCTCAGAAGATGGAAAATGCCCCAAAAAGTCCGATTCCAATTTTAGTTTTTCGAAATTATAGTGCTGTCGTGGCCAAATTCAGGTTTGAGCGGCTGAGTGATGTGGGAACCTAACTTCGTAAAGGTTGACCGACACCCTGTGAAGCAAGAATACCATAGTGAGGCATTCGGTGCATCGCAGGAATCTCCGTACGAGCATTTCGTGTGAGCTTATCCTGAGTGATATGAGTTATTAAAGAATTAGAGGAAAGGGGAAAGTGCTACCCTTAAAGTGCCAAATAACCACTTTTGTGGGTTTGTTTTTGACAATCCCCAATGCCTGACAACTTGAGGCCAGGGATTCCGATTTGATTTACCCCAGGCTGGGTCCTGCGCCCAGTTGCACATACAAGTCGTCCTCACTGCCTTCAGCGAAGCCACGATCCTGCTAATCTTCGCGCACGTCGCTTTCCAACACCCTCAACAGGCCACCTCTCTCTGGTTTGTGGAGGCGCAGTCGCTGCGACCGGCAGGTAAATCTGAACGACTTTCAAAACCTCGTGCTCAAACTGAATACAGTTGTAACCTTGCTGGGTTGCTCAGCCTCTTCAGCTCGAGAAACAAGAAAAGACCTCTCGATTGCCTAGCATCTTTCACTTTGCCTCACACCTGAATTCTTGCTCGGTGTAATGTAATAGGGAAACTCTGACATCTGAACAGTCGCAACAGAGACTAAAATCGTTGATTCCGACTGCCCCTTGTGTCAATGTCCACCTGAGCACACGTGCCAACATGTACGGTTTACCCAACCCAAGTCCATTGAATACGTTTGGCTTATCCCAAAAAGGTCTCATAGCGATCTAGCTGTAGCATTGACCGAGTTTCGGCAGATTCTCTCATCAGATCAAACCGCGCAACTCGATTCGCTCCAAGGCTATACACCAACAGCTGATGACGTTATTCATCTCACGAACGATATTGTGAAAGAAAACTCGACTCGAAAAAGCCGTGTTTTTGCCTCTCGAGTCCAAGGACTCCTATCTTCTGTCCAGCAGTATTGTACAATCGTCGACACGTATGCAGGGCCTAACCAGATAGCGTCACTAGTCTGGGGTAGCATCAAGCTCGCTCTTTTGGTTTGTTCTTGATAGTATTACCATTTTCTATTGCTTATATCTGCTCGTTGGCTAGGTTTCATCGAATTATGCCGAATACTTCGACAAGCTCTCAGAGCGTGTTGCTCAGCTCAGTAACTACTGTCCTCGATTATCTGAATATGAGAAGCTTTTCCCGCAAGCCCTAAGACTCCAACAAGCACTTTCGGATTTCTATGCTATTGTGGTTGTCTTCTGCTCCAAGGCACTAAAGGGAGCGCAAGAGAAAGGTAAGACTGAAGTCCTAGTTAATCATTATTTTGAAAGGTTTCTAACCCCCCCCTGTTTTTCCCACAACAGGCATCAATAGGTTCTTGAAGTCCATATGGAAGTCGTTCAAAATAGAATTCAAAGACATAGAGGAAAATCTTAGTCTAGCCAAAGATGAAATTACGGAAGAACTACAACTTGCATCTGAGCAGGCAGCACACGGCTTTCGTCGCTTGTTAACAGCTGAAATTGAGGACAACAGAACGGCCCGATTAAAACAAGTAGCTGAAATGCACAAAATGGAAGACTTTCGAGAACAGCAGACGCTTGCGCTACATCAAAACCGAGCTCGGCAGGTTCAGAAAATTCTGAAAGAAGACGGTAAGTCGTCGAAGAGGGAGAGATGTGGGAATGAAACTCATTATTCCCTACCCTAGAGCGGCAGAAAATCCGGCTATTAAGGCGAATCCCGAATCATGACTACGCCATTAGTCTCCGCCAGGCGCAAGCACTACGTTGCGAAGGAACCTGCCATTGGATCCTTGGTAGACCAGAATTCCGAGGTTGGATTGATCAGACAGATTCAAAGCATCTTTGGTGCTATGGGATCCGTGAGTTATTCTATTATTGAATGTGGTTGTCACTTTGCCAAAAACCATACTGACTTTTGCTTGTTTAAAGCTGGGTGTGGCAAAACTATACTCATGTATGAATCTGGCTAGCCTCCGTGGATCCCTTGATATATCTGCATTCTAAGCAAAACACTAGGGGTTACATAATAAGTCATCTACAAACGATATTCGCAGCTAGGGATGACACAGTTATCATCTACTACTTTTTTGACTCTTTCGACAAGACGACATTGCTTACACTCACATTCCTGAGATGCATTTTACATCAGGTAATTAGGCTTGAGACTCTTCTCCCCTACTCACAAAGACGTCTTGAATCGCTTTTCATGGACCGGATTGACCAGGCGGAGCCGGACTCGAGCGAACTTATAGAACTCTTTCTATACTTTTTCGGCTGTTTCAAGAATGCTTTCCTTCTCATCGATGGGCTTGACGAAGCGGATAAAAGCCATCAAAGGAATGTTATAGCTTTCCTCAAGGCCACCCAAAAGCTCAGTAGTGCTCGAATACTTGCCACAAATCACCCAGACTTGGACATGTCAAAGGTCCTTCACCCAAGCCAAATACTTCAAATCAATCCAGAAGATGTCAAAGGCGACATTGAAGTCTTTGTTCAAAGCAAGATTGACGAGCATGTGCAGGATGGGCTCTCAGTGTGCTCGAATTCTCTACTCGATACAGTTAAACACGCGCTACTCTCTGGGGCCCAAGAAATGTTAGTCTTAAATTAACAGCGTTCGTCCTCGATATAATTATGAATTATTCGCTAATATCGTTATTAAGGTTTCTCTGGGTAGACATGCAATTTAAAGCTATCCTTGACGTTTGTGAGGAAGATGGGACTCCAGATAGAATACCTGATCTTTTCGCGAACCCTCCGCAGAAAGTGACGGAACTCTACCGCTTCGCATTGCTCAAGCTCTCTAAAGATGATACTAAGCTAGCTGAAATAGCGAAGAAGATATTTCAGTGGGCTATTTGGGGGGAACGGCCGTTAACCATCGGAGAACTTGAAGAAGCAGTCTCCATAACGGCGGACCAGGCGTCCTGGGCAAGCCCTTCTATTAAACTGGATCCATCGAAGCTATGCAGGATATGTGGTAACCTCGTCAAATACGATAAGGTCAACGACAGAGTCTTATTGGCTCACCACTCTGTTCTATCCTTTTTATTAAGCTGTTCCGACATACCGGGAATTACCAGCTTTGTTTTCGAAGAACATAGAGCAGAGCCGTATCTGACAAATATTTGCCTACAATATTTGTCATTTACGGACTTTCACCAAGCAGTAACACGGACTTCAAACACAACAAATGTACGCGCTCTGAATCAGCCTTCTAGGCTAGTTTCAAGCGTTCTTCCGACATCCATCCGACCTTTAGCGTTGCTCGACGGAAGAAGCAGCCTAGTAAGAAGAGCTAGGCAAATTGACGTGGTTGACCTTCTAAGATTTCAATTGAGCGCACAGCAATCCTCAAGAATAGCTCCTTCCTTCCAACTTTTCGATTACTGCAAGGCGTACTGGCACAGCCATTGCCATTACGTGGAGCGGCAAGACGTGAAAGGTTTTGCAAGATTGGAAGATTTTGTCCGTGGAACTCATCTACCGCCAGAATGGAAACCGTGGAGCTTGATTCCAGACAGTAAATCGTTACCTCACTGGAATATATTCCTTTGGGCAATTAGAGAGGGTCATACTAGTATTTTTTATGTTTGGCAGAACATTATCAGGACAGAAGAGGACCGCTACTGGGACCATCTTTGGATGGGGGAAGGAAGGAGTATATTCGCTTTAGCGTGTGAAACATCTAGCCTGGAGCAGCTTGAGATAATATTGGGTGCTAAGAGAGGGAAAAAGCACCTAGTAAGGCCGTCTATTGACGAGAGTATTCAAGAACTAGTGAGGGCATGTTCTTTGGGGCACCTCGCCGTTATGGAGCGACTACTCCAAGAGATTGCGGACGTTAATGCAGTAGCAGAAACAGAATATGGTGGAAGGACAGCTCTTCAAGCAGCAGCAGGAGAAGGCCACCTGGCTATTGTCGAGCGGCTGCTCCAAGAGAATGCGGACGTTAATGCAGCAGCAGGAATAGAGAGTGGAAGAACAGCTCTCCAAGCAGCAGCGGGAGGAGGCCACCTGATTATTGTCGAGCGGCTGCTCCAAGAGAATGCGGACGTTAATGCAGCAGCAGGAATAGAGAGTGGAAGAACAGCTCTCCAAGCAGCAGCGGGAGGAGGCTACCTGGCTATTGTCGAGCGGCTACTCAAAGAGAATGCGGACGTTAATACAGCAGCAGGAACAGAATATGGTGGAAGGACAGCTCTCCAAGCAGCAGCGGGAGGAGGCCACCTGGCTATTGTCGAGCGGCTGCTCCAAGAGAATGCGGACGTTAATGCAGCGGCAGGAACAGAATATGGTAGAAGAACAGCTCTCCAAGCAGCAGCAGAAGGAGGCCACCTGGCTATTGTCGAGCGGCTACTCCAAGAGAATGCGGACGTTAATGCAGCAGCAGGAACAGAATATGGTGAAAGGACAGCTCTCCAAGCAGCAGCGGGAGGAGGCTACCTGGCTATTGTCGAGCGGCTGCTCCAAGAGAATGCGGACGTTAATACAGAATATGGTGAAAGGACAGCTCTCCAAGCAGCAGCGGAAGGAGGCTACCTGGCTATTGTCGAGCGGCTGCTCCAAGAGAATGCGGACGTTAATACAGCAGCAGGAATAGATAGTGGAAGGACAGCTCTCCAAGCAGCAGCGGAAGGAGGCCACCTGGCTATTGTCGAGCGGCTACTCCAAGAGAATGCGGACGTTAATGCAGCAGCAGGAATAGAGAGTGGAAGAACAGCTCTCCAAGCAGCAGCGGGAGGAGGCTACCTGGCTATTGTCGAGCGGCTGCTCCAAGAGAATGCGGACGTTAATACAGCAGCAGGAATAGATAGTGGAAGGACAGCTCTCCAAGCAGCAGCGGGAAGAGGCCACCTGGCTATTGTCGAGCGGCTACTCAAAGAGAATGCGGATGTTAATGCAGCAGCAGGAACAGAATATGGTGGAAGGACAGCTCTCCAAGCAGCAGCGGGAGGAGGCCACCTGGCTATTGTCGAGCGGCTACTCAAAGAGAATGCGGACGTTAATGCAGCAGCAGGAACAGGATTTGATGGAAAGACAGCTCTCCAAGCAGCAGCGGGAGGAGGCCACCTGGCTATTGTCGAGCGGCTACTCAAAGAGAATGCGGACGTTAATGCAGCAGCAGGAACAGGATTTGATGGAAAGACAGCTCTCCAAGCAGCGGTAGAAGGAGGCCATAGTAGGGTAAAAGGGTGTCTTCTTCAAGCAGGTGCTAAAAATTACCTATAGGTTTTTGCAATTTATTATATTTTAAATTCTCGTTATAACTCTCCTAGTATTCGCACGAAATAAATCGCATGACTTTAGCCAGGGCTTGCTATTTAATATAGATAACTTTAATTAGTAACCATTATGTTTGACGGAATAAAATTTTATATATAATATAGTATTTGTGATATTTTGCGTAATTGTACGTTACTTTATTTCCCCCTATTCACCCTCTTTGGCCTTTCATTCGACGCTTTGCAGATTTGATTGATTTCGCAAAGGCCATAGGTTCAATTAGTTCGTTAATTACACTGCAAGTTCAGTGGGATCTGAAAGTGAATTCCAATAATTATACTCCACAAGAATTCCCAAAAGATAAAGAGGATACAAACCTTGTTTGAGGACGTGGTATAGTCGTCGTTATCGTACGGTTTTGAATTTTTGGTGTTCCTGCTTACGTTTTCTGTCACGGACCGTATACCTCAAATACTAGAAGTATCCACTAGCCAACCGCCCAAACCCCCATCCGCCCACCCTAAAAAAATCGATTTTTAATTAACCCTTCATTATAATTACAAATCCTA
The DNA here is from genome assembly GCF_002865645.1 of Hyaloscypha bicolor E. Lineage (NCBI taxonomy): Eukaryota > Fungi > Ascomycota > Leotiomycetes > Helotiales > Hyaloscyphaceae > Hyaloscypha > Hyaloscypha bicolor. The sequence continues at coordinate 1,035,563 of NW_020194585.1, read as the reverse complement.
TTAAATAATAACGTCCCATAGTATTTTTGATATCCTGACAACTTTATATTCATTTTAACCTTGTAGTATAGCTAGAATCGCCCGTAAGATAGTAAAAGGTATGGTTTTTTTTATATATATATCCCACTAAAAATCAAGAAGAAAAAATTAATTACTACTTAAATAATGCTTATTTAACTACTATAATATACTTTACTACTATATAAATTAATTTCTGAATCTTTTATTACTTACCGAAATACTAATCAAGAAAAATTACTATCCCGAATACAAGGGCAATTCTAATAAGGTCTCTAAAGTAATAAGGCTTCAAATGGCCTATAATTACTATCTCAACTAAAATAAGAAGATATTAATATACTAAGTTATTAGGGAATATAGAGTTTATTAGAAAACACTTCGAGATTAAATTAAGAGAGTAAAACTAAAAGTAAAGGTTATAATAGTATAATAGTAGCTATTACTAATTAAGGAGGCAGTAATCTAATAATATATTATAAAATTAGAAATATAAAGATAGCTACTAATAATTTATTAGGTTTAAAAGATAGTAATTAAGTTACTAAAAATATAAAGCAAAGATTTAACTATGAATTCTCTTGAAATTAACTAGTATTAAGGTTTCCTTAACTATTATTTAGATCTCAAATCTCGAATTATTCTGCTACTTAATAAAAACCGAGTTATTATAAAAGATTTAGAGCAGATTACGAGATATTTTAAGCTTTATTAAATAAAAAAAGCAAAGTATAATATATATAATAATAATATTTATAATATAGATAAGAAAAAAATAATAATAGAAATTTTAGCTAAGATATAAGTTATTTACTTAAGGAAAATAAAGAAGCCAAAAATTATATAATAAAATAGCTAAGAATAGATTTCATTAATTAAGTATATATTATTAAATAGACAAGTTCTTAGTTCTTTTATTATTTTTAAGGCCAAGGTTTTTTATAAGAATTAGGTTAAAATATTACTAAATAGCTATATTTATATCTCCAAAAAGAATTAGATAGATAATAAGCTTTATATTAAGTAGTTTTAAAGAATATTTAAGCTAGAGATATTAAAAGTAAAAAAGAAAAAGTATAGAATACTTCTTTTTAATAATTATAGTTCTTATATAATTCTAGAGACTATAAGATTCTATAAGAAAAAGAAAATTATTTTATTTTATTTTCTAGCTTACTTAATATTTATTTTTTAATCTTATAATATAAGTATTTTCAGGCCTCTAGTATAATTATATTATATATATCTTATAAATAAAACTCGTTAGAAAATAAGATATAATAATAGTTACTAAAAAAATAATAAATTAGAAAGTAATCTAAAATAGTATTATAACTAAAACTTAAGGAAACAAGTAAGTTATAAGAGATATAAAGCCTTATAAGCTTATTATTATAATATAGAACTTCCCCCCCCCTTAGTATGCCCTATACGTGCCAATATCACGTGTTTAGGGGCTTAGCTCCTGGGCATGTTTTACTCCTATATAAGCTTCTAGAAACACCTAATTTATACTCTCTAAAGAGCATATTTTTGCCTGTATTAGTTATGAGCCCGGCCTATAATATTCCTTAGAAATAACTTTTACTACGTAATTAGTAAGCCTCTCTCTACTACCTAAATAAGAAAGCATATAATTAATTATTAAAGCTCATAATTTAACGAGCTCACGAAAAAGCCCTATACTCAAATACAGGCCAAAGTAAAAGGCCTTTACTAGTTCTCTCATATCTTACTTTATTAGAAATGCCTTTATAGGCTCCCTAATATACCTCATCTTATTAGAAGTACCTTTATAGGCTCCCTAATATACCTTACTTTATTAGGGGTACCTTTACAGGCTCCCTAATACACCTTACCTCCTCTCTTATTACTTAATTCAATAAGTATATAAAAGCCCGATATGAGCCGGCATATATTTCTCTTATAACAAGCCCTTTATATATACCCTAATAACCCATAGTTAAAGCATTTATAAATACTCGGCTCATTAGCTTATAGGGAGCTTTTGGATCTATATACTACATATGGCTAGCTAGAATATAGTAATTAACGAGATAATAATATAGCTTATAATATTAAAGTATAAGTAATATTTATTCTCGCTAGACAAGTTTAAATTATAACTTAGGCACGAGCTTAGTAATAGATTTACTAGTATAAAATTCACATTAAAGTAAGCCTAAACATAAGATCTCACGAGTTAATTACTATAAATTAGAATTATAGGAAATATAATTTATAAGTATTATAAGTTAAATAAGATAAAGAAAAAGGGAAAAAAAAAAAGAAAAAGAAAGTAATAATAAGAATAGGAAAGTAATAATAGAAATAAGAGAGCCCCTAAGAATACTAGAGCTCTTAGCTAGATATAAAAACTAGCTAGAATAAAGTAAGGAAATTAAGGAAACGGGGCTCTTTTTTTTAGATTATTTACTAGTTAAGCAAGACTAGCTTTTTAGCTCTCTTCTTTTTATATTTAGTTTAGGCTATAATAGCTATTAAAAGCTTCTTAAGGCCTAGGGAATATATTATAATATAGGACTTCTCTTTCCTTAATATGCCCTATATATACTAATATTATATATTTAGGGGCTTAGCTTCTAGGCATGTTTTATTTCTATATAAGCTCCTAGAAACACCTAATTTATACTTTCTAAAAAGCACATTTTTGCCTATATTACTTATATATAAACTATATATATATATATATATATATATATTTACTAGAATATTTAATATACATAAAAATTATAAAGTAAGGAGTTATATTAGATAATAAAAGAGTTTGTTAAACTAGCTAGAAAAGAGCTTAAGTAAAGTATAAAGCTTCAGGAAATAAGTATATAGATTCTAACTAAGCAAAACAATTACGCTAGCCCTAATTTAGTAATTCTTACTATAATACACCCCCCAGAAAAGCACAATACCGTATTCTACCTGTTTTACCTAATTAGAAAGCTTTAAAATAGCGAAATTCGTCTAATATATGAGTTTTATAAAGCCATATTAATATTCCGATCCAAATAGGCTTAGTACGTATCATTTCCCCAGATTACTAAATTCCAGGGAATCCCTATATAAACCCCCCCTTTTCACTAACTCCAGAGCCTCTAATTAAATACTTTTCTTTAATACTCTTCTAAAGATCCCTTCCCAAGCTTCTAATTATTATAAATATAGCTTTTACCTCTTCTCGCACTACTATTAAGTCAATTCCGGCTCGCAAATCCAAGGTATTTTTAATCCAAAATACATTCTTATTTTACTTTTTACTAACTTTAGATAATATTAAGTAGCTTGCAAGTCCGCTATAAATATAGCTCTTAACTATTAATATAAAGCTCACTTTTAATAGAATATTAAGATTCAGATCCCTATAGCATCTTCTAATACTCCTAGTACCCCTTTACTAAAGGTAAAGAAGTCTATACTAAAGCCTCGCACTTCTCGTCCTACTTATGCTAGTCTCAGAGAGATCCCTTATATGAGTTATTATAAGTTCTCTATACTATTTTAAAGCTCGTTTTAACTTAATATAGTCTCATTTGCTTTAAAGGGCAAGAGTAATAATTCTTACTATAATACTATTAGTCGAGATTCTCATTACTAGAAGTATACTTCTAGTTATTCTTATTTAGCTATTCCAATCTCTTATATCCCTATTATATAGCTCTTTCTTATAAAATTTCCGACTACCAAAAACGCTATAAGCTTTCTTTTCTTAATTCTCTTTTATAGATTCTAACTATTTTAAAGCATTTATCTATTCTTAGGCACTCTATTTATACTATACTTGAGATTACCAAATCTAATAAAGAGGATAATAATAAGAGCTCTTCTACTAAGGTTCAAGAAGCTATTAAGAGAAATAAGAAATAGTCTAATCAGGTAAAAAGCCTTCTATATAAGCTTATTAATACCGTAGTAAAGCGCCTTTAAATCTCCTACTATTAGCTCTCAGGCTCTATTATTTTAATAGATTTTATAAATAAAAGACATAAATAAAAGCCTCTTTTCATATTATTTAATTATTTTAATCTTTACTCTAATATCCTAAAAATTTAATAAAGCTCTAAAGTTCTCGAATTTAAATTAGGGTAGATTTTTCATAAGTCCGTCTATAAGCATACTACTCATTTAAAAATATATAACTTGAAATATACCTTTACTATATTCTTAATATAGCCATATATTCTAGATATTAATATAATAAAGCTTTATAGTAATTCTTTTATTTTCTCTAATAATTAGTTAAATAGTCTACTTATTATTACAGAATATAGTCTAGAGCTCTCCAAGATCTAAGCTTAGATCCCTAAATAGCCTCTAGAGAGCTATAGTCTCTCTTACTATATAAGCGACTTCATGTATTTCTAATTCAATTAAAAAAGTAATTATAAAGCTTTATTAAATAACTTTCCATAATATTAAACCTCTAAATAAGGAGATTATATACCTATAGCTCAATTATTATATATCCAGGTTATCTATATATGAAGTATTAGATATAATCTATAGCTATATTTTTCTATATTCCCCATTATACTAAATTACTAGAAACCGGGTTCCAAATAAGTATTAGAGAGCCTAATCTATAGCTATAAAGTATTCTAGAGTAAGGTTTATTAAGAACTAAGAGAGCACTAAAGTAGTAAAAGCTATATCCGGCCTAATTATAATTATAGTATAAAGTAATAATCTAATCTTTTCCTAATATACCTTAATTTAATATAAATAAGCTTAATTACTATACTTCCGAAAATTAATTCCAGGTAATAAAGTACTAGGGCACTTCCTATCTACTACCCTAAACTTCTTAGTAATCTTCTTAATATAGGTATTATAAACTAGCTAGAGCTTTTTAGCCTTCTAATCTCTAATTATATAAATTCCTAGAAATTACTCTATATCCCGCATATTATAAAGCTTATAAACTATCTTAATCTAAGTAATAATTAATTAAGCACGCACTTTATTATTCTTATAATAGAATACTTAAAAGTCATTTATATAGAATATAATAAAGACCTTATAATCTATATTCACGCAAATACAAGACTCTTTATTAAGTCCAGAGAATCTAATTCTCTTAAGAATATTTATCTAGTACTTATATTATAAAGTAAGAAAGTCTCATAGCCCATATAGAGCTTAATCTACCTCTATTACGTATCCTAGTACCTTGAAACCATCTAGTAGCTTGCATACTACTATAAGCCTATTAGAATCTCTTTCCGTATTAATAAATATATTTATAATATTAAATTACTTTATTTCTAGATTAAAATAAGCCATAATTATACTAGCTACTCAAAAAGACCTTACTATAAGTATAGTAGCATACGTGAATAGAAGTAATATCTTCTCTTAGAAATCTCTACAAACTACTAGCCTTAAGTAATACCGAGTAATATATTTATTAGAATTAATTTTATATATAAATATTTATTTTAAAGAAATTAGAGATACGCTTGCTTTATTACTAGGAATAATTCTCTAATAATTTCGAGCTTTAAAGTTATTAATTTCTAGTTTAGTATCCGATTTAAAGTACTTCCTAGCTAGGTACTTCCCCAGATTATTTCATGTCTTTAGAGCCTTTAGAAGATTATTAATATGAATTTTTCTCATTATTATATTACCCGGAGCGCTTTACTCTAGATATGCTCTTAATTAAACTATTACCGTAATTACGGCATATATAATCTTATAATTAAATTCCTTCTTATAATTCTCTAGCTAATTAGGCTAGAGAGACCCTAAAAGAAACTCTAAATAATTAATCTAATTTAATCTACCTATTATTTATAGTAGTACGCTTACTATAGCAATTATATTATTACTAGCTTCACCTGGATCTCCGTCCTAATTATTTTCTTTACGCAAGCGCGTTTGAATTAGCCCTTCTCTAGTTCTAATAATTGGCTTCTTTATCTATTTTCTCTTTAGTTTTATTATTTAATCTTCTATTTTAGCTAAGCTATTTACTCTTTCTATAGAGAATTCTCCTATTTCTATTAAGCTATCCGCTCGTTCTATAGGTAAGCTTCCTACTTCGCTTATAGGAGCTATTAGTAGACCTTATTACTAGTTCTGAGGAAATCCTTCCCTACTTTTATTAGTTTAGTGCACTTCCCTAACAATTCCGGTATACTCTATTATATTTCTCTCTATAGTACTAAGCCTTCTTAAGAGCTTAGTACCTTTATTTCTACTACTTCTAGGCTCTAGTATACTTTCTGGCTCTAAAGTACTTTATGAAATTATAAGTTCTATTTCTAGCGAGGCTTTAGAGCTCTCTATTCCCGAGTTATAACTAATTAGTATACTTATAGGCTCTTCTAATTATTAGTTCATTTACTTATTACTCCCTAGTTCAGGCTTATTTTCTGTTTGCTCTAATAAGTTATTATATTATAATTCCTTATTCTCAAAGATTAATTTAGTATCCTAAATCTCATTCTCTAGGAATAGTTCTACTATATCTTTTATAATCTTTATACTATGGCCTTTAGTATATTCATAATTCTTTTTATAAAGTATATTCTTATTAAATATAATATTACATGTAATAATTACTTTATTAAGTACGGGGACCCAGATTTTATAAATATTAGACATAATATATCTAACTAAATATCTAATATACCCGCGCAGTATAACCTTAAATACTCTCTTATTCCATCTTACTTCGCGGTCCTTAATTATTAGATATGCCCTAGAACCGTATATATAGATCCTATTCTAATTAGGCCTAAGATCGACTATTATTTAAGCTATAAGCTCTAGGTTATACTAACGGAAATAATTACGAAATCACGAATTAAGTACTTTATTTAGTATTCTCTAGTAGTTTATATACGAGGGGCTCCGATTATATAGATAAATCGCGGCTATAGAGCTCTCTAGCCATAGCTTTTTAGGTAAATTAGCTATTAAGCGCATTATAATAGCCTTATTTATAATCTCCTGCCCTGCTCGCTCGGTACTACTATTTGGCTCATACGTATATAAAGGAAAAAGCTCGATTTTAATACCTTCTTCCTTTACCTAGATCTAATAGGCTAATATTTCTTGAATTAGAATAACTACTTTCTCTTAATTATACTTAATATAAGTAATTAAAAGGTTATATTACTTATATACCTACTACTCAAAATCCCTAATTATATTAAATACTACTAAACCTTCTTTACTTTATAGAAGATATCCAAAGAGCTTTCTACTAAATTCGTTCTTAATTATTAGAATCTAGCTCGAACTATTATAGCTATTTGGGTAATTAAATAAGTCCTATAAGATCCTCCAAAATAGTTAAGTAGACTTCCTCTTAGTTAGCCTATACGAGATTACTTACCTGGCATATACCTAAGCACAAAATTCGCATGTAATTCTCATTAGTCTATTAATTTTCACGTTACGTATATAATTAACGAGCTTTTATAGAGCTTTATAAGCTAAATACCCCGCTCTCGCATGCCATTTTTCTTCTAAATTACTTCTTAGCTTGAGATACTTCCTTAATTTCTTATATCAAGCTCTAATTAAATATTCGAGTATTAGAAATATAAATATACCACTAGTACTAGTAGGAATTTCGAATAGAATATTAGAGTAAGTAGAGAGCGGCTTATATTTAAGGAAAACTAAATTAAACCTATACTCTAATTATATTAATACCACGTTCTTTTCATAATCTCCTAATCTAATTATAAGATCATATCCATAATACTAAGCTTTCTTTTTCGCTAGGCGAGTTTCGGAAATAATATTTATATAAAATTCTTTAATAACTATAATATCATAAAGAATTAGATCTTTAGTACACGGTCCCGCGGGTCTATTAACCACGTTTTTAATTATATAAGTACCATGTCTAATAATTAGAAAACTAGTTATTCCTGCTTTTACGTAATTATTAATTTTCGCCTTAATAAAAGTACCAGAATTAATTAGATCCTTACTATTAACCAGGTATATAGTACCGCAATTATCTAGTAAGGTACTCTAAGAAAGCAAATATCTTGAGAAATTAAGCATTATATAGATTCCCTAACCTGGGCTCTAGATTATAAGTATGAGATCCACTAGAGCAATATTAAAGTTCCTAGGAAATTGAATTCCGGATGCTTTAGGCTTCTTTTTAGAACTAGTACCGGGCATTAGCTTTTCCATAGCTCGTTTACTAGTAATTTTCAGACTATATTTCTCTTCTAGCTAAGGTTTTAGATTCTTTTAATACTTAGTCAAGATCCTTTCCCGGATTTTTCTGATCTATTTCTTATTAGGCTTGAATTTTGTCTAAGTTTTGCTCAATCCAGTAATTGCAATTTCTATAGTAGTATAGCTAAATAAGTCCCACTTGTGCTTATATATTTTGGAACCCTTATAAGGGCACTTATAGTACTTATACTTGTCCAAATCGGGTTTGCCGTCTAATCCTTTACTAGTTCAATTCCCGAGTATTATAAAAATTACAGGAGCTCCTAAGTACTTGGCATTCTAATTTTCCAAAATAATCCAATTAAATACCTAGCCATACTATTCGAGTATAAGGATCAGAAGCCCTAGTTTATCTTTACTATATAGATTACTAAGCTATTCTATTACCCAGGTTAGTGCGAGTTTCCGCTAGAGGGCTATTAAGAACTCAATTACTACTAGAGTGCCTTTAATTTCGGTAATTTTAAGAGCTCTGGCTCTATTAAGCGCCTTTTCCTAATTAGTAAACCAGTGCTTTGGGTTCACTCTTCCTTTACTTACTTATAGTAGGACCAAGCTATATGCTCTCCGAGCGGCAGTAATTTGTACTATATCCGTAGAACCGTATTTCATTAATAAAGCCTTAAGAACCTCGCGAATAGAGCTCTACTTACTTTCTTTAAGGCCTAATATAAAGTTCATAAGGATCTTTATATTAATTATTTAACGGAGCCATTACCTAATTATATGGTAGCGTGCTAGCTTATTCGTCTAGTCTAGTTTCTTGATTTCATAGTCCCGTAAGAGTATCAAATAGTAATCTCTAATATCCCCGAATATTATAGACTATAGAGATACTAGTTTTAATCCTTTCTTAACTATAGGTCAAGTATCTTTATTTCAATTTTCCGTATTAACTTAGTATCTAGTATAGTAATTCTCTATTTCCTTTAGTATAAGCTCATTAATTATAGGGAGAGGCCTGGGAGAAGCTACCATATTCATTTTAATTACTTTATTATTAAATAGGTTAATCTTATCCTAGATGCCCTCATTACTTACTACTTCACGAAAAGCATTAAACTAGTCCGCCCAGGAACTATAGTTCTTTAGGACAATGATTTTTACCATGGCTTCTAATATAATTATAATTGAGCTTTAGAAACTATAGGAACTATAGGAATAGTTTCTATTAATTAGTTAATATCGGAAATATGAACTAAAATATAATTTTTAAAGAATAAATTAAATAAGCTCTTAAATACTCTTTGCGGCGTACTAATTAGGAAGCTTATTAGTATAAGGCCAGGCTTATAACTAATACACGTAAAGATTACAAAATAAGAAGTTATATTAGATAGTAAAAGAGTTTATTAAACTAGCTAGAAAAGAGCTTAAGTGAAGTATAAAGCTTTAGGAAGTGAGTATATAGATCCTGACTAAGCAAAGCAATCACGCTAGCCCTAATTTAGTAATTCTTACTATAATAATATTTAAGTATTTTATAATATTACTTTCTTCTTTTATAATTTATTCTTTTTCGAGATATTTCCGGATTCTAATAAGAAATAAAAAAGAAAAAATTCTCTTTCTTTAAGTTCTTATAACTTCTATATAACTTCTTAGTAAAATAAAGCAAAAACTCCTACTTTTAACTTTCTATCTTCCCCGATTATTTAAAACTAGGAAACTCGATATTTTATTAAAAGATTTTTAAAACCTGTTTTCTAAAAAGCTTTTTACTAGAGAATTAAAAAGGTTATAAAATTTCTTTTTTCCTATTTCTAATTAATTAAAGCCAGAAGCGAGATTTTATAATTAAAGTAAATATTTCCGGGGCTTTTTAGGGCTTGGCTTATAATTTATTTAGATCTAATAAGCTATCTTTTAATTTGCCTAATATAAAGGTATTATTTATTTTAGCTTTATTTATTTTAGCTTCTTTATTATCTATTTAACTATTATTTAATAGGCTTTTAGTTTTAACTATATTAATATTAATAGATAATTATCTTAATTTATTTATTATTTTCTTATTAATATTTATTATTACTTTCCTAAATATATTTTTCTTTTAGTTATAGATCCGAAAATCTATTATTACTTATACTAGTTTTACTATCTCTAATTTATATACTTTATTTAATATATTTTTATCTGAGTCTAGTATTAGACTATTAGTAATTTAAAGGCTTATTAATAGTATAAATCCAAATATCTATTAGATTATTTAGAGGAAATATATTAGTTTAAAGATTTCTTCTTTAGTAATATTATAATATATAATTTCTTAATTTTATAGTTTTAGTTCTTAGACTATATACTAAGAATATAATTGAAATTATACTAATTATATTAAAACTTCTTTATTTATTTACTAATATATATATATATATTATATTTATTATAGTTTATAAATATAATAAATAAATAGTTATTAAATACTTTATTATTTTCTAAATAAATATCTTTATTTCTATATTATTATTATTTTTAGTATATAAATTCGAACTTTATATTTAATTATAAAAGAAATACCTTTAGATATATTATTTATTTCTTTCTTTATTCTAGAAAAAACTTATAGCTAAGCTTTTCTAAGGCTTTCTTAATCTTTTCTATAATCTTCTATTTTATCTTATTATATATATTATAAATAAAGACTTTATATAAAATACTTATATTAGTAATAACTCTTTTTAGCTTTATTAGTCTTTTTACTAGGCCTATTATAGTATTTTAATTACTTATAAAGATTTCTTATAAAAAGTCTTATTTATCTAGATTTATATATTATTAAATTAGATTAATAAGATTATTATTTCTATAATATAAATATTCTATATTTTACTATATTAGTTATATAGTATTTCTAAATATAAATTAATTATATATATTATTATATTTTTAGAATTATTATTATAAGTCTTTTTTATATTTAAAGACTAGATTAATATCTTATTATAGGATTTTAGCTATTAACTTTATTTATAGCTTTTACTTTTTATCTTAGCTATTAATATTTATTTTATTATTAAATATATTATTCTAGTATTTAATTTTAAAGAATTTCGAGTTATTATCTAATATCTATTTTTTTCTTTTATTTTTATTTAACTTATAAATTTCATTTAATAATAACTTCTTAAGCTAGTATTAGATTTTCTTTACTTTTTTTAATTCTTTCTAGCTTACTTATATTAGCTTCTTTATAAAGTTAGTAAATTAGTATAATTTCTAAAATATATATTATTATAAGTTAGCTTTCTTTATCTTTTTCTTTAATAATATTTTTATTACTAGATAAATAGTATTCTTTATTAGTATTACTAGTATAAATATTATTAGTTTAGATTTAGTTCTTAAACTTTTCTTTAATTTTAGAAAAGTCTATAGAGCCTAGCCTTTTATATCTACTTTCTTTATTAGTATTAAGACTTTTTTGGTTTCTTTCGGGTTATTATTTAGGCTAGATTCTAGTTTTTTTAGTAATATTAGTTTCTTTCTCTTCTTTTTACTTTTCTTTTTATTATTACTTGTTTTATTTTCTATATCTTAATATTTCGAGTTATTTTTTTATAACTATTTTATAAACTATTTCTAACTAGTATAGTATTTTTTTAGATACTAATTATAGATTTATTAAATAGCCTTTATATTTATTATTAGAGCTATTATATTTAGACTTTTCTTTCTATTAAACTTTTCTTTCTTTATAAAATATATTAAGAATCTATAATTATCTAAATTAATAAAATCCGGACTTTATATAATAACTTTTTTATTTATTTATTATAAGGCTTTAATACTTACTTCCCTTATTATCTTATTTTTAAAATTTATATTTAGTTTTAGTTTTCTAAATATATTAGAAAAATAAACTATTACTATAAAGTTATTAGATTATATAAATAATTTATTTTTTAAAACTATTTAATATAAGAATTACTATATTCTTTTTTATATATAAAATAATTTATTTCCTATTTAAACTATTATTTTTTTCTAGAAGATTTCCTAATTACTATTCTATTACTTTTATTATTCGAGTTTAAGAAATATTAAACTTATTAATAGTTCTTATTATAGTTTTTTATAATAAGTTATAAATTATAAAATAAAGATTTATATTATCTTTTCTTTTTTATTTGGCTTTAATTTATAATTAGTAAAAATAAAGATTTATATTATTTTTTCTTTATTATTTAATTTCTTATTTATATTTACTTATAAAATTTTAAATTTTAATTAATTCTTATTTTTAGTATTTTCGGGTCTTTTTTAGAATAAATATCTTTATATTACTATAATTAGCTTTTAGTAAAAATAAATATTCCCGTTTTATTAAGATTTATTTATAGCTATAAATATAAATATACTAATTCTTAGTATTAGGCTTTAGTTTAAAAGAATATTTCTTATAAAATACTACTATTATTTCTTATATATATTTTAGGTCTTTAGCTTTATACTAGCTATTATAATCCGATATCTAGCTCTTTTATTATACTAGATAATATAGTTTCCTTTATTATATTTAATACTAGAAGTTTATAATAACTTTAATTTCCTATTTCTTAATTTCTTCTTTTTAATTATTTAAAATAAGTTTAGTTCCGGATTTTTCTAGATTAGTATCTTTCTATAAATTTCGAGTAAATTCCCGGTATTTTATTAAAAGATTTATATAAAAGATATTATAGTATTTCTAATTTTCTAGTAGTCTAAACTAGTATATTTAATAGCTAATTCTTTTATTAATCCTAAATAATTCCGCTTTCTTTAATTTTAGCTTTTTATAAAATTAGTTTAAGTTTATATTTTTTATATTAAATATTACTAGTTTACTAACTTTAAACTTTACTTTTTTATACTTTATATTATAGTACTTTATTTATATATTTTATATATAAATTAATATCTTTTTTAGCTAATTATATATCTTTTAAAGTCTTTTTATTAGGTTCTTTACTAATTCTAATTTATAGTTTTATAGTTTTATTAGCTAGAAATATTTTATAATCTTTTTATTTACTTTAAATAAAAATAGCTTTATTAATAAAAATAGGCTATTTCCCTATATAAATTCTACTAGATCTAATAGATCTATCTAGTTTTTCTAGTTAAAGTCTATAAATATTTTCAGAAAACCTTCTAATATTATATTTATTCTTTTAATTTAGCTATTTATTTATAAATAAAATATTATAGAGGTTTTTCTCTTTATCTTAAAAGTCTTTATAAATATCTTTTAGAATACTAAGATAAATAGCTTTATTTTATTTTCTTCTTTTCTTATAGAAAAAGTTTATTAATTTTCTAGATAATAATAAATCTATAATAAGATTTAATATAATAGAACTTTAGAGTTTTTTTGAAACTAGAAATAGTTTTAATTTATCTAATATTAGTATTTTTAAAGGCTTATTTTTTTAGTATACTAGATATAAGCTAATAAAGTTATTTATATTAATATTTTTATTTATTTAGAATAATAGCCTTTTTATTACTAGAATTATTCTATTTCTTCTAAAATAGCCTATAGTTAAGCTATTATAAAATTCCTTTAAAAGGCATTTTCTTAGTTTAGTATTTTCTAGTATTTATAAATAAATTCTTTTATAGATTTATAAGCTATTTTTAAAAGTAAAGTTCTTTTCTTCTAGATTTATATATTTCTTTTATATATTTTAGATCTTAGTTATTATATTATTAAATAGTTATTTCTTTTCTTTAGTTTCTTTTAGGATTTTTTTAATAAGATTATATATTATATATATATTTTTATAATTATTATTTTATATTTATATCTTTATAATTCTTTCTAGTTTTTATAATATTTCTTTTCTTTTTTATTTTATTTATATATAGATATTTTAGACTATTATATATAAAAACTTTAGAGTTCTATCTAGTTTAATTAGGCTATCTATATCTTATTTCCCTAAGCTTAGTAATAGCTTTTAAATTATTACTAGTTCTTTTATATAATTAGATTTTTTTAATAATATATTAGTTAAGTTTTTTAATTTTATTCTATATATAATTTCGAAATTAATTATAAATAAAATTATTATCTAATAGGCTTATTATCTTATAAGTACTTTTATTATTATAAAATACTTTAAGTTATTATAATTCGAGATAATTATAATTCGAGATAATTATAATCTAAGATAATTATAATTTTTTTTTATACTTTTTCTAAGAAATACTTTTAGTATTTAATACTTTTTATTATAGCTAATAGTTCTTAATTAAAAATTAAATAATTAATCTTTACTAGAATAAATTTTCTTAAATAAAATACTATTAGATATAAATAATAATTATTTTATTTCTATAATATAATTCCTATTAATATAAAAACTAAAATATTATATTTAAATTATTATTTTAGTATTAGATTAAAATATATAAGAATTAAAATATTCTTAAATCTTTCTTTTAAGTTCTTAAAAGCTTCTATTACTTTCTTTATTTATTTGAATTATTATTTCTTTTTAAATAATATTATTATTTCTAATATTATTAAGCTATATTAGTAAATAAAATATTTATAGAAATTATAGAAATCCAGAAATATTAGAGTTTTTCTAGCTATTTCCAGAACTAGCTAGTATTAGATTATAGTAATTCAAGTCTTATTTCTTTTTATTTCTTTATATAAAATAATATATCTAAAGAATTCTATTTCCTTTATATTAAATTCGTATTTCTCTAGTTTATAAAATAGGCTATATTTATTTAGTTATTTTAGAATCTTATATATATATTTTATATAAAGTTACTTTTTTTTAAGAAAATTAAAATATTATTTAGATATATAATTATAAAAATATTAATTAATATATATTTAGAATATTATAAGTTTATTATTTAGGCTAAATAGAAGTATTAAGTATTTAAATAAACTAAATCTTATTCTAAATACTATTATTTATTTATATTTTTCTTTAATTTTAATTAAATAATATATATTCTATAAATTAAGCTTTATAAAAACTATTATTTAGCTAAATTAGTTTAGAATTTTAGAGATTAGTAAAATTAGATATTTATTAGAAATAGTACTATTATTTAGGCTATAATAGTTTATAATAGTCTATATATAATCTATAGCTTTTATTTTTCTTTCTTATAAATAGAAGAAATACTATTATTAGTAATTTAGATCTTTAAATTATTTCTAGTTTTAGTATTTTCTCTAAATATTCTTTTAGAATTTCTAGTTTCTCTTCTAATAAATTATAGATTAGTTTCTATAATAGCTTATAATTAAGTTCTAGTTAATAGAATAAAAGCTTCTTTATTTTAGTTTTATTAAAAATATATTTATATTTTTTATATTTTATAAATAATTTTATTTTTTATAAATAATTTCATTTTTTATAAATAATTTCATTTTTTATAAATAATTTCATTTTTTATAAATAATTTCATTTTTTATAAATAATTTCATTTTTATTTAATATTTCTTTTAAAACTTTCCGGAAATATTCTTAATTAGATTTAGAACTTTAAAATATATTTATAATTCTTTATTTACTAATAGTTTATTCTTAACTCTAACTTTATTATTTTCTTCTAATAAATAAAATATATTTAGAGCTATTACTATTTAAGCTAATATTTCCGAGTTATATTTATTATTACTTCTTACTAGTTCTCTAATATATTAATTAATCTTTAGATTATATTTCTTTAATTATAATAGCTCGAATATAATATCTATTATTTTTAATTTTATTTTCTTAAATTTTATTAGTATTAATATATATATTTAGCTATAATTAATATTAATTTTATAAGCTATAGTTAAAAAAGCTAGAGCTAAGATTCTGCCTTTTATATTCTTTATTACTAGATAATATTAGCTTAAATTATTATACTAGAAGATTTCTTAGAATTTATTATTAATAAAATTTATTATAATAGCCAAATTAATAATTACTTTTACTTATATCTTTTTACTACTTTAGCTTTTTATTTTTAGTTATATTATATAGAAATCGAGATATATTTCTATAAAATTAAATAGGTTATTTTTTTATAAAATATTTCTTTATAATATAAGTATTTTAATATCTAATAATTATATATTTCTAAATAATTTCAGGTTTATAAGTTTCTAGCTATTTAATTTATTTATTTCTCTTTTTTAAATTATTATAATTGTTTTCTAATAATAATATAATACTATTAATAAAGAATATTACTATAGAAAATATATAATAGAAATTAGAGTTATTAATAATCTAATATTAGTATAAAATATATTTTATTAGATTATTAGATAATAAAAGCTCTTTCTATATTTCTATTACTTTAGTTATTAAAGAAACTTGTCTTTTTCTAGATATTTATCTATAAAGTATCTAGGCTATTAATATTTAAAATATAGCTTTTCTTTCTATATTTTCTTTCTTTAATTTATAGAAATATTTAGAAATAAGATCTTTTTATATTTATTATTTAAATTCGAGTTTTCTAAAGCTAGTTCTAAGAAATTCCGGGAAACTTAAAATATTATATTTAATTCAAATACTAATAAATCGAATTCTATTCTATAATTTTAGTAAAATTATATTTATTCTAATAAATAGTCTAATATAGTATTATTAACTAGAAAAAGTCTAGCTATTATATATAAAAACTTTTCTATAATAAAAGCTATTTATTTAAATCTAATATATATTTAAGAAATTATTCTATTTAAGCTAATAAATATTTTCTCGAGTATTAGCTTTATAAGCTTTAATTAGTAATTTAATTATATAGCTCTCTTCTTATAGCTTTATAATATATCTTATATCTTGAGTTTAAAATAGTTTATAAAGTTTTAAACTAATTAGTTTTCAAATATTTTATATTTTTATATTTTTAAATTAGCTTTAATTATAGTATTTCTTAGGCTATATTTCTTAAATAACTATATTTTAAATTAGATCTAGTTATTAAATTTTATTAAATTTTAAAGTAATCTATTAAATCTAGCTATTATTACTTTTAATTTAATTAATTATATAAGGTAATCTTATATTATAAGAACTTAAATTACTAAATTAGTAATATATTTAGTTATTAAATAGTTTTTTATTTCTATAATTTATAAGTAAATATTATTTTTAAATAAAATAAAAGTAAATAATATATTAGCTTAAAAGTAATTCCGGATTATAATAAGATAATAGCTATAATTAGTAACTAGTATTCTAGAATTAGATCTAATTATAATATTAAAAAATATTAGAAAACCTCGAATATTTAGTAATAATTATCTAATTATCTGGCTTCTAGAATATTAGATTTAGGCTAGTAGGCCTTTATTTATAAAAGAAAATATATTATTTAGATATCTGTTTTTTATTTATTTCTATTTTATTACTAGAATTCTTTTTTCTAATTCCTAATTTATTTTCTAAATTACTATAAATTCTTTTTTCTTTTTTATAATTAATCTCTATAATATTATTAATTATAGAAAGAAATAAGAAAAATAATAAATATAATAAACCTTAATACTTAGTCTAAAAGATCTAGAAGAAGTAATTACTATATTATTTCGGATTTAATCTATATTATTTATATTATTTATTATTTTAAGTTATATTATTTAATTCTTTTATATATATTTTTCGAATTCTTTTATTATCTTTTTAATCTACTATAGACTTTCTAGCTTATAAATTCTCTAAGAATTTGCTTTCTGGCCTTTTAATTACTAATATTATAAAGCTAATATAATTATTTTAAAGTTTATATAACTTTTCTTTAATTACTTAATTTCTTTAGAAAATATTTTAGAGAAATAAAATAAATCTAGTAATTTTCTATAATATATTACTATTTATTATATTTAGTAAATTAAGTAATTATATATAGGTACTAGATTACTATATTAATTCTAAAAAAGAAGTTTTAAAGTATAATAATAATTATTAAAAGAATAATAAATTAGAGAATAATTCAAAATAGTATTATAACTAAAACTTAAGAAAGTAAATAAATTATAGGAAATATAAAGCCTTATAGGCTTATATATAAACTATATATATATATTTATTAGAATACTTAAGTATTTTATAATATAAAGTATTTAGTTAATAAAATTAAGTTTCTAGAGATTCTATAACTAGTATAAGCTAATATTTTTAATTACTAGAATATTATATTTTTATAAAAAAATATAATCTTTTTTTATTTAATTTTAAAATTATTATTAGCTAACTTCCTATTATAATATTATAAAGAAAAAAAGAAATAAAAAAAGCTTAAATATAAATACTATTACTTCCTATAATCTCTATAAATTAACTAACTATCTCTAGTAATATAATTCTTTTAGTTATTATAACTTTCTAGAATATTACTAATATTAATATTATTCTTAAAGTTATTATTAGTTTACTAGTAATATATAATACTATTATATAAATATAGAAATACTAGTTATATTAGTTAGTAAAGTTATTATTTAGAAATAAGAATTATAATATTATAGTATTAATATATAATTCTTAAATCTACTAAGCCTAAAGGAGTCTAGTCTACTAGTTAAATTACTAATAAAATATAAAGTTATATAATTATATCCCGTATCCTATATTTTATTATTTATATCCTATTACTTATATTCTATATCCCGTATCCCGTAATTTCTAAAGAAATAGCTATACTAATACTAGAAATTCTCTAAAAAATACAAAAAAATAATATTTTCCTCTAATTATATATAAATTCCCTAATCTGGCCTAGTACCAGATTCTCAAATATTCTATATATTTATATTACTTCTAAGGTTTTTAGTTATATACTAAAAGCTATAGCCTTTTATATATAACTTTCTCTTTTATAAATTTCTTTTATTTTATATATTTATTTTTTACTCTATTTATATTTAATCTATTTTTCTATATCTAATTATATAGTATTTATATTAATTAGGTACTTAAGGGTATTTATTAGCTTTAATTTCATTATAGAATTAGCAGGATTTAATTCTCTTTTAATTTATTTAATTTCTATAATCTCTTATTATTTATATATTTAATAAAAATATATTATATTAATTATTAAATGCTTTTCTCAAATAATTCCTAATTTAACGAAATATTTATATAATAACTTCAAATCCGTATAGATTACTAATAATAATTCTATTTCTAGTACTTTATTAATTATAGATTTAACTAAAGCACTTATATTATAAAGTTCTAAAGCTAGGATACTTCTAGTAACTCTCTTATATTTAGTAAAGAACTAGTAAATAATATTAGTATATCTAGTTCCATTTACTAGAACTAGAATATATCCGATTTAAGAAAAAAGATCTCTATTATTTATAAATAAAGTATTTATAAAAATAATTAAATATAAGAACTTCTTTACTAGCTTTACGAATCTTAGTTCTCTAATAATATTCTCAATTTACTATTAAATATACTTATTAAGTATCTTTATATTAGTTTCTAAAGATTTAATAGCTTAAATAGTAATTAATAGGTTATATAAAGCTTCTAGTTAATAGACTAATATAATATATATTTCTCTAGTATATTAGATAATATATTAGTCCTTAATAAAAAGATCTTAATAAATAGTACCCCTATTACTTATAGTAATAGTATTTTTTATAGAAATAGTTCAGAGGTTTTTATACTAGTATTTCTATATAAGAGTAATTCTAGTAGTATTTATATAAATAATACCTCTATTAAACTTGAGATTATAATTAATAATAAGGCATTTATATTCTTTAGCCAAGAACTTAGCTTTATAAAGCTTTAGTTACTTTATTTTTATAAAATTATTAGTTCTAATAAATAGGGTATTATTAGTTTAAAGGCTAATAATTCCGAAGAGTTATTTATTATAAAGGAGATAAAGATTATAAATAGACTATTCTATAGAAAGCTTATTAATATAATAGAAATAATAAGTTTTAAACTAGTAGTTCCTAGCTTCTAATATACTATATAATAGTTTTATAACTTTTAGAACCGAATTATTATTTAGATTTAGCTCTCTAGTAAGCTTATAAGATAAGTTAATATAAAAATTATAGTTAAATAAGGTTATTAATTAGATATAAGCTTATAAGATATTATATAAATATAGTTCCGTAATATCTATTATTATAATAGTAATACTAAGAATAATTCTTTAGCTAATATATTAAATAATAAATAATTATATTAATATTATATATTTCTTATTATTATTATTATAAGCTTAGATAACTAGTCTCGACTTCTTAAACTCTTTCTTTATATCCTTATTCTTAATCTTATTAATAAACCGGGAATTAAAGATATATATTTTCTTTAGTATCTAAAATCTGGAAATAACCTCAAATATACTTTTTTCTAAAAGGCTAGTAACTTTAATTTAACGGAAGTTCTTATATAAGTTATTATTCTATAGAAATACTATAATATCCGGATTCTTATAAGGATATCTTTTATTATACTTTAGTAAAATAGCAGAAATAATAAAAGAAATTATACCTATATTACTTTTAGCCTTATTATAAAGTTCGGGAATAAGTTTAGGTTTAGGTTTAGGGTTATTAGTAATAACCTTAATATCTCCTATATAAAAGGGCTTTATAGAAATTAAGTAAAAGATAATATTATTATATAATAGGGCTAGTATATAGTTCTTCCCATTAATAGCTACTAGCTTATATAGTTTATTCCAATTACTAAATTAATTAGTATTTCCTTTATATTATATAAGAATATCTGAATTTAAGGGAAATTTATAAATATTAGTAATACTAGGATTATTTCAGGTATTTAGGGCATTTATAATCTAATATCTAGCTTAAAGCTTTTAAATTTCTATTATTACCTTCTTAAATACTACTAATTACTATAATATAATTAGTAATAAAATATTATATTTAGTTATTTAAGATAAAGTACTATAAACCAAAAGAATTAGGATAATATTATTAGGTCTAGTAAAATTATTAATAGTCTTAAAAGCTATTTGAAATATAGTATTTTTATTAATTCTATTAATTTCAATTATAATAATAAGATAAATATATTAAATTAGGCTATAATAATATTCTATAATTCTAACGGAATTATAAGCTTTTATAGAAATAATTTTAACTTTAGTTCCTATAATATTTATAAGCTAAGTAAACTTCTTACTAGTAAACTACTTTCCGGTATTTATTATAATCTAATTAGAAAAGCCTAAATAAATATTAATCTAATACTACTTTAGAATATCCCAAATATATAATATACTAATATTTTAAAACTATTAGCCGGCTTAATATTAAGTACCTTTATTAATAATATAGAATATAGGCTTACTAAAAATATAGAAAATATTAATAATAATAGAATAATTAAAGCTAATATTATTTTTTAGATTAAACTTAAATTATTCTAGTAATTATTCAAATTTCTAGTATTATTTATAATACTTTATAAGGTATTTAAAGGCTTTTATATTAATATTATAGCCTGCTTATTCTAGTATATTTCAGAGCTTACTAATAAATAAATAACTAAAATAATAATATAGATATTATAATTCGACTTTTATAAAAAAGCAGGAATTATATATAAAGAATTCGGAAATAAAGCTTTATAAAATAGTATTTTAAAGCAGGAAAGAATATCTAAAACATTATATTATAAATATAAAGTATTTATTAAAAGTAATAAGATAATTAGTAAGATTATTAAAATAAATTTCTAGTTTATTTATATTAGCTAAGCTAAATAGAAATAAAGTTTTTATAGGTATAATATAGAATTATACTTGCCTAATTAGTATTCTTATTATTATAAATCTAATAGAAAATATAAATCTAATACTAAATAATACACGTAAAGATTACAGAATAGGGAATTACATTAGATAATAAAAGAGTTCATTGAACTAGCTAGAAAAGAGCTTGAGTAAAGTATGAAGCTTTAGGAAGTAAATATACAGATCCTAACTAAGTAGAGTAATCGCGCTAGCCCCAATTCAGTAATTCTCACTGCGACACTAAACTAGATATTAATTTAACTTTTAGTAATTTTATTAAGTTTAATATTATTATTAGTCTACTATAAAGCTTGAAATTAGTTAGAACTAGTAATTAAAAATCTAGAGGCTCTAGTATTAATTATAATTCTATAAAAGTAATAAATATTATATCTTAATATACTATTAACTATAAATATCTAAATATCCTCTATTTATTTAGTAAGCTCTAAAGTATAGTTTTTGCCTATTATCTAGTATATAAAAAAAAGAGAAATAAGGTTATTTATAAGAGTATTAATTATAGAAATAGTAGAAGTAGGGGCTATAGAAGTAGCTAGAAAGCTCTTAATAAAAATAAAATAGGAATTAGAATAATATTTCTTTCTTTTATTTATTTCTATTAATAAGGCTTTAAAAGTATTACTTACTAGTTTATTTTTATTATTCTTATTATTCTCTTTTTTTTTAAATTCGGTAATATATTATATATAAGTACTACTAAAGCATTTATTAAAATTACGGGTTTTTCGGAATCTAAATTAGTAAATATTTCTATTCTTAAATCGAGCCTTTTTAGTCTCTTATTTCTCTAGTATATATTTCTATAAATAGTATTCGGGTTTCTTATATATAAAATATAACTTTGAAATATAATTATTATAATTATAGGACTTGAAATAGTTATTACGAGTTCCGAAGTTATAGCTAGGTCCGTATTAATAATTTCCGAATAAATAGTAGTTTAGATAATTTTAAGAATAATATTATTAATTAGTAAAATAGGTTTTAGTAATAATTTATTACTTTTTCTTATAAGTAGTAATAGATAATTAGAGCTTATTAATAAGCTAGCTAAGATTATTAGGAGAGTTTAAGACTATATATTAGTATACTAGTAAGCTTTAATAAGTAATAATAATCTTATTATATAAGAATTTAGTAATTTATAAGGCAGAAATAAGACTATATTATAATTTATATAGGTTATTAATTAGTATTTAAATAAGCTCGAATATTGTCTTTTTAGGATCTTTTACTATTATAGTTATTAAAGTAATAGTATTTTATTTATTTAAATTTTAATAATAGTAACTAGGGTCTTTAAAGAAACTATAAATATTTATATAAACTTCTTTATATATATATTTAAAGAGCTAGTTATTATAGAAGTAGTTTTATACTAGTTTCTTTAATATAATAGGAAAAGCTCTTACTAATACCTCTTTTAGGAACTTTATATATTAGTAAATATTAAGGAAAATAGTAAGTTTTTAGTCGAAATTACTATTAGTTCTATTATATTTTTATACCTTAATATATATCTTTACTATTTCTCTAATTATCTTTATAGTAAGAAAGCTAGTTAAAGGGCTATTTAAAGATAATAGAGATAGTAATAAATTATTAGCTTTAGCTTTTTATAGTCTAATACTAGTAGAAGTAATTATAGATAATAAAGAAATAATAAGTAATAAAGAAATATAAATAATAATTAGTTTAATATATTAATTTCTTATAATACTATTATTTAGGAAAATATATAATAAGATAATAAAGCCTGTTTTAAGGTCTTATCTAGTAATAATATTATTATTAATAGTCCAGATATATTATTCTTCTTTCTAAATAATATTAACTAAGGATTATATAATAGTAAAATAACTATAGTTATATTTAATATAAATACTACTATATTATAAAATAGCTTATAATTAGTATAGTATATATTAATCTAGTTAATTAAATATCTTAAGATTAAAGTTACTAAAATCCTCTTTAAATAATTCCCAGAGATCCTTATTAGTTAACTTTTCTATCTTATACTAGAATAATCTAATATTAAGATAATCTAGAATTTTCTTATTATTAGAGCTAGCTAGATTAATACTATTCTTCTATTTCTTTATTTACTTATATCTATTCTAAAGGTTTATTATTCCGGACTTTTAGGACTAAATTCTCTCTAGTATATATATTATAATAATAGTTACTAAAAGAATAGTAAGTTAGGAAGTAATCTAAAGTAGTATTATAACTAAAACTTAAGGAAGCAAGTAAGTTATAAGAAATATAAAGCCTTATAGGCTTGCGTATAGACCATATATATACACGTACTTACTAGGATACTTGGGTACTCTATAATATATATATAGTTTATAATAAAAGAAGTTTAAGAATAAGATAATTTATAATAAAATTCGGTAGTAAAAGTATCTAGATACCTGGTTTAGATACTAGATATCTAGTTTAGATATTAGATATCTGGTTTAGATATCTAATTAAGATACTAGATATTTCAGATATCTAGGGATATTATAGGTATTAAAATAAATATTTTACCCTTAAATATTTCGTTTATAATAAGAAATTTAGGAAGTAAAATATTATAATTCCAGGAGAATCTAAAGCTTAAAAAACTCGATTTAATAGTAAAATTAAAGTAGTAATTAAAGAGCTTTAAGGATATATATAGTATATATATTCCGGAGAGAATATCCTATAAATATAGATATTATATAAATAGAAAAGATAGTTTCTAAGAAAGTAGTTTTAGAGCTAAAAGAAATTAGTTTTAAAGAATAGTAAAAATTAAATAAATAGATAATTAAATAGCTAACTACTTATTAATTAGTAAGAACTAGAGTTTTCTTTCTTAGGCTACTAGATACTTTTTTATAGAATTAATAGATAATTTTCCTTTTTAATATAATTAGATTAATATTACTAAGGGCTACTAAATACCTCTTTTAGTATAATTATTCTATCTCTAATTTATATATATAAACTAATTAGTATTATTATATAAATATAGAAATACTAGTTATATTAGTTAATAAAATTATTATTTAGAAATAGGAATTATAATATTATAGTATTAATATATAATTCCTAAATCTACTAAGCCTAAAGGAATCTAGTTTACTAGTTAAGTTACTAATAGAATATAAGATTATATAACTATATCTCGTATCTTATATCTTATTACCTATATTTTATTACTTATATTTCATATCTTATATCTCGTAATTCTTAAAAAAATAGCTATACTAATAATTATTAATAAGATAAATAATAAGATTAAGGTTATTATTAAATCTCAAAATTAGATATAGTAAAATCAAGCTAAAATAAAGAAATAAATTACTAATTTTTAGTATATTATTTAAAAGTTAGTAAATTTAGCTACTATAATACTTATAGTAATTTCCTTATTCTAAGCTATAAATAAAGAGCTAATTAAAATAGCTAATATTTATAAGAACTATAAAAAAGTTTTAAAAAAAGATAAAGATAAGATTATAAATATAAGAATTCTAAATATAATATTAATAGAAAAGATATTAGAAGCTAAAGTAATATAAAAAAAGGAAAAAAAAAAAGAAGTTATAATATAAAAGAGATTAAAGGCTATTATTAGATTATAGAAATTACTTTATAATTAGATACTAAATAATTTTAGAAAATAGAATTCTAATATATTTTAAGAAGTTAAAAATATTATTATTTTAAAGAACTAATTTTTAAAGCTATTAAAGGTTTTAAAAATACTAAAACTTTATTAGAAAAAGATATTACTAATAAGTTCTTTAATTAAATATATATTTTTCAAGATTAATTTCTCTAATATTTTATTATTATCTAAAAAGCTATAATTAACTACTTTTTTATTTCTTTTTCTATTAAGTTCTATTTTTATTTTATTTCTTTTAATATAATAATTCTCTAAAAAGTCTAAAAAATAAAGAAAAATAAAGATAAAAGAAATAGTTTATAAGGTAATTAAATTACTAGTAATAGTTATAAATAGTAAAAGAAAGAGTAAAAAAAGACTATTTTATAATAAAGTTCTAATAAAAGCTCGAACTAATTAGAGAAAAATATAAAGCTTAAGCTTTTTAAATAAATATATATTTTTTAGAAATTAAATAGCTATTTATTAATTAAACTTTAGTATTAGACCTATATAATTATATAACTTTATATAATTAATTAGCTATAGAAAAGCCCTAAAGCCTAAAATTTATAAAAAGTTTTAAAGGCTTTAGGGCTTCTAAACTATTATTAGTATTTAATACTTTTTAGGAAAAAAGTATAATATATTCTATAATAAATAATTTATTATAAACTATTTAATCTTTAAGTTAAATAGGAAATCTAAAGACTAAACTTATAATTCAAGTTTTATTAAAGTTATTAAAGTTTTTACTAGCTAGTATTATAGATTTAATATAAATATTATAGAAATCTTATAAGTTTTATTCTAATTTATCTAGAAAATATATATAATATATTTCCTTATTTATTCTAATATTTATATATAATTTCTGAGAACTAAACTATTATTTAAAAAAAGAATAAGAAAATTAGACTAATATCTTTAAAAACTAAGGCCTTAATAAATCTATCTAGAAAAGCTTACTAATTTTTCTAAAAATAACTCAAGCTCTAATAAGTTAAAATTTTTTGAGTTTATTATATATTATAACTTATATAATTAGAAATAAGAACTTGAATTCATTATATAAAATTATTTATATATAAAGATTCTTACTATAAATTCTTTATTTAAATTAATTAATTAAATTTATTTTTAATACTAAGTTTTTATTAGAGTAATTTCCTGTTTTTAAAGGCTTTAAATAAAATAGCTAATAAATTTCTTAGCTATTAGCTAAAACTTATTAGCTAGAAAATTTATAAGTAATAAATAAGATTATAAAATAGAACTTCTTTAACTATAATATAAAATAATTAGATATAAAAGCCTTATTAAATATAATATATCTTAAGTTATAAGTTTATAAGATAAATATAGAAAGTCTTAATATTTAACTAGTATTATAGTCTAGCCTAAAAGTATTTATTATTCTTTATACCTAATTTAATAGAAATAAAAAGTACCTATACTTTAATTCGAGAAATAATTAGAACTTTTATATGAATTTAAGATAATAGTTTACTTTATAGAAAAAAAATAAACTAGAATTACTTATATTATATTAATTTTTAAAAGAAATTATAGTAAATACTATAATTTCTAAAATACTTTTAAAAAAGCTTTCCTGAACTAAAATAAACTAGTTTATAATCCCGAAAGATCTATAAAAGTCTTATATATCCGAGAATATAAGTATTTAAGATAAATACTATTTAAGTTCTAACTTATAATAAAAGAAAAGTAAAATATATAAAATAAAAATAAAATAAAATATCCGGATATTTAATAAATAAAAAGCTTAATTATAGGTTATAAGAACTAGTACTAACTAGATATATATATAATAATATTAAAGAAAAGATAAAATAAAGAAAACTAAAAAATGAATTAGTATATATTTTATAAAAGTAAATAGAAAGATATCTAAATAGCTTAAAAATAAGAAATATATATTAAAGAAATCGAAATTAGAAAAAAAAGAGCTATTTCTTATAAGAATAAGTTAGTATATATTTTAAGATAAAGAATAGAGGTATTTAGTAATAGCCTAAAAGCTTTTATAAATATTAAAAGAGAAGAAAAGATATTAAAGTTTAGAGAAATCTAAATAGAAGTTAGCCTCTTTTTTAGAAGTTTAAAAGAAAATACTTCTAAAAGGCCTAAAGATATAAGAGATATTAGAAAAGAAAAAAAGAAGAATTCTAAAATTTAGTTTTCTAAAAAGTAAATAGATTAAAAACTTATAATATAGAAGTTCTAGATAAAAGTAATTCGGAAATAGTAATTAGGTACTAGCTTTTAGTATTATTAATAGAAGTATTAAAGAAGAAAAGGTTTAGAAAAGAGGTTTAGAGAAAGAAAGAAAAATTATAAAGTAATTAGATACTAGCTTTTAGTATTAATAATAGAAGTATTAAAAGAGAAGAAATTTAAAAAAAGAGTTTAGAGAAGAAAAGAAAGATTATAAAGTAGTTAGATACTAGCTCTTAATATTAATAGAGGCATTAATTAAGATATTAATAAAGGTATTAATAGAGAAGATATTAGTAAAAAATAGAAGCTTTTAATATTAATAATAAAATCAAAAAAATATAAAAGAAAAATAGAAGTTTTAAAATAAAAATAAAATGAAATTATAGTTTTATAGAAAATAAAGTTACTAGTATAAGGTAGTTATATTATTATATAATTCTATATTTACTTTTATTATTTATTAAGAATATATATTTTTTAGAAAAAAGTATTATTTAGAATTCTTAAATTCCTTTAATTTAATAATTATATATTCGAAAAATAAGAAATAAATATAATTATATATACTAGAATAAAAGAGTTCTTTTTATCTAAAAATTATAATTATAATATTACTAAATATAGAAATATAGAATTTTATATAATAAGCTATATATAGAGATTTAAAAAGATTTAAATTACCTTAAATTATTTATAATTAGTAAAATAAATTAACTAATTATATAAGTCGAATATAGTTTAACTATTATTAGTATATTTTAGCTTTTATAAGTTAGTAAGAAAAAAAATATTTTTATTTTTATTTTTATAATTATAATATCTAAAATTATAATTTTTTTAATATTTAAATATATTTAATTTAGAATTATTAAATACTAATATTTCTATTTTCAGGTATTATTTATTATAAATTTATTTAGATTTAAATAATTATATTAAATATATATTTTTATATCTTAAAGATAAATAATAAAAATATAGCTATATTAGCTTTAATCTTAATTTTAATCTCTTTTTAAAAATACTTTTAATTCCAATATATAATACTATTATTAAAGCTTTCTTTTATTAAAGATATATTAAATATAGCTTTAAATAATAATTCTAGAAAAGATAAAAGTAGTAAAAAAGATAATAAAGCTATAAATAAGTAAAAAGATAATATTTATAATATATTTTCTAATAATTTAGACTTAGTCTATAATATTCTCTCTTATTAATATATTTAACTAATAAATTTCTTTATTTCTCGACTTTCTTTTTATATATAACCTTTTTCTTTTTCTTTATAATAATACTTTAATCTTCTTATATTATTTAATAATACTACTAAAATAGTAAAGCAAATTAATAATAAGGCTAAAGTTAGAGAAATAAAGCTATATTAGGATAGGGAACTAAAGAAATTAGAGAAAGATAAAGCAAATCTAGAAGTAAGCTTAGTATATATTTATAAAATTAAATTCTTTTAAGCTTATATTATTTATAGTAATAAAAAGAAACTAAAAAGCCCTTTTAAATACTATATAGTTATAGAAAGCAAATTTAATAGTACTTATATAAATTATAAATATAATAATAATAATAATAATAATAATAATAATAATAATAATAATAATAATAATAATAATAATAATAATAATAATAATAATAATAATAATAATAATAATAATAATAATAATAATAATAATAATAATAATAATAATAATAATAATAATAATAATAATAATAATAATAATAATAATAATAATAATAATAAAGTCTGTATTTTTTTATTAATTTAATACTAATTTTACTAAGTCTGGAAAGCCTTATTCTATATTTATAAAACCCTTTATATTAAAGCCTTAATTATTTATAAGATATAGAAAGCGAGTATAAAAACAGATATAAGATTAAAAGGAAAAGGAAAAGGAGGTTATAGTAAAGAAAAAGAATAAGAATACTAGAGGAAAAGAGGAAGAAAGAGATATAAATAATTCGAATAATATAAGTAATATAGAGAATATAAATAATAAAGGAAATATATCTTATAATCTATAGAACTTGCCTTATAAACTATATAAGCTAAAGAGGAATTAGAAGTAGTTAAGAATAAGGCATATATATTATATTTTAAGAAAATATTATAGCAGAAATAAATATAAATACTAATATCTATATTAATTATATATAGCTTTATTTTAGCTACTTCTCTATAAATTATATATATATACGAGTATAATAATGGTTTATAAGAAAGAGACCTCGATTTTAGTAAAGTAGTATATATAAAGTGGGATACTACTATTCCTAATAATTTTTAGTAGATAAGGTATAGTATATACTAAAACCCTATCTTTTACTATCTTACAGGCGATTCTAGCCGTACTATAAGGTTAAAATAAATATAAAGTTGTCAGGATATCGAAAATACTATGGGATATTATTATTTAATAGGATTTGTAATTATAATAAAGGGTTGATTAAAAATCGATTTTTTTGGGGTGGGCGGATGGGGGTTTGGGCGGTTGGCTAGTGGATACTTCTAACTTTACAGAAAATTGGGGCGGGGAACAGTAAAACGCCCTCGTGCAAAATCCGGATCCGGAATCGAAATTACAAAAGCGGCAAGATAGAGATGCCAACGTGGAAAAAGAGCGCAGACTCCCTTAGGACACTTTTCCTGTCTAATTGACCGCTAGACCATCAAAGATGTTTGATTTTGATGAATGTGGCTTATTCTGGTATATACAAGTTATCCGTCATCTCGAAACTTCGGCAGATGAGTCAGCAATGGGAAGCGGTGCAGAACGGTTATTGTGGCACTCGACGGGCGAGCTAATGCATAGTCAGCCGCAGTTTTATGACTCCAAATCATGCTTTTCTATGAGACTTTCAACGTGTACAACTTGCATGTCAAGTGTTTGCTATAGGCTATGATTGGATGGCTTGGTGGCGGTCGCATCCGGGAATTCCGAATTTGATATCACATGACCTGTGCAACAGATTGGCTCAGCAGGTTTACGTTTGCGTTTGTCTATGTCGACGGATCAGCTATCCCAAGCTGAAATCAATCTCCAACAAGGGATTGAAAGAGCCTCAGCATGCTTTGTAAAGTCGAAACTTCGACGCAAGTATTTCTCGGCGATGGTCACGTTATCTAAGCACATCTTTCTTCAAAAGATGCGCGAGACACTGGTGTGAATAGAATCGAGAAACGGAATTTTCTCCATCCCAGACTGCCCCAGCCAAGAGAGCATTCTGGCTGATCTTTCATGGTAGAAATAGAACTAACTACATTCTCTTCTCCAACTTGGTAACCCGACACAGCCACCATGCCCCAGTTCTTCATATGCTGACTATCATTGTCTTCACTCGAAATTTCGAAAATCCCAAGAACAAACTTCAAGTCTAGAGTACACAGTCCAGATCAATAGCTATGAGTGATTTAGGTCTGATGTTGGATTCTTACCCCCTGTTTAGCGAGGCCCTATCCGAGGCCAGACTTCCTTCTCTGGATCTTCCCTTGATGATCCACCTTTAAATTAAATTTAAAAGTTCGCCAACTTCAGTTTATAAGCGCCGGAAATCTTCTAGAATTTATTCTCTGGTACAGTATTAGATCTGAAGAAGTCAGAACTCTATTCTCGGAGTCCGGTACGAGGTACTCAGTCGCTCGGTTGGGATTTCAGGCTGGGATCTCGTTTCCCCTGTTCCCGCCTGGAGTACCCGCGAGATCTTACCTATCTCCGTTTTAATTTAAACTTCAAAGTGAACGAGTTTCATCTGGCACGCAAAATGAAGTATATCGTTCCACCTTACGAATTCAGAACCATAGCGCGGCATCCCTCTCCTCCCACAAAAGCTCAATCAAGCCCCATTCTTCAGTCACCCACACCAAACATGAAGCCCTCCAACCTCATCCTCTTTTATTGTCTTCGCTCGTCCTCAGCAACCCCAATCCTAGCCCTGCCACCACCCCAGAACCCTTTCACGGCATAAAAACGCCTCTCCCAATCGAGACCCCTATCGTACGTACAAACTTACCTTGACCTTCCTAGTCATTTGAAGAGAGACAATCCTCAAACCCTCATTGGAAACTGGCCTTTTCCCTCTGCCTCCAGCCCGCGCTAATCCATCACCTAGGTGTCCGACTGAAACTCCTTGTACAAAGCAAAATCCGGCGACGCCTGCTCGAAAGTCGCCTCCGCACACTCCATCTCCCTCTCCAAATCCTACGCCTGGAACAAGAACATCGGGCCAGATTGTAAACACCTACTTTTGGGGTATAGTGTTTGTGTTTGTGTCATCGGTGGTGCGAAGATGACGCCAGAGCCTTTTCAGCAGACAAGACGGACGCCGAGGGCGGTGATGAGGGATGATAGAGCGGTTGCTAGAGTGTCCGGAATAAGAATCCTTGATCTTTCACAACCTGATGCTTATTTCAGACCACTTGGTTCTCTGTAGGTTCTCGATGGCGAGGCCCGGTCGGCTGTTGCTTCAAAGGGACTTATCTCGTTGATCAAGTTCTAGAAATGGAACTCGACTGCAGGATATTCGTGCCAGGAATTGTATTCGGGATGTTGTGATTGTGTTAGCGTTTGAGAAAACGAAGGGAGGAATAGATTTCAAGGAGCCGCATCGGGTTCTGTTACCGGTCGTTAGGACCGTAAATGAATTAGACTGAATAGAATACAACAGAATCAACAATTGCATGTTGAGAAATACAAGAAATTGTAGAGCATAAAGCCATCGCTAACATCGAAGGGTATATCGTAATTCGTAAGAATCGGCCATATCGTATCCCAAATCTTACAAACCCCCCAAAACACAATCATGAAAAACCCGTCAAAAACATCATACAAACTTTTGAACACCATATGTCATCGTCTCACATAGGCATGACCCTCACCGAATTCTCACATACTGCTCGCTCTTCATAGAGACTCGGCTCAGCAACGGCATTCTCGTGCTCGAGATACGAGATCACATTTTCAAAATCCTTGATGTTCAGCTCATTCTTGTTGAGTACGGCCTGAGTTTTGGCGTTCATGGTCGCTTGAAGGATGCTGATCTTGTGTCCATCGACATCTGTATCCCATTAGCTTGCACTTCAGACTATCGGGGATGACGTACCCTGTCGAACATTGACATTGGCTCCTGCTTCAATAAGACTCCTGACAGAATCAGGCCGGGCACGAATAGCAGCATAGTAAAGAGCAGAAACTCCTTCGCGATTCCGCATATTGACGTTGATTCTGTTCGGGATCCTGTGACGAGCATCGCTCCAAAGCAATGCATCGAGGTATTTTGACATCGTCGCACCTGTTTCATCGTTATGTTCTCCAAGAAAGGGACGCTCGCTGACAAAGGCTGCTAGAGGGCAATCTCGATCTCGATTGTGCAGATTTAGATCAATATCCTTCAAGACGAATTCTTGGATTTTGGATATGAGTGAACCCCCCGGCTTCAGCCTAGCAAGTGCGTGAAGAACGTTATCTCCAGTGTCCGGATCGATATATGATGGCTCCATCGATGCATGTCTAAGAATATCATGTGCCTTTTGTTGTCTATCCTGCTTAGCAATGAAATTGACGTCAGTTGTCGGGGAGGGTTTGTCAGATTGAGCTCTCGACGATTTTTTCGTGGGATATTGACTCGAAACCTCCAATGGGTAGCCTGCATCTCTGATATGACTGCGTTGAATCATTAGTTGAAATGAACAGGATAATTGCGGGTTCGATAGATTCACTCACCGAAATGTCTGAGTTCTTATCTCTGTATCCTTGATGTTAGATGCGAGGGCATCTAGGACTGTCCTCCCCTCATTGTCTCGCCATCTGAAGGCACCCTTTGGTTGGAAAGAATTCAAAAGATCAATCAAGCCTGCGTGGAACATGGCGACAAGGTTATCGTCAAAACCTTCGGAGCCAATTTCTCTAATATGGGGCCGCAAGCAATGAAGGAAAAGCTGCCCGGCCGTATTTATTTGCCAAGGATTGACCCCCGCCTGAATCAAGGCAGCGAAGTGTTCAATCCCGGCGCCACCTGCAGCAGCATAATGAAGGGCAGAATTCCCAACCTTATCGAGAGCTGCAATATTGTATTTCGTGTCAAGCATTAGCTCGGCCTTGAAAACCGCAAGACCGAGATATTGTGCAGACCAACTCAAGTTGTGGACGCTGGAATAGAGGCATTGCGAACAAGTAGGAGTCTCTTTGAAGCGCTCCATGGCTTTTGAATCTGGGATGTAGAACGTAACTATTGGCTTCGGTTGATGGAGCCACTTGCAAGGAACCCGGTATAATCCTTTGAACTCGAGCAAAGATGATGGGTCAGGTCTGGTGTCATCCACGCTTGGGGCCAACGGAGAGTTTCTCCCACTCGCATACCCCGAGTCGCGCTTGAGCATGTTCATCAGGCCAGACTTAGCTTTTGGGCTGACCCAAGCGAACATGCGTTCACCGAGGCTGTATTTGTCTGTCGGGGAAGGAGTATTCCTGAAGCCATGGTTATTAGGAGTGCCGGTCTGAATTGTGCTGGCAACCGGATCCAAATCAGATGAGTCGGCTACCGTGCTCATATGGACATCGTCACCCCCAATAGCTGTAGACATGGATGTATCATGTCCTTCCGACAGACTATGAGGGCTGAACCCTGGTTGAGTTTCGAAGTCAGTTGAAGAATGCTGAGGCGTCGAGGCTAATTCTCCTAGACCATCTTCTCCCACTTTCCCGTTTGCCTCTGTTAACCGTAGCAGCCGAGGCACATTTTGACATTTGATTGTAGTAGATGAATCATTGTCCTGATAACCGTCAAGTGGATCTTGTTCCCAGGAATATGTGTATTGGTCTTGTTCGTGGTAGCCAGAGAGAGTGCTATTGTCGAACCACTCTTGGGTGTCGAATGAAGTGGAGTCTGTACTCGGATTTGGGGCTATTTGAGCGGATTGGGTCTCCTCAAGAAACGTGCTGGGGCCAACGCCGAAGCTTTCTTGACGTTGAACCACTGGTAGTTTTGCAGTCCAATGGGGAGGTGTGTCAGACGAGGCAACGAATTCCAGACCACTTGAAATATTGGCAAATGCGGATTCGTCCTGAGCCCTGAAACTGTCTGAATGTCCCACGTCACCTGGGACATTTGAAGTGTGTAAATACTCCAATATACTTGGGTCTACCGTGCCGCTAGTTATTGGTGTTTGCTGCGGACCTGAAGAGTAAAGATTGCTTGTCGAAGGACAGAGAGCGACGTTGTAGTCGTTGTTGTTTTGCTCTGGGAAGGATGCAAGGTGCATTGGCCGATGCCCTGAGCTGCTAGCACCGACTCCAAAGCCGGCTTGTCTTGAAAGCTCGTGTGCTTCCAAAAACCTTGCCCGTTGATTCTTGTCGGTAGGATAGCCCTCAGCTCTGAGCTTCTGATATACTATACTTTGCCTAGAACACGTTAGAAATTGGTTCCACGATAGATTGTGATCTCAATCTAAGACTGCCTTGCAGAGCTTTACTTTCCAAATAGCACGAGAATCGACATACCCTGGGGTGAAACGTGTTGACTCGTCTTGAATTGCTCTCCATATTTCTGGAATTGACATTCCAGTAAGATACAGAGAGATCATCTTGGGAAGGTAATTGTCCCAGTCATACTTGTGCTTGGAGTTCGACATTTTGGTTGTACGATCGAGTATTAAAGACGTGAGACGGCACCAGGCCGCCAGCACGAGTTGCGAGGAAGAACAATCGACGGTAAAGACTGAAAGCTCGTCGAGCGAGGACGCAACGGACGAGGAGGAATGGCAGGTGAATGATCGTTGGGCAATTGACACGCTTGCTGAGTGACGAGAGGACCAGTTTGGGCGTCGTCGCAGAACAGGCGAATGTCCTGCAAGTCCACGATGGCGAGGCTGAAGTTGTTGCTTTTGCTCTTCGGCTTCGGGAATACTGCACTAAGTAACGAGAGGCATTGCTGAGTTGTGTCCAGCAAGGGGACGGTGGTGTCAGTGGGAGACGGTCATTCTTGGAGTGAGGAGCGAAAATCGACAGAAAGAGTCGAATTTAATTGAAATGGAGGAGAGGGTTAAATTTAAGGATGTCAAGCGCGCACAATCTCTCACCGACTGTCTGGAAACTAGGCTCCAGGGGCGCAATCAGACAGGGGAAGAAATGGGGGGATGCATCATGCATGTATGCTGCAGCAGTGGGCTTGACCTCGTGGCCGCCCAATCCGGGCCTGCAGTCTCGATTCAGACAATGTCCTCGAAACCTCGGAGACGTCACCCGAGCCTGACAGGAGATTGTAGAAGTCGATGCAACATCCCGCCTTCAGAGCCTTCCGGCTCATACTGTACTGAATCATTGAATACCGGTCCCGTTTGATCTGCGATAGCAAACTTGAGTCGAACCTCTCCCCAGAGTACAAGGACACGCCGAATCGAACAGAAGGTGGGGGGGGGGGGCTCACCGAGGGTGTCACGGAAGGAGAATAATAGGGGGGGCGTTTTTTGTAATCTTTAAGGACCAGGGTGCTGTCTGCCTCGTCCGCCCCATCGTGCTGATTTGCCAGCAACTGCCAATTGCAAAGGACACCTTTCACCGTTGGAATACCGCCACACTGAGGCTTGAAATAGAAAAGACCAGGAAGCCGTTCAACTGGTGAAGAACTATCCCAATGCTGTCCCGCAAGACCCGTTCCGTTTGGGGTTCGTTCTCCAGGAAGAGCCTCAATCGGATCGTCTGCGACCCATTTTTTTATGGAGATGCTGATCCGTCAAGCTTCGTAATTGTGCAGGCTACCCCGGTCTGATGCATGCAAGAAATCGATTGGAATTTGGAAGGATATGTGCAATCTGCTGGGGTCGTTTCAGGGACTCGAGATGAACTGGGTACTGTCGTGAGTCGTGACACTACGACGTGAAATAATAATTCGAAATTCGAGAGCCAGGCTGGCGGGCTTCCAGGCCTGGAAAAGGCGACCTTGGGCGGCCTTCGTATTCCCAAGTCTGAGGAAATGAGGATGACGGGCATGAAGCCATGCTCCCTTTTGGGGCAACGCGGTGAAGCCCAGCTCGAGACGTGGGGAATCACGCGCAGGCCTGCTGCAACTGCAGCCCCCACATGTTCTGAGAGACCGGCCGATCAACCTTGCTGCAGCTGCTTCCCGGCGCGACTCGATTGAAACCAGAGCTGAGCTGGTGTCCCCTTTTCATATCCTGCCTTCGATATTGATCGACTTCGATGGCTGAAGTGGCTGAAGACGATGTTGGTGAATGTTCCATAATGCTTCCAAAGGTCAAAGCGTTCCGACCCATGTTCGCACTTGCACTTTGCACTTCGCGAAGATCATTGCAAGGCTTTTGCAGTGGAAGTCTGCTTGCACTTGCAAGATGTGAGGACATTGGAGCACTGTATAAATATGGGACAAGACTCTCTGTCAGTGGATCGTCATGGAGTTCCCTCATTCACTCAGTAAAGAGCATCATTTTTGACCACGTTCGATCACGTGAAACAATCATCCACGTGATACAGACCGTTGCTTGGTCCTTCTAGAAGCGCCTCTAGTAAAATGTCGACTCTGTCGACTCAAGTTGAATACGGCTCAAACTCAAGGTAAAGGGCAGCCAATGTACACATTCAGAAAAGAACCCCAATCCGCTAACACACAAGTTTCTGCAGCCGGAGAGATAGCTCCAAGAAGTCATCAAGCACGAAACATTCCTCCACATCTCGCTCCAAATCCTCCTCCACGAAGTCCTCGTCAAAGTCCAAAGCACCGTCAACCTCAAACACACACTCCACCAGTTCTTCCAACTCATCTCATACCCACGTTCCCTCCGAACCTCTCGTCTATTACCTCAATGACCCTACACATTCAAATCCCGGGTACAGCTCGGCATATACGACGGCACTCGCATACACAAGTGGGTACCCTCAAAATTCAGGTGCAAGAGTAGAGATGGAGCAGGAGATTGTGGTGGAGTCTCAAGCCCGTGTGCAAGAAAATATTGACAGGTACGAGAGGCAGACGGGTGGTTGAGGGCAGTAAATAGAAAGAAGCCTGGGATGTTGATTGCAAGTTCTGGACTTGTATTACGACTTGTAACTTTATTTGGTGTTAAACAAGAAAGGGATGATTGGTCGCGGAGCGGATGCGGAAAATAATGTACGAATACCTGCAAGAATCGTACCTCAAATTTTAGGATCCTTGCCCCAACACTAAGATGAAGTAAGATAGTAGCTAGTCAATGTCATTGACACGGAACGATCGAGGAAAGGCTATGGGATGTTTATTGAAAACGAAGGGAAAAGAGAGATTGGGAAAACACCGTCCTGCCGTCTTCCCCACGACCGCCACCGCCATTTAAGCGAGCAGCCCCTATCCCCAGCGGGCCAGCCCCTGAGCGTACCGCATGTTCCTCTATGGAACCACCCCTGTAGTTTTGCACACCCACAATTACACTGAACTCTTCAACAAATCGAAATACAACTCTTATCAATGGCACAAACTTTAGAAGTATCTTAGGGAGTTGTTTCAATGAACTTATTTCGAATTAATTCAAACGATCAGATGGAAAGTTCGCTAAGCGATTTGGCATGCGACGAACATCAGACAGCGTTTGTTTCATCTCCTCCTGAGCCGCAGCACACGCGCGATCCGTGACGTTGATTTGAATTCAAGATAAGATCGAGTGTTCCAACCTAAAAGTCCCGTCGTCCCATCTTTTTCCACCTGAACATCCTGCTTGTGTATCGATATGTATCTTCTATTGGTGGCGACATCCCTTTCTCTTCTCCGCCTCGTGCGGGCTGCACAACACCCCCTCTATTTCGACTTTCAAGAGGATGTCTGCAGTGTCACAGAACAGAGTTTCTTTCCCACTTTGAGAGTCCCACGGATCGAGGAAGAGCACAAGCACTCGGGAAGCTGCAGCCATCACGAGCCTGCGCAAGCTCAAGTACCTGAATCTCCCTACGCGCCCTGGACGCACAAAAAACAGTGTCTCGAGGACGATGAGAATTACCAAGAATACTGCGTCTACACCAACGCAAACTTCGCCAACAGTCGAGGAATATCATTCTTCACAACGCGATCGATAACAAAACAGGTGGAATCCCTGCCCGCCTTCGTGCGACAAGGAGTCCACGAGAAGACCAACAAATTCGACGACCCGCCATGGGAAGTCAGAAATGTTCCGGGTCGAGGCAATGGTCTATTCGCAACGCGGACCCTCCATCGAGGAGATGAGATTATTGCCGCTACTCCGGTAGGAGTATATCACCAGGATGCTTTCATTCCCGACCGTCCGATCGGGTATGAATACCTTCGGAAGACTTTTGACCAGCTGCCGAATACTACGCGAGAGATCATCCTTCGGACGGCGGCGAATAACCAGGGAGATCCTATTATGGAGAGAATCAACACGAATGCTTTCCTTGGAGAATTTGAGGGCGCTCCTCACTTCCTCTTTTATCCCGAGACTGCTGTAGGGAGCCTGTGTCATATCACGTGACAACCAGCTGACAATGTCTCCGTAGCTCATGAACCATGATTGCCGTCCAAAGTGAGTCTTCCACCTTAATTTTCAGCATTAATATAAACTAAGCTTTTAGTTCAATGCATTACCACGACCCCTCAACCCTAATCCACGCCACATATGCATCCCGAACCATTTCACCTGGAGAAGAGATAACCATCACTTGTACTTCCCCAACCCCTTCACAAAATCAAATCTAACCCCACCCAGACATCAACATCCTTCAAACCCACGCCGAGAGACAATTTCACCTAAAAAACGTCTGGGGTTTCGACTGCACCTGCTCACTCTGCTCCTCCAACCCGGGCGAAATCTCCACCTCCGATTCCCGCATCCGGGAAATCTTGCAAATGCAAACGCACCTCGGAGACTGGAACCCAAATTCCCTCGGAACGCCGCGAATGGCACGGCAGTTGTTAGCTCTTTACGAAGCGGAGGAGGTGCATGCAGCGATGGGGAAGGGTCACGTGTTTGCTGCGCTGGCGTATAATGCTGTTGGTGATACTTACAAAGCCAAAAAACACGCGAAGTCGGCGATTGAGGCGGGAGTGGTGAGTAGTGGGGAGGAGAATGTGGATCTGAGGGATATGACAACGTTAAAAGAGAATCCGGAGGGGCATTGGAGTTTTATGGCCAGAGTTCCGAAGTAGTAATTCATTAATGCATCAAAGCATCAAGTTTGATTATGAAACGGTTTGGATAGTCCCCAGAGACACGATAAGGACAGCGCAGCACCTACTAATCCGTCAATAAAGGAACATAATTCATCATTTGGAAAGATGTGCCTTACGAAGCTGCAACGAAGAAAGCATCTGCCGATTCACGGAAGTAAAAAGCGAGAGCACCGTCAAGAACTCACAAAAAACAAAGCAGTACCGTGTCTAACATCATTGCTGCAGGCGTATCAACAAAAATGAGCAACCACACTTGGATCATCAAAGCGACGACCCAGAATGCAGTCATTCCGTTAAAAATTCCGATCGTGCTGTCGGAGTAGTAGTGAATCCCCTTGTCCGACGTTCTCTGGAGATCTTCAGAGTCTGAGAAACATGACTGTTTTGAGCTTTAGCATGACGAGGAATATTTGGCCAAAAAGTGGTGGAGGTACGTACCCGCAAAAGCTTGCCATTAAACAGAGCAATTAAGCTTCCTATTAAGTCATCCAACTAGCTTCTCTCACCAATGCCCACCAACGAGATGATATCATCACACCTACCGGTAGGCGTATCAGATTAGGCTTCCATAGTATCTCGATGGTGGGTGGAGCAAGTCCTCACCTGTAGATAAAAGTATCTTCTCCTGGTACAGGAGGTTTCCGCTCCCACATGCAATCATACAAGCTTCGATAGTCGACTTTCGTCGACTTTTTGACGGAGCCCAGCTTTAATTCACGAAGCAGGAGATGTAAGCATTACCCCTCCTATACTTCTACGAAGGTATTGTTACCGAAATTCTTAAATTTCGTCTCCAATGCGTCAATTAGAAGTTTCTGTTGCATTCTAGTATGCCCAAGAGCTTCCTATCCTGTTTCGGGACCTTCAAGCACTTTCCAAGTTTTGAGGCAAAGGTCTAAACTCTCATTAATTGCATCGAATATATCCAGTTCATCCAAGTTCTTCTCTAATGCGACGATCTCAGCCTATTGAAGAAGGAGGATGCGGTTTTGTATGTATCCAAACCTTTGATACATGATAAGGCTAGCGTCGCTGTTCTCTGCTGCAGCCAGTCTCGAATAACCCCGCGGGTGGTCATCGGCCTTTTCTCTGACAATATAGTTGAAGCGGCCACCGTGGATCTTGATGGTGAAAGAGTGCTAGCTTTGGGATCCTTGGCCCCAGCATGACTACCAGACCTTCGACCACAACCATTGAGAAAATTGTCAGATTTTCTTGCAGTAGCAAATGATCGAGGGGACTCACTCATTTCCTGCCTTTTGGCTCGCCTGCAACACCCCTGGTGCCTGATTGTATATGACTCACTTGGAAATCTTCTATTAAATGGAAGGGAGATGGTGGTACGGTTAAGATGACAGAAGCGACAACGATGGGATATGTAGAACAAAAAGGTGTTGATTTTGTGATCACTTAGGACAACTGCATCAGGCTCGGTTTGATGGAGGACGTCATGCCACCTGATCATGCGAGCATTTGATCCCTCTCGCCTCTTGCACATTTCTTATGTCTAGGAGCCTGATTGATGAGACGTCCACAGAAGGCCAACGTGGATATGGGCAACTTCTACACATACAATCGGCTCGTGCGATCAGGTCAATGTCAGGAGGTTGGTCCCGAATGAAAGGCGAGTTCCAACGGCAAAATTGGGGCAAGTGCCTCGCCTTGGCGCGCCAAAAGAGAAAATGAAATATGTAGTAAGCTGTTGGTCCAGAGTTGAGATTTGGGTCTCAGTAGGCTATGAAACTCGGCAATCTCCTGATAGAGACCACAGCCAAGTGGAGGCTCGGGGAAAAAGCCATTGTTATCATGAACATTCTGTTCAATTGTGTTTTCTCAACTCTTTGCATTGCAACCGCCCACTAAGACCCGGGGGTAAGAATTTAGCATCATGGGCGTCAATCTGAAATTCAGCTGCCACCGTGTATTTGCTAGGTAATTAAGAACGATCTTGAACATGAATCATTGTCTAGGATGTAAGGTGCTGACAACCACAAGATGCTCCTTCCGTCATTAACAGCATTGATCCAAGAAGGCAAAAGGATCAAACGCGGGCAGGGAATTATTGACACTTAATGAGTACACTTACTGGGAGGCGCGGAATATCACTTCCGACTTGGAACAGTTGTAGTTGGGCAGGAAAATTGTAGTTGGTGTCCCAAGAGCGCATACGGGTGATGTTTGCCGGCTGTATTTTTTGTGGTATTTCAACAGCTGGAAATCAAGCCCCTTTCCTGACAAAACGTCCTAAGGCAGGACCAAGCTCTTGCTCCGCTTCCTTTAGCCTTTTCCGTTGCTTCTCGCCCTGGCTCTTCCTCAGCTCCTCAATCTTCAGCCTCCTCTCATCGATAATATTTCTCGACCCCTTCTTCCTCAGATATTTCCTCAAAGAGCTATTCTTCCCTCTCCCACGATTCTTGATATCTGCAATCGGATCAACAGGTTTCTGGTCAAGATCCTTCTCTGCCTTTCGTTGTTCGGCAGACAGTAAATCTAAGTTTCCGATATATTCTGGGTTCAAGGAGATCATTTCTGGCTGCAGCTTGTTGAGCAAGGACTTCACTTCGGCTTCTTGTCGTTGCTTGGTGTTCTCGTATGGGTTGACCTCGCTGGCGTCGAAGTTAGGCTCTCCAGCTCCCGGGACGATGATCGAGGAAAATCCCTCGTTGTGAGAGACACCTAACAGATCTTCAAATGGGCACCACCGTACTCGCTCTATCCGCTTGCCATCACCTCTCCATGCCATATATGGACTTTGGATCTTTTCTTGCTCAAGTGAATGTTTCGAGAACAGACCTCGCCATATTGACGTCTGTGTGCCCCAGCCAACGGCTGTTAAACCGCGGTCTGATATTGCAACTGATGAAGCTGGCTGTCTCGTAAAATAGCTGTTGACTTCCTTGAACATTCGGATGTCCCAAACTGACATCTTGAGGTCTTGACCTGTTGAGACCATATATCTCCCTTCTCGATCCACACCTAGAGCTCGGACTGGACCTCGGTGAGCAAGAAGTTTGGCGAGTGGCGTTGTAGAATTAGGTGACCAGAGAGTGACCGTGCCATTTTGGTGACCCATGTGAAGGACGGCGTTCTGTGGATTTTGTGTTAAGGAAGTAGGAGAACCGAGCTTGGTAGGAATCTCAATAACCATTTGGCCAGTAGAGACATCTTGATATTTCAAGTATCCAGCGTTGCCCTAACATGGAGTTAGTTGTCATTTCCAAGATAGACCATAATTACTTACTACTGTGGCCAGCAGGTAGTGATATGGGAGAAACTCCATATTTGTGACCTCGATGTGCTTCTTCAGGCAATGTATCTCCACACCTGCCCGATCGTAAATGTAGACATATTTCTTCTGCGCAACTGCGAACAACTGGTTATTATGTAGCCACCTCGCATCTCGTACCGTTTCGCCGAGTTGTATCTCGCATCCGAGCTTTCCTTCTCGCCAGTCCATCGTAGCAACATGGCCCTTTCGACCAGCAAGCAGTAATTCCCTCCCATTCCTCGTGTAATCACAGACATATGGTCCCAGGGCGTCTAGCTTCAGCTCGAATCTCTTCTTCGCCGTCTCAATCGGGACTTCTGCTACAATGTCCTCCTGCCGTACTTTGTATGTTCGCTCTAGCTCGTCTTCCGGCTCTAAGAACCCCTCGGTATTTTCGTGAAGAATTTCCGCATCTTTTGCCCGCAGCGTCGCAGTTTTGTACTTGTTCTCAAGGGCTTTTAGGTTTCCTCGAAGCTTCTTGTCTTTAATGCTCTTCACTGCAAGCCGTCAATGTCCGAGCTCGCTGGGAATATTAGATTCGTGTACTCACCTGGGATCTTCCGGCCTCTACCATACGCTTTTTCTGCCTCTTTCCGCTTTCGAAGTTGAGTTGCGTCAGATGATGTGGTCGTCAAATCCATTCCAGCTCTCTTGATTGGAACTGCTCCATTGAAATGCTCCTTGAAGCTAGCAACATCATCTGGTGCATCGACCTCCATATTTGCTTC
Source organism: Hyaloscypha bicolor E (assembly GCF_002865645.1). Lineage (NCBI taxonomy): Eukaryota > Fungi > Ascomycota > Leotiomycetes > Helotiales > Hyaloscyphaceae > Hyaloscypha > Hyaloscypha bicolor. The sequence continues at coordinate 991,468 of NW_020194585.1, read as the reverse complement.
TAAGTCAAACCGCCGTCGACATGTTTCGCAGAAATATTGGGGTGCTGGTCAAACGTTTTAAGTTCGGTAGGACGCATACGGCGTGTCTTCGAAATTTTGAATGCCAAGACTTCCCGATAGGCGATGCCAGGACGTCCTTATCGCGATAAGCGCACAGAAAAAAAGTTTCATAGGTATCCCCCACATTTTCCTCCGACTTACGACTTATCACGATACAAGAATATTTGACAATAGTCCAATCGTGGCTTCGATACCCTTCAGATTCAAGGCCGGAGGCGACGGCAGCATGCCTTCTTCACTCTCATCTCACTCTCACAGGAGTACCACGAAAGTCTCGCACAAACCATTCAAGTCTCGGAAGACGACCAAGGGTGCATTGAAGGAAATCTCGAAAGGTACACATTACTTCTGCTTGATGAAAGCTTTATTTTAACAGTATGTAGGCAAAGTATCTGATTTAAGCCATCGAAGGACGCCTCATCAGCATCTTATGTCTAAATTCGAGCGCCGAAACCAAGCGCGACAGAAGCAACAGACTAAGCACAAGGAACATCTAAGGGAGACCAATGTTTTTGCAGGACGTGATGGAGCACCGAGAATAGTTGCAGTTGTGCCGCTATGCGAAGGAGGGGATGCTGCTGCGGCAGTGCGACTTCTAAGTGGTAGTCTGGACATCGACATGGAGATCCCAGAAGCAGGCTTGGTCCGGACAGATATCGATAGATTCAAGCAAAAGATCCAATATGTGGTTCTCAAACGGGATTTGATCGCATGTTTAGATGCTGGGCGGGTGGCGGATTTTGTCATATTCGTACTATCCCCGGATCAAGAGGTGGATGCGTTGGGAGAACTGATCATACGAAGTGTTGAAAGTCAAGGCCTGTCAACCCTTTTGACTGTTGTCCAAGGACTAGATAAAGTTGAGCCTCCGAAGAGAAGGACACAGGTGCTTTCATCTCTCAAGTCATGGATCACCCATTTCCATCCGGATCAGGAGAAAGTACATAATTTGGATTCCCGACAAGAATGCGCCAATCTAATGAGATCATTATGTACCGCAACGCCCAAAGGGGTTCGATGGAGAGAGGAGAGAAGTTGGATGCTAGTCGATGAAGTCCAGTGGCCTGAAAATGAGCAAGGCAATGTTGTGTTCACAGGAGTTGTCAGAGGGAAAGGGTTAAAGGCGGACAGGTTGGTCCAAGTCGGAGACTGGGGAGATTTTCAAATCGAAAAAATCACTGCTGCTCCATTAGCTTCCAAGAAGAGAAAAGTGGAAGAGATGGCTGTCGATGAAAGTGGTGACGAGAAGGTCCTTGATTCTCCCACTGCAGAGCAAGATGATCTTGCAGAACTGGCTCCGGAAGAGATTATGATGGAGGATGATCTAGATATGGATGGAGCAATGTCAGTCGCTACAGTCGACAAGCGAGGAGTACTTCTGGACGATCATCATTACTTTTCAGACGACCAGACGCATATGCCAGCCACCCCAAAACGATTGCCCAAAGGAACATCGGCGTATCAAGCAGCATGGTTCTTGGGAGACAATTTCTCTGATTCAGGGTCGGATTTAGAAGATTATGACGAGCAAGGCGATGTGTCAATGGATGCACCGGCTCTTCCTCAGGATGGAATCGAAGGGTTTGCGCCACGAGAGCCGACTGAAGCAGCACCCACTGAATATCCACAATCCGAGATGTTTCTCGATCCAAAACCAGATGATGAAGCGGAAGCAGAACAGTTGGCTGCTTTCAGAGCACGAAAAGGAGATGAAGCCGAGGAGGATCGTGAATTTCCAGATGAGATTGAGCTTCATCCGCAAGTACTGGCACGAGAACGATTAGCTCGATTTCGAGGACTCAAGAGCCTTCGGACGAGCCACTGGGAAGAAGCCGAAGACAGAGCTCACGAACCAGAAGACTGGCGGCGAATGCTTCAAGTGCCCGACTACAAATCAGCGAGGAGTCAGGTCACTCGCGAGGCATTAGTTGGTGGTGTGCCTGCTGGAACTCGGGTTCACGTCCATCTTCGAAATGTCCCTACCTCATTCCGATCCTTATACAATTTTTCACGGCCCCTCAACCTCTTCTCCTTACTGCGCCACGAGCACAAGCGTGCAGTCCTCAATTTCAACATCACCCTCGCCTCCGACTACCCTTCTCCAGTCAAATCGAAAGAGGAAATCATCATGCAATGCGGTCCTCGCCGCTTTGTTATCAATCCGTTGTTCTCTGATGGAGCAAACACGCAGAACGATGTCCACAAGTTCGATCGATTCCTCTACCCTGGCCGATCAGCCATTGCGACCTTTGTGGCTCCTCTAACATGGGGCTCTGTGCCTACCCTCTTCTTCAAGCGTAATGTTCCAGACGATGGCATAAGCGGAGAAGAGTCTGCCAAGCTACCCCTGACTCTCATGGGAACAGGAACCTCACTTGCACCATCCTCCTCCCGTGTGATTGCCAAGCGAATCATTCTCACTGGACATCCATATAAGATTCACAAGAAGCTTGTTACCATTCGATACATGTTCTTCAACCGCGAGGATGTGGAGTGGTTCAAGGCCTTGCAGCTGTGGACCAAGAGAGGGAGAAGTGGCTTCATTAAGGAGAGTCTGGGTACACATGGATACTTCAAAGCGACTTTCGATGGGAAGATCAATCCGCAGGACTCTGTGGGTGTGAGTTTGTACAAGAGAATGTGGCCGAGGAATGCAAGGACTTGGAATTCTGCTGTAGAAATGGGAAGCGAGGCGAAAGATGTAGCCATGGAGGTGGATGAAGAGACTGGGGGTATTGCTCTTTAGGAGGGTTTTGATGATGATTTACGACCAAAATACAATGCGGGGACAGAAGACGAAATATGCCCTCTTTTCAATCGGATATTCAAAGCTTCCTGTGTCTCCGAATCCTTGTTAAGTCTGAAGGTGGATAGAAAAAAGATACACAATCTCAGGACGGCGTTGGCGGTTTCGTCGCGGGAGTACTTGTTGAAGTTGCGTTGACACGGAAGAGTCTACAGCGCAGCTGGTCATTTGTATGGACCCACCCACGTTGTAGAACTGGTTCCGAAAAGCTGAACTCGCGAATTGTAAAATCGATTTCCAGTCAAAAATCAGGCAGAAATAACCCAGTCGGTCCTTATTCGCACCCTTGTAAATAACCCGGTGGAGTCGCGGAGCACATAGGTTAATAACCCGGTGCGCTGCTTGCCGCCAGTCGGCGGCCTGTGTGGTTCCATCGAGCAGTTTGGCCGATGGGGGCAAGAGGAGCTAGCCCCATGCATGTTCTCATCCACCGGGTTCGTTGCAAATCGCACAAGACTTGCCCTTAAATCCAGGCACCCCGACATCTGTTCAACGCTATATCGGCCCCTGAAACAAAATGGTGTTGTGACATTTTGAGCCTGGATTTCCAAATGTGCCCCTGAGGCACAGTCGAATGACGTCTGTCTGAACCCCTGTTCCTTCCCGCAGAAAATAAATTGCTTGCTTCGAGACTTCTCACCGCGACACGTCCGCAACAACCACCTCTAGTCACCTTACGACTCCATAGTGCCTTCACCACCATGACAGAGCTTCGCCCTCCTCCAACCCCTTTAGCATTGTTAATCGGCACCGCGATAATCGCCGGTGTCAGCGGCTACATGATCGGAATCGCGTCTTCTCTCGGGCTTCTCCCAAACCCGTTCGCAGCCAAAGAACCAAGGCGGCGAGGCGTTGACAACTACGACGATGAAGAAGAGAGCGAGGCAGAGGATATCGACTCGTCGATTCTGGATCACGCGCCGAACTGGGCGAATGGGGTAGAGGCGGATAAGAGGGATGGGTTGAGGGCTACCGCTGCGAAGAAGGCGGAGGGGAAGAAGGAAGAGGTTGCGAAGACAGCTTGGGAGGGTAGCAATGAGGAGTGCAAGCTCGTGCTGGTTGTGCGGACTGATTTGGGGATGACTAAGGGTTCGTTTTCCTTCCCCCTCCACTATCCTCTAATCCTGACTGACTTTCATAGGCAAAATCGCAGCACAATGCGGCCACGCGACGTTAGCATGCTACAAGAACCTCCTCCGCGCCAAGTCGCCAATTTTGAAAAGGTGGGAGAGAACGGGTCAAGCGAAGGTTGCGCTGCAGGTTAAGAGTGAAGAGGATCTGGAGACATTGCAAGCTACGGCGATTAGTCTGGGGCTTGTGGCGGAGGTTATTGCGGATGCGGGGAGGACCCAGATTGCGAGTGGGAGCCATACGGTGCTGGGTATTGGACCCGCGCCCAAGAGTGTGATTGATAAGGTTACGGGGCATTTGAAACTGTTATAGGTATAGAGGGAAGACCGTGGGAGGAGCATTGCTGGCGTTTCAAGGGCTGATGAGCATATACACTGGCGTTTGGTGGACCAAATGGGAAATACAATGGAACATACGGCATCTTGCAATTGACAGCCTGGGGGGGATGGTCTTCGAATCGGGTCTCCTGCGTTCTCAACTTTTGATTTCGGAGTGCTCGGTATCCATCCTACTGTCTTTCCACCGAAGTGGGACACATCACAGCAAACTCTTTCGATGTGCGTCCTTATAGATGTAGAGACGGCTTAGAGGCAGTTCTGGGTGGCTCACCTAGAAGGGCAGCATCGTGTCGTACAGCATGTCAGATCAATTGACCTCATTGCGTAAGACGAATCTATTCATTTGAGACAGCCCAAAGTCAAGTGATGTATAAAGCTATTGCGAATTCCACCCTTTTGTAACGACTACAAGAAGGTTGTATAGCTCTCTCAAGACTGGCTATCCTGCAGCGATATTCTAGTACACCCTCGTTGACATCCACAAGCCAGCCGCTCCCAGAAACTACCTTTACTGACCTCTAACAGCAACAACTTATTCAACGACCCACAAGAGATGGCTTCTCTACAGAATGAAGCAACTGGCAAGCAACCTTACATCGTCAACCGAGACTTCAACGTCTCTGTCCGGTATCTTCTCCCCTCTCTATCCCCCCTTCTCGCAATGGACGAAAAAGGCCGCACTTTATTTTCAATATCCCGAGTCAAAGTCGGACAGTTTGACTAGACTCGGAGAGGGACGGATATTCCACGCCGGGAATTCCGAGATAGCCGAAGAGGGAGACCTTTGGTTCCAGGAGGAACCTGGGCAACGGCGTAAGAGGGAGATATGTTCTGCCACAGACAGACTGAGCGAAAGCCAAGTTTCTGGGTCCGCAAGGATTTCTTTTGCTATTTTCTACATCGCTCTTATGGAGCCGTTTTCGTTTTATGCAAGTTTCTCCAGAGTGGTGAGAGAGAAAAAATTGCATCCAAAACGTCTTGAGCTCTCGCTTAGGGGGAAGCTTACCTCTCTGGCCATGCCTCGGCCCTCGACGGCTGAATCTTCAGCTCCTGATCATACATGACGGATTGTTTCAGAGACGATCGGAGCTTGTTAATTTAAGTCTTGCATTTGTTTTCTCGATTTCTGTTACACACCAACTATCCTACTCTCACGCAACATCACAAGGCCGTGTCAGCCAACCTGCCACACGATCACCACAAATTCCCTTCAGTGCATAACAACAGCAACATGATCATCCATATACTTCCCAATGTCCCCCAAGAAGCACGCCGCAAGAATGCTCACACTCCCAAACGCAATACTCGTAAAATAAACATACTTATAACTCGCCGCATAGGCCTCCTGTCCTACAAGCACAATCAAATCATACGCCGTCTGATTGCCCTTAATGCCGGGAATCTCATTCAGCAATGGGAGCAAACTAGCAGCCGTGAACTCAATTGCCATGCCAATGTACGTCTTGTTTAAAATGCCAAGCTCGTAGATCATAGCGCCGCCGATCATTTTGGTCGCATTTGGGACGAACTTGTTGACGAAGACGTTGTAGTAGACGCAGTAGCCGACCGAACCGCCGATAACGCGGATGGCGAGGGTTAAGGCGGTTACGGTCGCAATCAGGTCGTCGGGGCAGATGATTGTAGTGATGATTGAGGCTGGCACCACGATGCCGCCGATCCCCAGGCCGGCGAGGACGAGGATGCCCCAGAGGGTATGCAGGTTGAAGCGGTTGGCGCAGGCGAGAGCACCGCAACCTAGAGAGCCAGCTGTTAGCGTGAAGGATCGCTATGAAGGGCAATGGAAGAGCGCACCAGCTGTCATCAAGACGGAAGAAGCGATCATCAACTCCTTGTTTCGACCTCGGAATACGGACAAGGACCAGAGAACGATCACGGCACCGGCAAGAATCGAAAATCCGACTGGGATACCACGGATTCCGACGCCGACTGGGTCATGGCCGTAGACATTAAAGGCTTGGGTCGGCCAGAACATGATGATGGAGAAGAAATTGGCACCGGAGATGAAGGTGATGACTAGAGTGAGGGCGAGAATGCGAGGTGCTTGCTTTAGACGAGCGGGGAACATCGGGTACTTGGCGCCGTATACTTCCCAGAAGCAGAAGGCGATGATGAGAACTGTTCCAAGCAGGAGAGGGACGAGGACATGGGCTGACTTCCATGAATACTAGAAAGAATTAGTGATTGACAGGAAAGCTGATTAGGGGAGATGTACTTGATAGCCGCCCCACTGCATGCCAGCCATGAAGAGGACCATTCCAGAAATGCTCAAGAAGCCTCCGATGAAGTCGATCTGAGAGATGATTTCGCGTCGACTAAGACCAACAGAATTGACTCGAGGAGGTGGGAAGTAGAAGATGAGGGTCAGGAAGAAGCCGATGGATACCCAGACGCCACAGAGCAGCCCGCACCAACGCCAACCGGCATGGGACGCAATAAGTTGACCCCATAACACTGAGGGGCAGAATGGGATGATAGTGAAGATCAAGACTGCAACATATTTGCCTCTCTTGGCCGTAGGTGCAAGTTCAGATGTTGCAGCCAGAGCCGTCAATTCCGCAATCCCGGCGCCAACACCAGCAATTGTCATGCCCCCTATTAACTAATCAGTCAAGTACTTGCAGCGGCTCGCGGATATGCAGACCGATGAAGATGTTCATTGTATGAGCCGTTGAGCAAACAATCATTCCTAGCATGACCAAGAAAGAGCCGACCAATGCTACGTATCTGCGGCCCAGAAGATCTGAGAGAGACCCTACAAATGGACAGATACCAGCAAGGGCGAGAAGGTTTGCTAGCACAAACCAAATCCAACTGCGCAGCGGGAGTCAGTACGGAGGTACCTCCGAGCAGGTTGGAGGGAATGAACACACCGATCAACACCACCAAGGTCAGCGTAGATGTAAGGCGGAATGCCACCAAAGATGTACACAGGAATTTGAGAACCAGTCCAGAGAAAGGCCATGGCGATCAAGGACATCAGCCTCCTGAATGACATCTGTCGGAACGTTAGAAACGGTCACGAGATGGAGTTTTGAAGACATTCTGGTGGTTCATGGTCATGGTCCTCCCCATCTCCGTAGGTTCTGAGGCCATCTTTCTCAAAGTAGTTCTCATGCCCTGGTACTTTGTCGTGCGTGGCAATATGCTCGATGTGCTGTGGTGTGAGGGCGGGTGATGTTTTCTCGCCCACCGCTGCCTCTGGCGGGGTTGAAACGGCACTCATGGCTGGTCAATTGCAGCAAGAAATGGAGTAGAATGAGTTATCTTGAAAAGAGAATGAGGATTGCAGGGTTTGAACTGTCAAGAGGAGAGACGCGTCCGTCAATATAACTTTATGGCTCGCGGAAAGAATCAGATAACTTCAACCACTCACTTTTGGCAAAACACCGCGGCAGGCGTTAACACAGACCGAGCTGTAATTGACCATGGACCTGGTATCCCGAGGACAGGGACCAGGTCGACTACTGTCCACACCCCTCAGAGCTGTGCACTATCTTGAATGTAGATCTTGGTCCGTTCGACCTTGCCCGCGCAGCTGCCGTGATTGGAGGATGGAATCGGGTTGGCCGAACGTGGCGAGGAGGAGAGTTCGGGAAAGGAGGGTTGCAGCGGCTCCCCATGCTTCTCCCGCAGTGTGGCCAGCCACTCAGGTCCACAGCCGAACAGCTCGGAATTGCCTTGCGGCGGCCTACCGCCATGGGGAAGGATCTCCCGCAGAGCGAGATGCCCAATTGGAGGTTAAGAGATGCAAGGTCATCCATCCTCTCCGAGAAGGTTCCAAACTCCAAACCCGTGAGCAGTTGCCGCCACGCCATAAAACACTTCTCGTCTGATGAGTTGGGGATTTTGGAGGGGTTGAGTCGTGGGGTCGTCGAGTCGTGGAGTTGATATGTCGTGGCTCCCGCCTGGCGCCACACGGCCTGAATGAGCCCAGCGCTAAGATTTGACATACATTTGCCATGCCGGCCTTTCCCCGCATTTTCTCCCCGCTACCACGCTCTCCTCTCTTCTCCTTTCTCCTTTCTCCTTTGTCCTTTCTTTGGGGCCCCTATCAGCACTCGAACTGTCAGCGCACACCGATCTTCCCGTGGCGTCGTGGGTGCAAGCATTTGCCAAGTACGTACCCATATGGGGACAATAGGACCGAGTGTGGCCTAGTGAACCTTCTTCCCACTTCATCCTCACCACCGCCAGTCATCTTATCGCTGTGCTGAATTATGCGAGCGCATGTGAGACCTGGACGCTGAGAGCTCAAGTGACCTCGGTCCATTACGAATTCGAAAGAGAATGGGGGAGAGATGTCTAAGCTGACTCTCGTAAATACGGTCAGTAGTTCTCCTGGATGTGAGGTGGGGCCTTTGTTGAAGTTGTGGTTGAGAATTTGTCACATCGGACACATGGATGTCGTACGGCATCCTTTATCAATTGTTTTAGGGACCGTTTCCTCGACTTCATAACCCAGCCAGTGTTAAAATTAATTTGCAGCGATCCATAGCGGCCAAAAACCGTTGTTCCTATATTGTCACGTGATTTACAATTATGTGCCTTTTCCGCCTCCCAAAAGATGGCACTGCGCCACATCTGACTGCTACAGTGACGCAACAAATGTGCCCGCTTTTCTTTTCTAGCTACAATAAGCTATGTGGTAGTATGCGAGTGTTTTGCAGCCTCTCAGAACCTTAAAACCACGCCTCACTACATAAGTTTCTCACCAATGAAATCATGGAATTTCACGGCTGAAGATGTTTTGCATCAAGTATATCCTTGCTGTCGCTCGACATGAACGGAGAGGGACAATTGTTGAGTCCACTCGCACAGGCATGTAACAGCCAACAATTTAGAAACGAGGATATCATCGCAGGAACCCTTGACAGCTTAACGATCATACCGTTGCTGGGCAACAGTGAAACACCGCTCAAGCACGAGAACTTTCGATGTCCTTCGAGGCTGGAATTTAACGCTCCAACAGTTGAAGTCTCATCACCGACCCCATGGACCTACTTCCGGTCCCCAAAGGCAAGTCTTGTCAAGCTTAAAACAGAAACGATGTCTGGTGCCAACGGCGCCTCTGATTGGGTCTCGACGAACGACGCTCTAACCGCCTTCATCTGGCAAAGAGTAGCTATTGCGCGTGCGTGCCGATTCGGTCCAGAAACCTCAATGTTCTGCGATCGCTTTGTGAACATTCGCAGACGGCTGCAACCTCCTGTGCCAGCAGGCTATATGGGCCATATGCTACTCCTAGACCAAATTGAACTAAGCTTTGGTCAGCTGGCTAAGGCATCCTTATCTGATCTTGCTGTTCAGCTTCGACGATCATTGAATTCGATTGATGATTACCATATCCGGAGTGCTGCCACAGTTATCAAGAACGAGAAAGACAAGTCTGCCTTTCAGTATGGAGCAAACGCAGTCACAGGTCGGGATTTCACGATCTCTTCCAGGGCGGGGCTGAACCTGGCGTCTGTCTCAATTGGACCTGCTCTTGGGAGAGCGAAGTTCATAAGACGTGCAGCTCAGGCCGATTATGAGGGACTTGCGTATCTCATGCCTACCACAAGCGATGGTGATATTGATATGACTATCAGCTTGAGTGGAGAGTATTGTGATATCACAGATCAAGATCTAATCTGGAATTTTTTTGCGGAAAGGCTTGGGTGAGGAGAAAGACGCTACAAGTCAAGTCAGTTCGTGCTCGCCAAGGTGGCGATTACGTCTCCCAAATGGCCCAATCCATGCCAATGCAAGCTCGCGGATGGACACACGAAATTTAGCACAAGTGCCGCGCCACGAAAAACGCACAGGCTCGCGGCATCTGATCCGACTCTTCTTAGGCGGCATGGTTCCGTAAGCTTTTTCTCCGCGATTGACCAGTCAATCTCAGTGTCCTTGAACGTTTTTTTGGAGGTCTTGCTCTGTATTATTGATACTGCTTGTCGATGATAGTCACTTTCTACTCAATAGAATAGTGAATACAGCAGGGTAGCTTCTCGTCGTATATCCTTTCTCGATCTCAATCCTCTAGCTGCAGCAGGCGAAGCGTCTCCGGTGGGGGGAATACCATTGCTGATTGGGCGAGGACATGGTTGCCCCGATGAGGGTCTCGGTCGGTATTGTAATGAGTTCATCAGATTCGGGAAGGGCGACGCATCAGCTCCGAATACAGCCCCTATAACTTAACAGAATGCTATACATATCATGAATTTTGCCATTGCCATATTACCAAACCCCGTCTCGAACTCCTCAACTGCTTTATACTAGCAGCTCAAGAATCTTTTGACATGCATCATTACTCCGGTCGCTTGTCTCGCTTACCGTAAACCGCCCACAAACCCCCCCCCTTTCTTCTTCAATCGCTTACGAGAACCACGTGACATCGGAAGCCATCAAACGGCCCCACCCTTCAATATACTGTAGGTATGCAGAAACGTCAGAGCTCCGGGGACCGTTTCGAAGGCAGGCAGATAAAATCTCGACAGAAATACTTTGCATTTGTCAGCTCCCTAAGTCTCGTTAGAACCCGCTCATGTCTGTCCAAAGGGATCTACTCCCATTAAACGTACTCTACAGGTAGACGTTTTACGACGAGAGAGAAGGCGCATTCGCACTCGCTCACCCAGCTCAACCTTTCAAAATCCGACATCAGCCTCGAGTCAAAGTCCCACAATAAAGCTGGCTGCCCCACCACGACCATCAAGAAAATGCGATTAACCGCAGCGGGGTATCGGCTCAATCAATTGTTCTCACGAAACAGTGGGGCATCGGCTCGATGAATTGTTCTCACGAAACAGCCAACCAACATCTAGCCATTCAACCCTCCCTCCTTTCAATCAGGCACTAGCAACAAACAAACTCTCACCTGCCGATATACCATTTTGCATGCCAAGCAGTTGCCACAGAAGCACTTTTATATAAAGCAGCCACGGCCTTGACAATGGAGGAAAGACCCTACTTCAATTCCTCACCACCAAGGGCGACCTTCGAGGACAGCAAGCAAGATGGTGATCGCCGACACGGAAACAATTATCGCCAATCGACGAGTGTTCTTCGCGTGTGGAGTCGTGATCTTGGGGTCCTTCCAGTATGGAGTTGATTTTGGGTTGATTGGTGGCTTGCAGGCCATGAAAGGCTTTCTCGAGGTATATTTCTCGGCGACACCTAAAAATTGATGGCAACCTGAAAACTGTAATAGGTTTTCGGCTTTAGAGCCCCAAAGACACCAATTGGATGGAACATCAATACCGAGCGCCAGCAACTGATCTCCTCACTCATGACCCTCGGTGCGTTCATCAGCTCCGGCGGCGCAGGATTCATGGCCATCAAGCTCGGTCGGAGGCAATGCCTGTGGCTTGCTTGTGCGCTGTGCTGTATTTCCAACATCATCATGATGGCTACGGATAAGATTGGGCCATTATATGCTGGACGATTCATCAATGGTCTAGCTAATGGCTGCTTTATGACTTTTAGCCAACTGTACATTCAGGAGTCCAGCCCAGCCAAGTACCGCGGTCTTTTCCTGACGATCTTCTCAGTCGGCACATCGTTCGTAAGTTATGCAGCTCAATCTTGCAGTAGAGCAGTTTAATCTGACATGTCCAGGGAACGCTCATCGGCACTATTGTCGATTTCGGAACTTCCAAGAAGCCGGGCAAGGCAGCTTATCTTATTCCCCTCGGCATCATCTTCATCGTTCCCGCTTTCATGACAGTAGCATTATTCTTCATTCCCGAGTCTCCACGTTGGTTGCTGTTGCAAGGCCGCCGCGAGGAAGGCATCAAGTCGCTTGCGGTACTGAGACCTGATGGCACCGATGTCGAAGACGAAGCTGCTGTCATCGCTGCTGCCATAGAACATGAGATGGAACTCAGTAGTGGCGTTGGGATCCGTGATGTCTTCGCCAACTCAATTGATCGACGCAGAACTATCATTGCTGTGTGTGGTCTGACCTCGCAGGCAGCTTCGGGCTCCATGTTTGTGATCGGTGAGTGTTCTCGATGAGCTAGAGCAAGGAAATTTTACTGACTATGTGATAGCTTATAAAGCGTACTTCTTCACTATGGCTCACGTTAGTAATCCATTCGCCATGAGCTGTGTCCTCAGCACCGTTGGTTTGGCTGCTCTGATCATCAACTCCCTCATCGTGATCCACTGGGGTCGCCGCCGAGTGATCCTCACATCTGGTCTCATCACCTGTGGCGTCCTCCAGTTAATCATCGCTGTCGTCTACAATCAAAATCCAGGAACCCCCCAGACCGGGAAGGTCATCGTGGGAATCACCAGCTTATACATGTTTGCTTATAACGTAAGCGTTTTCAAAACCCAGCTGCAAGAGATGAGATTATTAAGGAAACTCTGAAAAATAGGGCGCCGTTGCACCTTACGCCTGGCTCACCGGCGGCGAAATCCCCTCCCAGCGCCTCCGAAGCTACACCTTCGGTCTTGCGACCGCAATGGGTTTCCTGATGGCATGGCTCACCCAATACACAGCACCCTACTTCATCAACCCCTCGGCCCTCGACTGGGGCCCACGCTACGGCTTCATCTGGTTCCCATCCGCCTGTATTGCCGCGCTCTGGGTATTCCTCTTCTTGCCAGAAGTCAAGGGCAGGAGATTGGAGGAGATTGACGAGATGGTAGCTTAACCCCAACACTGCCTTGCTGGACCACTAGCTAATATCAAACCTTCTCTTAGTTCGAGGCCAGACTCCCAGCCAGAAAGTTCCGCAAATACGTGTGCGTTGGCCCGCTTCGGCTTACGGAGGAGAAACTTAGCAGGACTGGCAGCAAGGAGAATGCTGAGCACGATGAGAAGGTATGAACAATCGAATCCTAGCTTTGAGGTGATGGTGGACTGAATTCGTGCTCTGATAGGCTATAACGACGGAAGCTGTTGAGCCTGTTCATGAACCTGGATTCAAGCGAGAGTGATGTCGTGCATGACTTTAACTGCCGAAGGTTGTTTGAGGAGAGACTTGAGTGGTTTCCATGTGCCCTGTAGCAGCAATCGAATTGATGTATCTCTTTGCCTAGGGTTCCCTTTCCCAGCACGTGCGTCTTTCCTCAATGCAAGCCTTCCGGTGCTTCTCAAGAGAACGGGTCTAAATGACCGTGTCCCACGTAATCAGCAACGACTACTTGACTTCCATCTCCAGCTGTACACATTCTTGCCTCAAAGTGGTCTCCATATGTTATCTTTGGATGCTAGCCCCCCATGGAACAAGACCGAGAAAATCCTAATGTACCACCACTTGATGATCGGCCACAGGATTCGATTCTTCAACAACTCGCTAAACATCCAGAGGGACCGTAGCAAAGAAAGCCCCATCATATACAGAGGGGACTTAGGTCAAACAAGATGGCTCGTGAATGTTCCAACGGCTGCCGGGAGAATGGCGGATCCGCTTTAGAAAATAATAGTCATTAAATTGTTACTTTAAATTTGGCTTGCCTTCCCCCAGCTTCGATACCTGAAAGCTTGATTTCCGTCCAATTTGCCTCAGTTCTTTGGTTGTCTCTCACAACCCAAGCGCGTTGAAATCCGGCTCACACTCAAGACTCCCAATCTTCTTGTCCCAATTGTTATCCGTTTTCAGGTCCGCGATGCCGGGGAACTGGACAATCATGTCGCAGCCTGAGGGAGACGTGCAGATGTCGCTGCAGTTTGCGCTTCTGTTTCTTGTCAGCTTCTCCATTCCTCAATCCACTCATTGCTCCCAAGAAAGTGTATCGAATTTAGGACAGTAGTCGATTGTTCAGAAACACAGAGGACATTTGAAAAGGATGGGACTTGAATGTCCAAAGTCTCCTGGAACATTGGGGACAGGGACGCGGCTTGAAAGGTCAAAGACTCGGAAGGAGAGGGGTCTGGAGTTTCCCAGGACTTGCGCAACATTGCTGGATGAGAGGTTGTACGTACGTATAGCGCCAGCACACTGTGCCGAATGCAGGCTCAATTGCCGAGACGTTGTAAAGAAATGGAGCTTGAAGCTGAACGCAGGTGTCGTCTGTTGGGACGGAGAGGGTGATGCATTCTCCTTTCCAGTTGGCTTCCGTGCACATTATGACCTGTAAGATAAAGTTAGTCCTGGAACAAGATTAATTAAACGGAGGGAGAGAGCTCACAATCCCATTTGTGTTCTTGAAGCTTGGGCTTTGACGGGGTGGTAGAGCGGCTGAGAGGGCTTGCACAGGCCCTGCGTGAGTGAGGGAGATGAGAACGGAGAGGAGGGTGAGTTTTGTGAGGAGCATGGCGGTTGAATTGCTCTCTTTGTTTTAGTTTTCAGCGCGGGACTTGATAATTATATTGCAAATGTTCCGAAATTTGTTAGAGAAGATGGAGCTACAGAGAAGTTGGTAGATATATCCAAGGACGTCAAGTCAGACGGCGTGGAAGCACTCTCGTATTTATTAGGCCGACCCTGACGTAGTGCTCGCACAACTCGTACAATGGCTGAGCCACTCTGTACATCCAGTCATTTGTGGAACCCACGCACGTTGTTGTGTTGCCATACTGCCATGCAAACATTGCTGATGGCGCCGAGGCTCAGCCTCCTGCAACTGGACGCGGGTAGTAAGCTCTGCGTTGGCCTGGTTGAAAAATACGAGGATGATGGTATACGGATGCCTGGACTCATGCATGGTCACTTTTAAAGTTGCTGTGCTGTGTACTGTGTACAACGTATCAGGCTATTAAATGTAGCGAGACAAGGGGGTCCAGGGCTGGCACAGACCAGAAAGTCAACAGCACGAGCTTTTCATTGGCCTTCACTCCCTGTCTGTGGCTGGCTGGCTCGCTACATTTAATTCCCATAATACGTTGTACTGTCGTCGCTCTGGTGATGAGCAATCATTTAGCCTTAACAAGTAGAAAAGTTTGCAATATAAGTAGCGAATACGGGGCACAAACGGGTAACAAAAGGATTGCTTATGTGAGAAAATAGTGTAAATGCGCCGATATAGATTGTACGAGTCGACGAAAAACAGAGTATCTCCATGCCACGAATCATGTGACAAGAATTCGACGAAGAGGTATTATCTCAAATATCAAGAACAGCTTCAGATACTCCAAGTAACGGCGAGTATAATTATTATAAATACCTTGAATGATATCACCATCTAGTAAGAAGTTGCAACTGGCAGCATCGAGATACAAGCTCACTCCACGCGTTCTAGTAGGGACAACTTCCTCCTTCAGAACCAAATACTTGAACTCCTTCGTCGGCCAATCGCGCAACCTCACATTGAACCCCTTCCATCTTACATACCATAGTGCGGCTCACAAAGGATTATTCTTCTCCTCGGGGACGGATAATGGCTGCAGCATCGTAATTCATGGCGTGACACGTGATATTCCTATTCTGGCTTCGGCAGTCGCGATTCGTGAGGAAGTGTTGGAGTTCTTGAGAAGACCAGATAGTGAGGCTATAGCTTTTGGCGAGTTTGCCTAGGAATTTCGTTTGATCGGCAGTGCCGAAGGTTTATCTCGCTCTTGTAAGGTTACACCAGAGGCTCGGGGTGTCACGAGCACAAATCTAAGGCTTGGAAAGCAAGGTTAGACTTTCTCTATTTCGACGATTCGAAGCTAAAGAAGAGAGGAGGTTCTCGAACGAGTCTCGGAACTACCGGTAAATAAACGCAGGACTCACGGGCTCACGTGTCACCACTTACTAAGCGAAATCTGTCCACGTGATACGACTTCGACTTCGCACGTTCATCCAATTACAGTCTAGCTATTACAAGACTTACCATAAGCCTGTAACAACCGTGAGACACTGTAGTCTTTTGGCTCAGTTGGCCTGTGCGTAAAGCATGTCCTCAGATTTCTGTGATGGGCACACGTGACAAGCAAGAGCAGGCGTTAGGCGTCACCGGATGGGATTTCCTAATCGGGGGCATAGTGCTTACCCAGGATCACATTTCCTGATTAGGGCTAAGTGCTTTCGTATACCCCAGCTGAGCACTGGGGGATAGAGGCACGCATAATTTTGGAAGGAGGTTTCTTGCTGGAGTCTCTTCTTGGAATCAGTTAGTAATTGTAAGCGTCACTCTACCTTGTCTACTACCTTGCTGTTTGAGCCTCTCACAATTACTCACAAATACTAACATTTTAACTTCTTTAATCTAAAGAATTATTACTAATGAATATTTTATAGAAAGTTTATATTTAAATAGCCCTTGATTAGCCCTATAATAAAATAATAAAAGTATTAGATTCTATTAATTCCTTATAAATTAAATTATATTTAAAAAGAAAGCTACAATTTTGGTGTTCCTGTCCGAGCGCCTCTACTTTGGATTATTAGGCTAGTCCGGCCCCCAATCGATACACCCAATCGACACCTAGGGGGTTGGTTTTGCTTTTTCCCGATGCAAGGACAATGTTAGCTGATGATTAATCATGAACTTCACCACTTATTGTCGCACCGGCTCGCTGGGCTCTAGAGTCTAGAATACAACCTCACTCGGTTGATAATAACGTTATACCAAGCTATTAGCTGCAAGACCGCCTTCTTTCTTTTGCCAAAACGCCGACAACGCCGCCAAGCACTTGAGAGCCAACAGAATTTGCGACCACACAGAGTCCGAGTGATACCGGACATCTAACATACTGCGTTGCAAGCATCTACTGGCTTAAGATGAGTAACGCAGCTATCTCAGGGACTTCAAACGAAGAAGAGGTTATCTCACCACCACTCCATACATCTGAGCCATCTAGTTCTACCTTCTTCTTTGTAAATGAGACAGGTGAGGCAGCATCGTATAAGCAAGGACACCGGCCCGATATCCGTTCTCATGTTCGAAAACTCTCAATGAAGCAATTCAGAAAAACCCACAAATCTCCTCCAAAACGAAATACAAAACTACCGAAATATGTTCCATTGACATCTCAAAGTCTGGATTTTGAGTCGTCAGAAGATTTGGAACACGATGAAGACTATCCATCAAAATTTTCGCCCACAACTCAACTAGGGATCTCAACTCGGGATTTAATCCCGGTGAAGCTGAATCCCATCGGGACTCTCGGTGCTGGTAGACTTGATCCCTTCTCGAGTTTGCCTATGGATGAGCCAAACCTTTACTCGCAGGAATTGATGGACCACGGTGGGTACAACTTTTCACTGAAGCAGATCATATCGCTCCCTTCTTAAACTAAGAACTCACTAGCTGTCACTTACCTATTACCCGGGCTTATACCTGATAAGGCACCGCCTAGCGAATCCAACCCTCTATCAAAAGAATATTTTTCATTCGGCCTACGAACTCCTATAGTATTCCATTCATTGGTCTACTCAGGCTCTAACCACCTCGACTTCCTCCGCTCGTCTAACATTTTCCCTAACGCTCCAACGCCTCTTGCCCACAAAATTGTCGTTATCCAAAAGCTGAAGGAGGCTCTATCCGATCCTAGCCAAGCTTTACGAGACGAAACCATCCTCGCGATCTTAGTCCTCGCTACTCAAGAAGTCTTTATGAGCCAGGGAAATAGGAACCCTTTCAACTCTCCCCTTCCAAAGCTTGGGTGGTTGAACATATATGGGAATTTCAGACTTGTTCCACGACACATTAAGGCAATCGCAGATATCGTCGCATTGAGAGGTGGACTTGAAAACATCCAACTGTATAAATTGGCAGAGATTATTGTCGCGTGTGTAAAATTTCTCCTGAACTTAACATACTGGTTTCTAATTCGGCGCTAGGGGGGATGTTACTATGACGACCAATACTCTCGGGAAGCCAGATTTCCCTGCGCTTAGAATCCACACAGCCTCTATCGCTGCTCTTAGAGCCTGGGCAATATGTCCTCCTCGTCCGCTTGTTCAGACACAGGCTACAGCTTTCTGGAGACTTCGAGACTACGGAATAACAGACTCTATGCTTCAAGTCTTGGATTCAATGGGTGCTTACACCCTTGCGATTACCTATTACTTTCAAGGCAAGCCGTTTAGTCTGGGGCTCGGAGAGATAAATAGAACGCGACTGGCGGTTCAGCATAGGCTAGTATTACTACCAGCTTCGGAAGAACTCAGCTTTATACCTTCATCGAAACCCAATATTTATGAGTGCTGCCGTTTAGCAGCACTAGTCTTCGGCGTGGCTGTGGTCTATCCAATCCCAAATCCTCACAATGTGTTGCTTGAGTTAGTTCGGCGTCTCAAAACAGCGATTGAGTGTTTGGATGTTGGAACTTTCGGAACCAATTTGTCTGGAGTGCTGTTATGGATGCTGGTACTAGGAGGGATAGCTGCCTCGGACAAGCCGGAAAGACCTTGGTTTGTTTCCCAATTGGCTTTGATTGTTCGGAGGCTGGATATAACTGAATGGGGCAGTATCGAGGATACCTTGGAATCTTTTTTGTGGCTTGAAAGTGCTTGTGGTCAAGGGGGACGAGAGTTGTGGGATGAAGCGGGCTGCGTCTTATAGTGTACCATCGGAATTATCGACAATCCGAATTTCAGTAAATGATTTGAATTATGGTTCATCTGCTCGACAGAGTATAGGTTGTACGAGTGGCTCGATGAAGAATGCAGCGTCCGCTGAGCACAACTCTAAAATAGGATCCCAAACTCTCCGCCTTCATATGACCAAACATAGCAATGCATAACAGAACATGACTTTACTCAACTAAAACAACCCATAAACTTCTCCTCTCCCCTCTTCACAAATCTGACAGGATACTTTCCCCTCATTTTCAAGAAGATCTCCGACTGACTTGCCGCGATCAGGTTCCTTGCCTTGTTTATTCCTTTCTGGTATACCGCCCTCCGTTCCTCTTTGCTCATCTTCTCAACTTGTGCATCACTTGCCCATTCGCTGACATCTAGCTCCAAGCTATATGTTTTGAAGATCACAGCTAGTACGGCCGTGATCTCAATCTGAGAAAAGCGTCTTCCAGGACAAGCCCGAGCACCTTCAGCGAAGGGGATGAATACTCCTTTTGGTAATACGAGAAGGCCATCGCTAGTATCGAAGGAGGTTGTGTTCTCACTATCCTCGCTTCCAGAATCGGTGGAGCTCGGTTTCTCCGTTGTTTTCTTGGTTGAGGAGAACCAGCGTTCAGGCACCCAGTCATCTAAATCGTGCGTTTTGTTCGACAGCTTGCTGGGACTGGAAGGCCAATACCTGGGATTTCGTTGGACACCGACCGTGCTGACGTGGATCATTGTAGAAGTAGGCACCGAGACTGTTTTTCCGTCGAAAGTCAGGGGTTGTGGGGCACCTCTTACGATCTTGGGAAAATCGATGAGGGGGGGCATCAGGCGAAGGGTTTCGTTAATTGTTGCCCCAAGCATTGTGTTCCAGAGACGACCGAGATCAGTGTCGTAGGACCATTCTTCGGAAGATCGAGATCCAACGATTGAATCAATGTCTTCTTGCATGCGGGCCTGCTTTTCAAGCTCGATCGCGAGAAACAGAAAACACAAGTGTGCAATGTTGGCTGAAGTTTCGTGCCCAGCGAAGAGGATGATCCATGAATTGGAGATGACTTCTTGCTTTGTCAGGTATGGTCCTTTGGAATCTTCCGGACTTCTCTCTGAAGCCTTGACGAGTGGTCCTTGAACACGTTAGAATCCGCAGCTAATGAAGTAAGACGGGACTAACCCATCACATCCATAGTTCCCTGCTCCGTCATCTCTCCACGCTCAAGTTGCCTAACCTTGAACTCAGACAATTCAGAAAAGTAATCGCTGCATTCAACATATGATCGTAATAACTTTTTGTGGAGTTCAAAAGGCGATATTTCTATCATGCAGTTAGAATGGTGACTCGACTTTCTTGGCTTGACCTACGTAGTAACGACACCGGAAATATTGCCAACCAAATGATGCTGTGAAGTAATGTTTTGAGAGATTCCTTGAAAGTCATGGCATGACTTTCAACTAGCTTGGACGTGTTGAAACCAGGAATTGCGTTGGACCCTAACTTTTCCTCATTTTCGCCTGCCCATAGTTGCCTTACTCCAAATCCAGCTGCAGAAATCACATGCAGAGCCATGGTAGCAGTGTACGGAGCGGTATCTTGGACCTTCATTGACCCAGAGGTATTTCCCTCTATTTTTGACCAAACGTCGACCATTGCTAATCCTTGTCGCAAACTCTCTTTCCAAACCAGGGAATTACTCTTCTCAGAGAAGGCTGGTGCAACGATCTTGCGATGTCGTTTCCAGTCGTCCCCCTCCGTGGTCAAGAGGCTCGGTCCAAAGATATCGACTATGGCGTACAACTCCACAGGCTTTACGAAGTCCCTTCTTCGGGTTGTGAGCTGTACGTTCGCCTCTGGATTGCTACTGCTCATGAATATTTGCCCAGGGCTAACTATCAGGTAGACCTCTCCAAGAGCTTCTCGCATTTCTTGAGGGTAATACCAGGAGCGATGGACATGAGCAAGTCTAAGGGTATAAGCTTGGTAGGTGGATAGCTGGAAGAGGCCCTAACTTCGGCCATAGCCATCTCCGTGACGGGGTGAACTTGTGAAGCGGGCCAAGGAAAAGGTTGTGAGTTGCTATCCAGAGATATCCCGGCACGCCATCGATAACTAAATGGTTAGAAATATTCAAACAAGTAGCAGAATTACGGTCTTACTGGATATACGATATGGAAGACCAGATTGTTTTGCCGCAGCAATATTGCGACTGAGTGCGGCAAGTTTCGTTGATAACCAGAACACCACCAGGCCAACGAGGCCAACCAGTCCAATCGCAACGTAACTCAACATTGTCACAATGATGCTCGTCACTTGAGCAAATAGTAACAACACTCGGACTCTTGAGACCGAAAAGAAAAGCGTCTGATTTAGAGGAGGATCTGAGTTAAGTACAGCATGGCAGATGTCGCATGTGAAACTGACAGCTTGGGATGCGGAGCAGGGGTCCAATTCCCAGCCTTGGAATCACAAAGAGGCGTCAAGCTCGAGTGTGGCTATCCTTGCTCACGGATACGCCGAACGAGTAATGCGACGGAGAATTCCTAGGGTCGCCAAGCCTCAGCGTGAAGATATTCTGACGGATTGTAAGCAAAGTGTTCCCGGCGGAGCTGAACTTTTGGAACGGCCATTCTTGAGGTGGGCGGCGTTCCTTCCAAATTTGCTTCTTCGAGCCATGAATGAAGGTGGCAGGGAAGGAAATGCTTTTCAAAGTCAAGTTGAAGGCTTGTACCACACAATTCTCTCAACAACTTGTGTGAGAGCCGTGACGGCCCTTTGGAAGGAAATCTGAGAAGCACATGTACGGCGGATGAAAAGATGGCGTTTTCGTTTCGTCGCTTCATGCGTTGGCGTGTCACTTCCCACGAAACAGTTCACAGGCCGTCCAAAGGTGTGGAGACACAACGTCGAGCTTCGCTCCAGCTGTAAATATATCATCGGCCCTAACACTCGTACTTTATGCCCTATTTTGGTCCCCGAGCCGCGACTTCGCGTGTGGGCTAAATGCGTGCAGGGCCGAGGTTGGATTGACTTTACCCTCAGTCTCACCTGGAGCTTGCTCTGTAAAACAACCCATCAATCGTATACGATGAGCGACAGCTCATAAAGTGAAGCTTACGATGAAGTTATCGATGAGAAGAAAGAGAATGAACAGAAGAATGGAAAGTGACAAGGTCCGGCATTACCCGAGAAGACCCCAGACCCATTAAAAGTTCAAGAAAGTGCGCTAAGAATTCCCCGGGCAAGAAACAGCTTAAGTCTCCTCCGGATTTAATTTTTGGAAGATCAAGCTTCGATTCTCTCACTTCAGGGCTGCTCTCTTTCGCCTATTATCCATATTTTGCGCCAACATGCTTTCAACAGTCAGAGTAGCCGGCAGGCAAGCTGTTGCTCGTGCTGCAGCCCCAAGAAGCTCTGTCGCGCTGCGCAAAGCCTCGACGTGGGCAAATGTGCCTCAAGGACCTCCCGTGAGTTTTCTAACCTGCACTCTTTTAGAGAAGACATTGGCTAATAGTAATTCAGGATGTAAGTAATTGAGGAACCATGAAGTGTGCCATTTACTAATTCCAATGCTTCTTCAAAGGCTATCTTGGGTATGACTCAACAGTGGAGAGCTTCGGATTGCTTTTTCTGACGAGATTTTAGGTATCACTGAGGCTTTCAAGGCCGATAGCTTCAAGGAGAAGATCAATCTAGGTGTGCTGAAGCAATTGGATGTAATTGCGCGTTGCTGATAGCTGTTTTAAGGTGTTGGCGCATACCGCGACGATCAAGGCAAACCCTACGTCCTCCCCTCCGTCCGAACCGCCGAAGACAAGGTCGTTACTGCAAAACTTAACAAAGAATACGCTGGAATTACTGGTGTCCCCGAGTTCACCAAGGCTGCAGCTGTTCTGGCGTATGGTCCTGGCTCCAGTGCTCTCGACCGTCTCGTCATCACACAATCGATTTCCGGCACAGGGGCTCTCCGAATCGGTGGTGCATTCCTCGAACGCTTCTACCCAGGTGCAAAGAAGATCTATATTCCAACGCCATCATGGGCCAACCATGCTGCTGTCTTCAAGGACTCAGGTCTGGCTGTTGAGAAGTACAGATACTACAACAAGGACACAATTGGTCTGGACTTCGAGGGCATGATTGCGGATATCAAGGGCGCTCCCAAGGGAAGCATGTTCTTGCTCCACGCTTGTGCCCACAACCCTACCGGTGTCGACCCCACACCCGAGCAATGGAAGGAGATCAGCGAGGCTGTCAAGTCTGGTGAACACTACGCGTTCTTCGACATGGCTTACCAAGGCTTTGCTTCAGGAGACACAGATAAGGATGCTTTCCCAGTCCGATACTTCGTTGAGCAAGGCCACAACCCTTGCCTCGCCCAATCTTTCGCCAAGAACATGGGTTTGTACGGTGAGCGTGTTGGAGCCTTTTCCGTTGTGTGCGTGGATGCCGAGGAAAAGAAGCGCGTGGACTCACAAATCAAGATCCTTGTCCGGCCCCTCTACTCCAACCCTCCAGTTCACGGTGCTCGTATTGCCTCCGAAATTCTCAACGACCCGGCCCTGAATAAGCAATGGCTCGGCGAAGTCAAGGGAATGGCTGACCGTATCATCACCATGCGTGCCCTGTTGAAGAAGGAGCTTGAGAACTTAGGTTCAAAGCATGATTGGAGCCATATTACCAGCCAGATTGGCATGTTTGCTTATACAGGATTGACCCCCGAGCAGATGGATAAGTTGGCTAAGGAGGTGAGCTGTGTCTGCTATTAGGGAAGGAATTCACTACTAACATGTATCTCAGCACTCTGTTTATGCTACCAAGGACGGCAGAATATCAGTCGCAGGCATCACATCCGGAAACGTCAAGAGACTCGCAGCTGCCATCCATGCAGTCAAGCCATAGAAGTGTGATAGAGGCGTCTGGATACGATAGTGTCCCAGGTTCAATGGTTGGCTAACCCATAGACAAGCTATCGCACCACATTGTACAAATACTTCCACATTCTTCACTTCCCTCATAAAAACGTTAATCGTAAAGCACACTCAAACACAAACCACCCTACCTCCCCTTCAACTTCTCAACATCCCGCCCCACCTCCCTCAGCTCCGTGATCATCTCCTCATAAACCCTCGCAATCTCCCTCATAACCTTTTCCTTCTCGGCCCCTCCTTCCTCCTCTGTGCGTCCGACTCCATACCCCCACAGCACCCTCTCAGCCTCTTTCTTCCGCTCCCTCAACCGCTCCCTCCCATCCCGCAAATTCCTAACATATTCCTGCAGCGCACTCTTGACTTGCTCCGTGTACACCATTTTCTCACCCCTCATCGCTTTCTCCTTGACTTGATACTGCAAAGACTGAGCCGATATCGAAAGTAACTCAGCATGCGCCTTCACATGCCGGGAGACGGAGCCATGCACGCTTTGCTCCAAAATCAAAATCACCAGCGTCGTAGCGAGATGATATAATCCCAGCAGTGTTGTAGTCTTCGACACCAAGCCCGCGCGTCTAGCCGTCAAATCTCGCTTCTTGGCAGCATTGTCAGCTTGTAAGGTTTTGATACTGTCATGTAGTTTCGGTATGGTTCGGTGCAGGAACGATGGATTGGTTGTTGGTGTTAGTATTCGTGCTAGGGCGAGAGCTTGTGTTTGTAGGTGCGTTGAAATCAGGGAACCGATTTGCGGGAGGTAGGAAGGGAGGGATGTCCATTGGGAGGTTGATTCTAAAAGCTTGATCGAGGATTGGGGGAGGGGGGCGGATGTGAGGCGTGCGGACAGGAGGAGGATGAGTTCGAGGAGCTCGGTGGGGAGAGTCGCGGGCGTTTTCGCGGAGGGTTTGGATTTTGACGTTGTGCTGGTAGTGGGTGCGGCGAGGTCGAGATGGCTGAGGGCATTACGTAGGAGATGGACCTTTGCTGCGCGGATTCGGGCCGTTTTGAGGGACTGTGATCTTGTTAGAAGAGATAAAAGCGCGGGCGTGGGGTTGCACTTCTGTCACGGCTTCCAGCTCCTTTTGTGCGTGGTGGTTCTTGGTTGAGCCGTTTGGGTTTAAGATGTTGTTTGCCAGTGTGGCATGAAGAGCTGCGAATTTAGGATTGCTTTGCAGCACGGAATCTTCAATTGGTGGTAGCATTTTGGCATTGTATTGAAGGAGGGAGGTTGTGTTTGGTGAGGCTGTTTACGAATTGTGGGAGACGCGGCTGAGGCGCGCTTTCGAACCTCATCTCTCTTCTCCACAATTTCGACTTTCACATCATATTGGGCCGATGGCCGCTTCTTTTTAGCACCCCACAAAGCATTGATCAATGTACATTCGCACTTGTTCAATCAATGAGCCTCCTCTTTTGATCCAGCACGACGAAACCCGACCTTGGAGATTCACCCGGCGCCAGGACCGGCTTCTGCATTACTGGCAACAACAAGGACTTTCATCACAGCTAAAATCATCGTCTGCAAGCCGATTTGGGTGAGTGGGATGAGTCTATTGAGCAACAGGCCGAGAAAATCGAAAAATATGAGTGAAAACTCGGGGGCCTGAGACCGAGGATCAAGCATCTCGAAAAGTGGCTCGAATGGTCCCGTCCTTACGTACCTTCCTCCGCAGCCACACTGGTAATTCAAATGGGAATCCCACTGTGAAGCCCCAGAGAGAATCATTCCATTTTTCCTGTGCTAGCCACTACATTTCGACTTCAGCATTCTACCCTCAGCAGCTACATCTACACCGTCCAACCTATCATCCGTCCCTCCCCAATTCCAGGTTATCTTCGGTAAGAAATCTCCGAGAAATTCATTATCCAAATCTATCTCTTACGGAGTCTGATCAGAAAAGTGTGAAAGTGTGGAGGTACAGTAATTGGGCTCAATTTGAAGGTTCGCAAATGGATGTCTGGGAACCCGAGGATTACACGGGAATACTGCAAAAAGAACGACAAGGTTAAGAACTTGAAGACAGATCTCGGAACGGCAATTGCTGTTGGGGGCTATTGGCAGAGAACTCTGGCTCATTAGAAATCCAACATCTCTGTGAAAACCGTGGAGCCCGAGTCAAGGAGAAGGCCTCCCTCTCATTTATCAAGCCGCGTCAAATATAAGATCACAAAGAGAGGATTCAACAGAAGTCTCTGATCGCAAGATAGGCAAGCGTTGAGTCAAGGGATGGAAAGGTATCTCATTCGATATACTACTTCCCAACGCATCGCATCCTCCGTTCACACTCCCCTTCATAGAAACCCATCCACAAGCTTATCGACCACTCTGACCCAGGTACATCGCCACTCACACCCTTCCTCTCACGCAAGTGCGCCGAAACATTTAAAGGGAATGGCCAAACAACCCAGCACAGCGAGGGCGCCGACGCTGATTAGGATGATACACAAAATTGGGCATCCAGTGCCGCCGTAGGGATCGCGCCTTGAGAGGAGGCTTGGCAGTGTGCAAGTAGGCTGAGGAATTCCTGAGGTTGTTGTAAGGGGGTCTGACCTGCTACTTCTTTTTCAACAGAGCCATAAACCAGGCTATAATGCCTAGCAGGACGACTGACCCGACGATGATTCCTATGATACCACCGGTTCCCAGGGAGGTGCCGCTAGAGCCATCACTGCGTGCTGAGAGCACGTTTGTTGAATCCGAAGTTGTTGTGTTAAGGGAGGAGCTTGGTGGCAAGCTCTCTTTAGGCGGAGGGAGAGACAGCGCAAGATGCGAGAGTCCCAGGATGAGGAGAACGAGGGAAAGAATGAGCTGGGAGCGCATTTTAGATTCGATCTCAGGTGAGTCTGTATTCGGTCGTTTTGGTTGTTTTGTTTGATTTCTCGTCGAGTATGAAGTCTGAAGTTGGATTTATGTTTGTTTGAGGAGAGTATTTTCGTGAAAGTCCCATCCCAGCGGACAAGATATACTCGTCTCTGAACAGATAACCAGGCAGTGTGAATACAATAGGCGCAACTTTTCTAATTTCTTCTCTATGATTGTACTACCGGCACAAGGGTGAATCGACGATTAAGTCATTCCAAGGAGGACTATGAGCCCGGAGTGGACGAGTGATGTCTATTAGGATGACTCCGTCTGAAGGGTCGGCTTCCCACCAAAGGCCTTCATCTGCGGGACCTCACTCATCATCTGCGCTCCATTCTCATCGTCCGTTTATCCATTCTCATTTGTCTACTCTTCCTCATGATCTGTGCCACATTATACCAAATTCTCCCCGTCTGTCTCTTCATCATCGCTATCGATGTTCTCCTATAACAATCTTCTTAGAGCACGAGTACCAACACCATCCTTACAAACAACTTCCTTATTTACCACCAATTCCCCTCCAAAGGCAAAATTAACTGCCATCATAGCCTCTTTAAACCTTCGTTTCAGCTCCGCGGGCATAAAAAGCCTCCCATGCTGCACTTCGAAATCGTCAGTCCCAATGAGAATCTTCCTCTCCAATTTCGAAATTGTTCCCTTTTGTTCACCAGCGTCACTCAATATGTCAAGCACTCGATAGTATTCCTCATGATGATGAATCGTGTAGTAGAGCAGAAACATGAAAGGGCGCGACACCATGTCATCGTGGGCTCTGCTCTCATGCGGCACACCCACCAACGTAATATCTTTCAGACCCTCCTTTTCAGCGAGGCATCCCAAGACCTTCAATATACGGGCCGTGGTAGACAGCGCGTTCGACCATTCATGGTTGTGAAAGTCGAGAATAACGCGGGGGACATGGCACAGAAACTTCGCATTCGGAAAAGGAACGAATATGTGTCCAGTTTTTGGATCAGGAATAAAGGCAAGTCCGTTCTCTTTCCAGAAGACGGGCTTCCCCTCGTTGAAAATCTATTGGCAGGTCCGCAGGAGCGCGGTCATAGGCTGCGCCATAGATGCAGATCGATTTGCATTAGCTGCCATAGCAAGCTCGGTTTCTCCCCACGGTATTTAGGCTTGACACACTCTTCAAAGCGTGGAGTGAAAGTTCCTCCTCGCTTTGCCGGAATATATATTGGACATAACGTGATTCCGAGTGAAGACGTATTCGTAGATCATAACGCGCAGTTCGAGCGGGAGGTACGAAGAGTTATTTTTGTTTGCCTCCTTTGATGATTCTTGTAGTTGCAAGTACGCGGTGTTGAGGTCGCAGCGATCTCAGTTCTTGGTACTTTTGCCTTGCTGCAAGGCTCGCCATTTTGTTTGAGGCTGCTGCGATATTCGAGCACGAAGGTTGCGGTGTCAGGTGGAGACCTGAGAGAAACATCGTGGGAGTGTTGTGAGATACAACAATGTGGAATGGTTGTTGGTGTTCGTTCTTGGCGGAGAAAGGCTTCTCTTTGCTGATGAAAATTTTGTGAAGAATATATGAAAACTCGAGGACGAGTGGAAGTTCTTTTAAGCAAAACATTTCCATTTGAACAGAGCTGATTGGCAACTTGATCCTCTGATAATTGACTGTTTTTTTTGTATCTTTTTGGTTAGCCTTCCCGTTCTGCACCAAGGATCCATAGTACGGCTCCATCTAAGCCCCGCTAAATCAAAATGTGATGATATCGACTGATTGGACCTTAAGATTTAAAAGTTATCTTAATTTATACCACGAAACTCGAACCCCTGATACTCCGTACACGAGACACATCTATCTCCTTCTCTCGCAGTGTACTCACCCATGGGAATCGCAACCCCTTCCATTGCCTTGCTTAATTCTTAACTCCTCTAAGTCCTGACGTACACTTACTCTCACCACCACACCTACTTCCCCTCCTTCCATTCCGCACTGGTTTCGGACCAAAATTGGCAATCTAAACTTCTTGTGAGCATGGGTGTCAGAGAACTTGGTAGGGATCAATCACGTGAAAAGGTTTTGAATTGGGATATGAACCTTGCTTTCCATGTATGAATTGAATTGAAATGTTTTGTTTATTTATTTTATGCATCTGTGGGTATCGTAAAATATTCCTATCTCAGCCGCGATCCCGCCAGCTTTCAAAAAAACGCCCAATTTCACAGAAGCTCCAAGGTCCCAAAATCCAATATATTCTACCAGCCCCACAGTTCCTCCGAAGGATCTGTCATGGGAACGCAATCCTGAGACTCCTCCTGTCTGACCCCCAACTTCATCAAATTTATAAGCATCTCTGCGGAAAGAGACTGGCCATGGTTCGGCATGATCGCGATAGCCCCCGAGAACTCCTCGCGAGAAAATATCCCTTCCATCTTCGCCTTCAGCCGTTGTTTCTGAAGAGCCATTAGGTACTCAAGTACCTCAATGTTTATCCCTCTCACGGCGAGATCTAAAGCGGATAGGCCGCCAGAAGTCCTTGCTTTCAAAGAGGCTCCGCCTTTAACTAGGGCGTGAAATGTTGCCAGTTTTCCGTTTTCCGCTGCAAGGAGTAGACTCGTCCGACGGTCTTCAAATTCGACGTCCTCGACTCCCTTCTTTGCGACACATAATGCTTCAATAACCTTTGGCTCATTCATAATCGTCGCAATCATCAGAGCAGTTGAACCCCTAGGAATCTTCTTCCCATGGTGGTCAATGGCTTGTCCAGTCCTAGCATGTAGGTTGGCTCCGTAGCCCAACAGGAGTTTGACCATGGCATGATCTCCAGCCAAAGTCGCTTCTAACAAAGGCGTCTGTCTGACCAGGTTCGGTGAGTTTGCGGGGGCTCCATTGGATAATAGTAAATGGGCGATCTGAGCGTTTCCGCTGACAGATGTCCAGGATAGGGCTGAATTGCCAGACCGGTCTGTAGCTGAGAGGTTTGCTCCTGAGGTCGTCAAGATCCATGCTGCTCTATAATTTTGGCTGTTGCAGGCTCTCATGAGTGGTGTCTGCCCCAGGTCTGAGAAGTCTTTGGTCAGTATAACTTGATCATGAACTGAAAATATTGATACATACTGTCTTGGGCATTGACATCCACCCCGACCTTGATAAGGAACTTCATGATATCAGGCAAGCCCGCCGTCGTCGCAATATGAAGGCTAGATTCTCCCAAGAAGTTGGTGCATTTTGGTGATACGCCATATTCGATCAAAAGTTGCAGAGCCCTCGTTCCGTCTGGGCACATTGAGCAAGCAAGCAGGGCCTGTTCAGCCATCTCTGTGTTCCTGATTTCCGCTCCTTTCGAACTCAATAGATCGGCCACGTCGGAATGACCACCAACGAGGGCGAGCAACAGGGGAGAGTTTTCAGACAGATTCGAGGGGTTCACAAGGGCTTGGGCTCCGAGGAGTAGCTGGACGATCCAAAAGTGACCGTTCAAAGCTGCGCCGCAAAGAGGTCGTTGATATGGATGGATAACACCAAGTGCCGCAAGAGGTTCCTTTTCCGGTGCGTAGAACCTTTGACGAGCACTTTCGGCTCCATCAACAGGTTGCACCACGTCCTTTGTGCTGATGACATCTGCACCAGCGCCGGCAGCCAGAAGACGCTCGACAATATCGTAGTGTCCATTAGCGGCAGCCGCATAGAGCGGTGTCGGACCTGGCATTTTTGACTTCTGATCGAGTCCTTGAGTTCGATAAGCCAGACCTTCAGTCTGGAAAACATTGGCACCTTTGTAAATAAGGTATTCGACAATCTCGGTACGACCATGTGCGGCGGCCAGGGCCAAAGGAAAGCCTGTGCTGTTTCCTTCACTCCCGCATCCCGGCAACGGAAACAGTAAGTCAAATATGTTCATATGTCCCTCCTTGATGGCTTGCATGTATGCATTCATCCCACTCTCATCAGCTGCAACTGGGCTTGCCCCATCCTGGAGAAAAGTTTTCACAGCTGCAACATGGCCGGCCCAGGCAGCCTTGCAAAATGCGTGTGCTTTGATGCTAAGTCTTGGGTCCTTTTGTGACGTAGGGTCCTTAGGATCATAAATGGTAAGCTCCAAAGCCGCGAGTAGAGCCTTTATCACATCAGAGTTGTTGCCAAGAATGGCGTTGTTCAAAGCGAGGATACCGGCTGACGTTCTGTTGCCAAAAATGTTCGAGGCACTCCAACCTGCTCGCCCTAGCCTTCGAACCATATCGGCATGTCCATTCAGTGCAGCTCGTTCGAGAGCATTGCAAAGCTGACCAGCATACTCGGTGGTGAACGACCTGCTCTGTTCGATTATTGGCCCCTGTGCCAGTTTGAAAGAATCGATGACAGCATGCTGGTTAGCAGCAGCGGCTTCAAGAATCAGATGAGCTCGAAATTGATTCCAAGGACGCTCTGGCTTGTCCAGATCCGGTCTGCAAAGATCGAGGATCGATAGGTTGCCTTTTCGGGCTGCAATTAACATCTTGGAATAGGCCCATCCATGCATAGGCAAGCTCTCATTCCAAGCATCCTGGAAATAAGCGATCGATTGCAGCTGCTCGCCCGATAGGCAGTTATTGACAACATTCTTGAACACCCAGGTAATTGAATCTCTGATATAGTTCTTAAAATCGAACCATTGATCAAATCCTGATAAGCTTTTGATGATGCTGGGGTTGTTGTGAGTGATCGCCCAGCCCATCTGATCTGGGTACGGATTGCCGAGGAAAAGATCTGCAGACCATGGTCTGAATTCGAAGGGCAACTGCTTTTGAGTCACCAGACTCTGGAAGAGATTGTCTCGTTTCTCGGACTTCTCACTTTGCGCGAACCTTGCTGCGTGCCACAGCCAATTCTTCTTTGCATAGCGATGAAGGCCGAAGTTTTCAAAGGTTCGTTGGCTCTGCTGTGGAGCTATTGATGGCATAGACATAGATTGACGGAAGCCAATTGTGATAGACGCAATGTCGATTGCGGGTGGGAATTCTTGTGGTTGGTCCACAGGCGAAATTGGACTTAACATTTCCTCGATGGCCATCCTGTTGTTGATGGGGCTGTTTTGCTCTTCGAAGTCTTCAAAGCAGAGATAGGCTATGCAGACTTCTCCAAGGTGTTTGTTGGCGTCCTTTAAGTTGAACTGGTAGCAGCTCTTTGGGCGCTCCCGAAGAAGATATTGCTGAACTGTATAATTGGCAAGACGGATGATTCTAGTCTTCTCGTCGAACACCACTAGGCCCCCATATGTCCCCAAAACATTTAAATCATTGATGGGAATCTTCTCATCATCCCAGCGGCGATCTTCAAGGGTGAAAGCCATGCCTTCACAAAGTTCCTCCATTGTCAAAGGGCGGCGAGCAGCGATCATGCACTCGAACATTCGTGAAATAAGTACATGGCTTGAAGACTGGGCCAATCTTTGTAAAAGGAGGTCGTATGTTTCGTCCAAATCCTTTGGCAAGTCCTGTAGGATGGGCTTGATGTGATCTTCATGGCTCGCGAGGCGTAGAGTTTCAAGCTGTAGCTTCACCCACAGAAATCTGCAACAAAGAGTCAGCGGATCACTCTAGAGAGCAAATAGGGGCGATATGTGGGTTATTTTATTACTTACATTCCCTTGGCCCCAGTGATTAATGTCTGAATAACTTCATCTTTTAAGTTTGCGTTGCCGAGGACCACTGGTAACATCAACTCTACCGAGTCACGAACGTAGCTTTCAATGTTGTTGGATGTGGCCGACTCGAGAAGACTGACACGGAAGCTGGCTTCTGGAAGAGGCGACAGTATGCTCAGGACATTTTGATCCTCTCTGCTTGTGATAAGGACTTTCGCTGACAGGCCCGGACACGAGATCAAAGTCTTCAAGCACCGGAGAATCGTATTTCTATCCGCTTCATCAACCTCGTCGATGCCATCGACGACCAAGATGACATTTTGAAACCAGCAGACCGTTTGCATGAGCACTCGAAAGACGTCGCTCGTTTCCGGAGTACGCTTGCCATCGAAATATTGTTGCTCGATAAGCTGTCCGACTTCTTCTGGGATATTATAATTTCGCAGGAGGCCTCGCACAAGGGCTCCTAAAACGAATGCGGGCTCGAGGGATGCCTTATCGGCATAATCGCAATAATAGTATGTGACTTCCACGTCATCTAAATCGGATGAGTTCAAGGCTTCGACGACGCCAGACGCGAGTACGGTTTTACCACAGCCAGCTAAATACAGGTGAGTTGGTGACCGAGAGAGCAAAGAAAGCAGAACTCACGAGGCCCGTAGCAGCATAGCACGGCAGAATATTCATGACCCAACCATTCTTTAAACTGTGGGGTGCTAAACATCCAACTGCAGCTCTCAGGATATCCGATTCTTCGGAGGCTGTCGTGCTTTTGTTTCGTACGAACGGGCGACAATAATCTAAGCTGCCGTATATCCTTCTGTTCTGTACCGAAGTAAGTATACATAAGATTACACTGGTCACACGAGCGAGGACCACCTTTGGCTTTCTCATCGTCTGGCTCCGTAGTGGCCGGGACTGACTCCGAAATCTGGCTTCCCTCGACCGAAATATTCTTCTCCTGAGGATTAGAATGCCGGACTGGCCCGAAGTTCTTGATGAGACGGGGACTCAGAGGCCACTGAGTCCAAATCTTCGGTACGAGTCTGCCGGACGGTGGAGGGGTGAGGTGCTCCATGGTGATGAGGCTGGGATAATGGGAAATTAAGTCTCCTCAGGCGGGATCTCAGAAGGACGGAAAGGAGTGCAGCAAACAATTCAAAGTATTGATACTCCGACAGCATACTAGCTGAGGTTTCATGAGGAGGAAGGAAAGAGATATTGAATGAAATTGCTGGCCAAGGAAGGTACTACCCCTGCATTGTTGGCCTGCACCTTGCTATCTACACAGCTAAGACAGGTGAGTTTGCCGCGCTGTTGCTCCATTGGGCGTGCAGCTTTGCCGCGATACTTAATTTCGTTGTCCAGTTACTTCCAGTCAGTGCGACTTTCAGGTACAGGATTAGGAGGATCCCTGAGTACAGCGGGAAAGGTCCCGGCGCGATTGGCGATGGTTACGCTGTACCAGGTCAAGCTGGTCAACGAAAGCGCGTGAGCGCATGCTCTAAAAATAGACCAGCCTCTCACGATTGCTTGCCAGCGCTTACAATGTTCGGCTCCCAACTTTCAAAAACGCTACTGCTAAAAGCGGTAATCAGATCACCCGAAAACTGACTCAATCTCCGCGACATCCAAAATTCCGGTCTGACATGAAGCGCGTAGTTAGTATTGTTTATTATCACGTGATACACAACTCACGTGATGGACCCCTTTCTCCTCCTAACACTCATCAGTAGCACTCCCTCCCGAACGCGACGCTCCCTAACAATTGAACCCCACCGCCCCCACCAAATTGCTACACTTCCACCCACTCGCCACTTTCCCATTAACTAAATCCAACTCCACACCCAGCATACTAATATCCCTACAAGGCGCCGCGCCGCTACACCGAAAACTCGCAACCGGATCCGCATTAATCGTTCCCCGTATATCCTCGATCAAGATATCTTCGAGCTGGAATTCGGAGCTGTTGCAATCGCCTGCTGTGTCGCTGAAGGTGGTGCATTGAGAGATGGCGAATGGTGAGCCGCGGAGAGCGGAGACGGTGAAATTGGAGAAGGTTATGTTTTTCGCATCTGAGAATGTGAGATTAGCTTGAGTTTGACTGGGGATGTGGGAGGCCTTACAACCTAAACCTCCACCGCCTCCGTTCGGTGGGTATCCAACTCTCTCTCCAGTCCATGTTTTTACATACCCTGCATGAAGTGTCTTCACACATATGATATCTCTCGCTGTGACATTCTCTAGAATCTCATACACACCCTCATACTGCCCGATACTCTCCAGCGCCACACCCAGTCCATTGATGAATGTAGAGTTTGTGATGAGGATATTTGTGCTATTAGCTTTCGCCGAGATGCTATCATCGCCATTAATGATCGTCATACGATCGAAATGAATATTGTTGCTATATATCGTGTCCACGCCATCGGTGTTACGAGCTGGGCTTCCACTGTGGGACGTGCTATTAATATAAACATCCTGCATCAGGATGTTCTCGCTTTTGAAGACGGTCATCGCCCACATCTGGCTTTGCACAAACTTCAGCCCGGTGAAAACCGAGTCACGAGCGTTCCAGATCGTGAGAGCATGCGGTCGGTGAGGATAATTTGATACCCCTTTGACGAAGTCATATCAGACTTGTCCGTTGCCATCGAGGGTTCCGGAGCCGTGTCCATTGAAGCAGATGTTGCTGCCTCCTAGCCACCATGCTGAGGATTGATTTTGATAGCCGAAGAAGAGAGAGGCGTTGAACCAGTAGGTGATGTTCGCTGACCACTTATACAGTTTAGCCAATCGTAGGAGAAGACGAAGCTGAAGGATGTGACTTTACCAAGAGAGTTCCATACAAATCGATATCAACGTTCTCTAGACCTGTCGTATTCATGACCGTGTCGACATGGTAGGTCTCGTTGATGAAGACAACTCGTCCATTCTTGCCACAAGAATCGAATGCTTTGAGGATAGCAGGTGTGTCATCGGAGCCGTCGAGACTTGGCTTGATGGTACAGGTCTTCTTGTCTTTGACGCCAGGATTGGGGCCCTGCGGCTTTGAATCATTGCAAGTGACAGACGAGACGCTCAGAGCAAACAGGACTGAGGTAAAGAAACGCATGTTGAAACAAACTGGGTGTTCTAATAAGACAAGTTATTCACAGTTCTTATAAATTCATCGAGAACAAAGAATGTGGGCAGGTGCAGTTATGCAGCCCCAGATTCCTCACAACAAGGATTCCCCGCGCGGGGTGAGACTGGGGAACTTGAGAACCGGGACAAGTCTGACAACGCCTTTTTAAATTATTCCGGGGAAACGCAGTCCGGGGAATAGGCTGGGTATTCTTTCCAGTCAGCCAATGAAATTATCCGGATGGGAGCTGTATTGAGGGTGCTGTAGACTCGGTGTAACTACAGCCGATATCAGGAATTGGGAAAAGTGTACTCTGCAACGAGAAGCACTAGCGACTAAGCTTAGCTGAATATGTAGCTCATAGGTAGCCTTTCACCCCTGGAA
The DNA here is from genome assembly GCF_002865645.1 of Hyaloscypha bicolor E. NCBI lineage: Eukaryota > Fungi > Ascomycota > Leotiomycetes > Helotiales > Hyaloscyphaceae > Hyaloscypha > Hyaloscypha bicolor. Next base: position 955,801 of record NW_020194585.1, on the reverse strand, counting down.
AACCCTGGTGTATAATTCAAACCTCGTTCGTCTGGACGTTCGCTTGGGACAAGCGAAGGCATTCCCCTGAAAGTATGGTTGACTGTACCAATATGCTGCACGAATAGGTACATTTATCTCCCCCTGCAGCCAAGAAGTAACAACCGTTATTATTCTCCGCGTCATGATACCTTCGGAGGATCATTAGGTGGAATCTCAGGAGGCCGTTGAAAGTTGCCATTCCCACCGTCCAGCTCAGCAATGAAGGGCGCAGCCAGACCTGGCAGCTCCTGTACCATCTCCACCTGCTGCCCACCGAGCTGGGTCGGTTGTTGATTTCCCCAAGTTTGTTGCGGAGGCGTCATATACGGTTTCGTAGGCGGACCTGGCAACTCCTGCACCATGGGATTTCCACCATGTCCAACCGCTTGTTGATTACCCCAACCTGCGTGGTTATGCTGCACAGGCGCTGGATACGGTTTCACAGGCACTTGTTCCGCGCCCCAGCCCTCCCCTTGATGTCCACTCCCCAGCGAAACAGGACTCTGCCCACTCCCCCAACTCCCCTGTCCCAACGGCGCGCTCCTCGGATCATACGGCTGTACCACGATCCTAAACCTCCTTGCCAACCTCTTCGCCTCCTTCTCCACATCCTTCCTACTCATACCCGGCTGCACATCAACCGCCGCCTCTTCACTCGGCGCCTCTAACCAAACCTGTACTCCCCTCTCCAGAAAACTGCCCTCATTCCAGCTCCTCAACACATTCCTTAACTCTCCATCTTGTGTCAACTTCTCTTTCACTTTCTTAATAACTGTTTTCTTATGTACTGCTTTCCCGGTGTAGTATCCAACTGCGGGGCCGAAAACGAGCAGGAAGGCAGAAGATGCTGCGCCTGTGCCAACGCCAGTCGCCCACGCCGCTGCATCTTCACGGAAAGTGAGCTTCGCTGCGTTAACGGCTTCGAGACTGAATTGGTGCCATTGATCGCGTGTTATTCGGAGTTGGGAGAGGCGTTGTGTATATGGGAAACCCGAGGAGAGGGAGTCGGTGTCTGTCGGGATGGAGAAGGGAGGGAAGGAGAGTGGGGTATATTGCGATATTTGCTGGGCGATTTGAGGGGTTGTTTGTTCTGCGAGTTCGTGCCGGCTGCATTTGTTAGTGGTATACGGAATTGGGGATTGAGGGGAAGTACAAGCCAGTATTTGTAGGTCCGTTGGGGTTTCCTGCGCCTTGGTATTGGCTTGGAAGCTCGACGGGCGCATATTTGGTTGGGTAGTGTGGGTTTGGCCCACGGCCAGGAGCGGATGCTTGCATTGATTGGTGATCTGGTGGGGTTCAAACACACTTCAGGCCATCAGCGGACAATTCCTACTGATATGTGATCTGCTGCACAATTCACTGTTGACAAGTGAAGGTGTAAAGTAGCATTCGGTCGTCGATTTTACCCCCATGGCTGATCTACCCCCCAAACCACGCCGGAAGTTGAGGGGTTGGGAGGCCATAATTTTGGTGCTGCAGCCCCTGCAGTTACGCTCCGAGCCACCAAACCAAGGCCGTGTTTTTACGTATTTTGCACCAAATAAATTCTAAAATATTGTAAACTTTTAAATGTCTTCTAATCGAAACCTTCACTACCTTCCAAAATCTCAGCTCATGAAATATTTAGTTCTAATTATTCCTTGTTCTCTCAAAACTGGGAAGCATTCGCGATAACTTGGAGAATGGGCCTGAAAACACAGACTAATGTCCGCAGGCTCGTTACATTATTCTTCCACTCTCAACTGATAGGCTCTTCAGGCCCCCCGTTGTTTCAGATTAGCAGTGACAGGCTGAAGCTATCCCCGAAAACGCAGGCCGGCGCCGCAACTTGCCCCTATCTTCACTAGCTTCCTCCTGACCTCCCAGGGGTTCGTTTATCGCCTGAAATTTCGACAATCTGAGAATCGACAGGATACCAATTGGGAAAGCCGTTGCAGAGTGCTGTTCGGCGGCTTTGAAACTGGAAGGGACGAGGATGCCTCTAGGTTTCAGGGCACGATTCAATGGCAACTTGAAGTGATTCGAGGTCCTAAGAGCTGGCTAGCCTAGGTCAACTGCTTGAGACCACTCCAGGTTCCTGGTTCTGCTTCTGCTTCTGAACTCTCTGGATTTATGAGGCGATTCCTGAGTTCAGACCACGAGAAATCTGCAACTCCGATGTACTCTTTCTTTTCTCTCCTACAGCAAACCCTGGTGGTCAGCAATCTCCACTCAAGGAAGGTAAGATTGCCTTCGGAAAGGGACTTCAAAAACAGCATTCACTCCGCCATCTACTTACCAGTGTTCCCCCTTCCCACCCATCTTTCGTTTGAAAGTAACCAGCTCTGATCGATGGCCATCAATCGTTGCCGGTTCAGTCTTAATCTCATGAATTCGAGCCCATTCCGACGGCACCACATCCCCTTTCGCATCTATTAAATCCTCCAACCCCTCCTCTTCAAGTTCCACGACTCTCTCAGCCACAATGATCGCACTATCGATGTTCCACAATCGCTGCCCAGTGAACGACCCTTTCAACAACGCCAACGCCTTGCGTCGAATGGTCGGATTCCGGCATTTAGTGGCAGTCAAATGTAAATGGGGGATATTGTGTGCCTGGAAGTTGACATTGGCCCAGCGTTGAGTCCAAGACGTCACACATTCAGTGTCGACGGCAGACTCAGCGAGGTTTACCACTTCTTCGAAATTAGTAAGAAAGGCGTCGAAGCTTGTTTCGTCAGCGGGTTTGGCGTTTGAGATGGCAATCCAGACGACATTGTGTCGAACGCGAAGAAGAGCGATTGCTCTTCGATCCCTGGTGCTGATGTGCGCCATGCTTGGGCGGGCCAGAAGCTCTTTGAGGGCTGCCTCCCATCGTTGAAGTCGGAACAGGAGACGGTGTTTTTGGAACACCTCGGCATGTTTCTGGGCAATGTCCACATCTTCATCGGAACGTCCAAAGGTGATTGTGAATTGCTGTGCATTTCTGATGACCCTGAGCAAAGACGCATTGGCTTCGAGAATGTTGGCAAACCATTCAGACTCTGGCTCATCCAAGGCCAATTCCACTTCCGAGATTGGCGGTGCAGCTCGGCCATGAGTGAATGTGGTTTGGTTCCAGTGTTCGAAAATGGGAATGAGATTGTTTTCAATGAACTTTGAACTTGAGCATGATGATCCCGGTTTGGCTCTCTCTTTCTTCCACAATCGAACAATCTGGATGCCACCAGACATGTGATTCACAGCTCCTGGAACGTTTCCCATAACTGATTCGATAGCCATAAAGAGCACACAGCTCGCAAGTACTACCTCTGTTGGGACCTTGCCGGTCGAACCCTGGCCCCTGAGAAGACTGATAGCTTTGTTATACTGTAGCAGGGCATATCTCCGATGAACCAAATCGGCCTTTTGCATAGGTCGATCCTCGTGGAGCAAACGCTGTTCATGAAAGGCGCTCAAAGCAAGCACTGAATGCCAGATTGCAGGTTTATGATGGCTGAACTGGAGCAGGAAATGGCTCCAGAAATCTGCCTCGAAGTAACCAGCCATCATGGGACCGGTCTCTGAACGGAAGAACTCAAATGCTCTCCTGTCTTCATCGCTGGCTCCCACGAGTTGGTTCGGTTGATGTGTGACGGTCAATCTCTCAGCTACTCTTGGGATCAATGGAAGTTTTTCCGGCTTGGAGAATTGTAGTTGAGCATTAGGAGCTGCAGTGGTGACATAGCCGCTGCATTCCCCGCTATAATCAATACATCTCTTGCAAGCTGGTCTGGCTTCATCGCATTTGACACGTCGTTTCCTACATATAATATGTCAGTCAGGTAGCCTTATATGGAGTGTGTGAAGGTCCCTCTGGGCAGAGATCAAGCGCGGTTTCTTGCTTACTTGCAGGTAAAACACCCAAATCGACTCTTACGATGGTTCTGGCGTTTGGCAGCGTCTGCTTTGGAGGGAGCGTTGGATTGTGAAGTCCTGGGATCCTTTTTGACGATATGCATCACGTAGTTCCAACCTTCGGGCTTGTACACTGTCTTCTCTCTTCTCTCTCCTGTACCGAGGACACTCAATGCGACGTGGACATAATACCTTCAATAGGTATGCTGGGGCAGCAGGAACATTCTGGCGCGGTTATCGCGGATCTTGATGGCGATTTCCTTCTTTGGAATTACCCGAAAGCCTTGCTGTCTCGCGGCTCAGTTGCTTTGTGGCTTAAAGGAGAGCGAATAACCGTTAAACACACCTAATGTCACGAGGCTTGGCTCTAGGCTTGGGGAGCGGGTGAGAGTGGCCCCTATTCTGTGAATACTAAACTAAGGAGAGAAGTCTGTACAGGTGCGCACGGTAGGTAAGAATACGAAACAGCCCAACTCAATATAGCCTAGCGTATCACGTGGATAATACACGTGACAATCTTAGAGCGTATAACTGATAACAATTAACTTAGTGATTTTATATAAACTTAAAGCTAAAGAAATACTTAATTACTAGCTTAATTATACTTTATATTCTCTTTAAATTAAGAAATATAAGTAAAATATTGGTTAAGGTGCTAGACATGTAACCTGGGATTTCTTGGGCAAGCTGAGGTGGAGGTTGCTAAAATTTCTGTATCACGTGATGCAAACGAAGCTCCCGGCTTACTTAAGGAGCTCCTCTCTCTTCCTCTGCTTAGCTCTTTACCTTAATATTCTCATATTAAGCTTTTACCTCTCTTAATTCCTTAATTCGTTGGGTTTGCCATAATATACAAGTAAAATCTAAAAAATTATATTTATATAACTTATACTAGAAACTTTAATATTATTAGGAAAAAATTTAATATTAAAAAAGTTCTTACTATTATATATCTTTTCTTCATAAGTGGTTAATTTGATCGAGCTCTTGTATTTTACGCGTTCTCACAAGTGTCACGTGAAACATCAACGTGACTATGCGCAGCCCCATAAGCGTGATAGGCGGATTCACCTCTACAGTACCCCCCCCCTGTTCATATGTTAGTTTGCCACTGGTGGTACCGATCTTACTAGCTAAATAAGGGTGATTTATCTGGCTGCTTTAGTACATCCAGAACATAGGGGTGCCCCACTAAAATCAAATGACAATTTGCAGCCAGACCATTCAAAATTGAAGCTATATAGAGTACATAAAAACCAGTGATATAATTGAAGCCCAAATGAGTGTATATATATATATCGCAACCCAAGCGAGAGTGAAGCATGAAAACAGTACAAAAAAGGAGAGCTAAAAGAGTGTTTCTAGCTAGTCAATTAACCACCTAATACCGTGTATTCCCTCCCTGAGCATCAATTACCCTCTGCATTCGATCGGGCATACTTTTGATCAATTTCAGGAGGAATTTCTCCGGTACTGCCTCCCAAGCCTCCCTTACAGCTGTTTTTAGCTCCTGCTTAGTAGCCAAAGGACGCTCCTTTTCCAACCAGTCCTTCATCCACTTCCACACATGCTCAATAGGATTGAGATCTGGTGAGAGGGCAGGCCAGGCTAGTGGAATTATACCCATATCAGCGAATGCTGCCTTCGTTTGACGAGCATTATGGGCAGGAGCGTTGTCTTGCATGAACGTCCACTCCAGGTGAGAGTTCTGCTCTATCCACTGCCCAATAACTGGGAGTATATGAGCCCTATAGGATGACTAGGTTGATTAGTATAGCCTCAAGTCAAAATCAGAAGTACGTACGGCATTGATTGTGCCCCATTCCTTCTCCCATATTACGAGTGGCCCTTTCAGTATCCCAGTAAAGCACCCCCAAGCCATCCACCCAGGCTTCTTCCTATGCCTTTATATAATCGTATCGCAATGCCACTCCTCGTTCTGACCAATAAGACGAGTAACCCATACCCTTCCGTATAATCCTCCAGTTACCCAGGTCTCATCGCTCCAAAGATAGCGAAACCAATTAATCCAAGTCTATGTAATATGTGCCCAAGCAAATGCGAGTCGATCGCGGCGAACCTTATCAGAAATAAGAGGACGAATTCGTGAGACTCTCCTCCCATACCCCTCTGTATCCATCGCAGCTTTGATAGCCTTCACACCGTATGGTATCCCCAAGTCCAAACGTCCAGGTATATCCTCCCATTTGACAAGCCGGTGCAATAGCAATTCCTGTATCCAACGGACAAGCTTCTTGCGATGCTCTGTGCAAAGGACAGGGCCTCGGAAATTACATCGAGAACGAGGGGTATGTGGTTGTACTCGTACATGTTGAACTTGACGAATCGTCCACTTCTTCTCCTTAAACTCTTTTACAATCTCGCTGTCTGTAAACCCCAGCTTGTATATCAAATCGACCCTAATTCGGTCATCGCGATCGAGAGGATTAGCCCTTGCCCACTCCTCATTTCGTCGTTGAATGCCCTGGAGTCGAGGACCAGGAGCACGAGTGTAGGGAAGAGGATTATCGAGCGATTCAAGGTCTTGTACTACCTGGCGAAGGCGTGCGGCAAGCACTGTCTCTTCTAGAGGTTCGTATGGAGTAAAAGGACGTGGAATCTCCTCGATTTCGTCTTCAGAGTCTGAGGAAATCTCCCCAAAGGGGAGTGTAAGCGTTTGAGAAGGAGGCTCTTGAGAGGAAGGACCTTCACCACCATTGGATTCAATATCCTCGTCTTCTTCGATAATCGGAAGACCGTACAATGGAGTAAGCACCGACCAGTATCCGCTATGAGGGCGTACGGCAAGATTCAAGTCGATTTCGCGCTCTATATCAAAGATCTGAGCAGGAGGGGTTAAGGGTGGAGGGGTTGGAGTGGGTGGAGGGGTTAGAGAGGGAGAGGTAGGAGAACTAGCGGATAAATCCACTAGTTCTACGTCTTCCTTAATCGCATGGAAGACAGTTTCAGGAACTGTATTATCGAGAATGTCCTGCAAGTCCATTTTTGAAGGTAAATAGAATGGATAATTAGTAGGAAAATGAGCTGTGGACGTACCATTTATATAGACGATTCTATAGGTGTCAAAAATCACCTGATTTTTACTCCGTATACACTTCTCCGTCATAACTGAGGGGATTCAGAGATTGCTTACCTATTAAGAGGGAATATCACATTATTGACGTAGTTATTACTGTCGATTATACTCTCTTTTACTTCTATTACATCATTTAAGAAGCCACATAGCTATGGTAGAGCGGGGAAGCAAGCAGTGATGTTAATAAAGCTGGCCCAACCGCCATTGTTTTGATAATCTTACCGCTTTTAGCTTATTATTTATATCCTCTAGTCCTAGGCAACCGGAAGGAATCACATAGCAACGATAAAGCGGCTGCCAAGGCGCCAGTGGCAAACTAACATATGAACAGGGGGGGGTACTGTAGGAGTGATTACTGCAGTCTTTTGGTTCAGTTGGCTACTATCCCCCCCCTTGAATACTTACAGTGGGTCCTGGGATAACACCACTCCTGCACTGACTAACTCAAGGGTGTATGGCCAATAGCGATTCTGGAGAGCACCTGATATTTCCTAGTTGGGGGTTATAAACGAGGTTTCAGGGTGGCGTTACTAAAGGACCCACTGTAAGTATTCAAGGGGGGGATAGTAGTGGGTAAAGCCTATCCTCACATGTCGCAAACAGGGTGCCGTTTTAGAAAATAGAAAACAAAATGCCAGGGATGCGGCGTGATTGTCTTTCATTGGTGCAGTGATGCATGCCGCCGCATGCTGGGGTTCGGAGAAAACAAATCACCACGGCTTTCCCCATATCCAGGAAATTATCCATCTCCTGCTGTGCCTCACCGCTCCTCTCCGTGTTTTGCTTTTGATTCGGGATTGTGTCGGAGCTTTTGCCCGCCTCAGCCCTGCAGACCTGGGAAGAAAGCAGTTGCCTTCACTCCTCATATCACGGCCAAAAGCTCGAGGTGTTTAAGGTGGACAGCTGCCTCCCCCTGCTTGAGCTTCACGGTATCATGAAGGATGACTCATCAAATCCTTCCTCCTAAAATTCACTCAGCCAGCAATACTAGCTCCAATCCATTTGGCCTGGTCCGTCTGTACAATCATCTCAACCTCAAGCCTGATTCTCCCAGCCGAGTTCATTACACAAATGTATAGTGAGAGGGAGCTTGACATGATACCCACCAAGGCACAAGAGAGCTCTTCTCCACCATCCTCGTCCACCTTCCCATCCTCGACCTCCTCCTCCGCGCTCCACTAGTAAGCCATCCCTGGAACAATCTCATAGCCCCACTTCCCCTTCTCTTCAAGCCACCCTCTTCTTTCATCTACAACAACATCATCCCCGTCGCAAAGCAGAAATCAATCCCCTCCGAGCGGCTTTTCCACCCTGGTTCCAAAACCGGCTCATAGACTACGACTGCCTCGCCCTTTTCAAATCCTTGGACTGGAGTCGAAGCTACGCAAAGCGAGACACATATTCAAGGAAAGAAGCAGACTGGCGAGGGATGCTGCCTGTGCAACCACCTCCCAAGACACTCGAGGTTGTGCAGCTCACCGATTGCGACGATGTACAGCTTGAGCAACGAGGAGAGTTGTTGTTCGAGGATGGAGTGAGGACGGGGACTTCATACAATTCAGGATATCAGACTGTGATGGAGCCGGTGTCCTTATTCTGGATTCCTCGGCCCATGTTTCCGGATATTGATTGTCAGGACCATGGATGGGCTTGTTGTTGTCAGGATGAGAATGACGAATTTGGATATGATGTTACGAGTAAGAGTGAGAGTATCATTTTTACTGTATCGCGGGAGAAATAAGAGAATGTCGAAATGAGACGTGTTCCGAGTTCAGGAGTAAGAGGCATGAGGAACTTGACATCGATTTGTGGAAAGCCAGGCTTCTGGCGTGGGACCGACGTTCTGATGCGGTGTGGAATTATGATCCCAATAATATTGTTATAGGATGGAAGTAAGAATCAATCGACGCGCACAGATGTAGCTTTGTAGACCTGATTGTACAACTTCATTTTGTTTATTATGACCAGTACTTGGACGCAGGATCAATTGTACCGCCCATAGGAGAAGAATTGAAAGAAAGCTAAGCAAGTAAAAGTGAGATGAAGTACCAGTGAACATACGGGGATGGATTGGGCCAACCGATCGTCATAAATGTATGGCCAGAAAGCTCGGATGTTCTAAACAGGCCGGAACAATCATATATACTGCACACTCACAACAAGAACGCCGCGGAGAAGCAAAACCCGCCTTTGCAAGTACCGTACTTGGCACTCGCCAATAGTTGTGTCTGGACACTAGTGCTGACCCAAAAATGCGGACAGAGCATCCGCTCCCTGTCAAAAGAATAGACGAGTTCAGCTTACAAAACTTGATGATTGCCACCAAGTGTGCTCTACAAGAAGTTCGACATAACCACTTGTTGCACCTTCCTCCAGATTTTAGCAAATAATTACCTACATTATTGTTCAACCAAATTTCCAGATTGGTAATCGAAAAAGAATAAATTTGAAAATCAGACACACTACAATGTCGACGTCTTTCCAAGAGCACTATCCATGGACCGGCCGTCCGCTAATAGCCAGCGCTGCTATGGGAGGCTATGCTGGACCTGCTCTAGCAACCGCAGTTAGTCGAGCTGGAGGCATTGGGTTTATCGGAGCTCTAAGGGATGTGGCAATACTGGACCAGCAGCTTACTTCCGCAAAAGCCTCATTGCAAAACGACGACCTCAAAGTTGCGAGTGAATCGACGCTGCCTATTGGTGTAGGATTTCTGTTGTTCGCAACGCCGCTTGACGATGCCTCTGTGGTGATCGGTCGACACAAACCAGCCATCATATGGCTTGCCTGTCCTGCTCAAGAGCAAGATTTTGGGACCTGGAGTAAAGCCATGAAGAAGGTATCTCCGTCTTCTCGGATCTGGATCCAGGTTGCAAGTGTTTCTGTCGCGCTCCGCGTGGTTTCAACGTGTTCGCCGGATGTTCTGGTCATGCAGAGTTCCGACGCTGGAGGTCATGGACCATTCCCAGGAGCCGGGATTGTGAGTCTTGTCCCGGAGACTCGGGATGCGCTCAACAGAGGAGGTTTCTCAGAAATTGGAGTCTTCGCTGCTGGAGGAATGAGTGATGGCCGAGGAGTGGCTGCCGCACTTGCCTGTGGTGCTGACGGAGTGGTGATGGGGACTCTCTTTTTGGCTAGCAAGGAGGTTGAGCTTCCTGCCAAGGAGTTCCGTGAGGCCATCCTAAAGACGAATGATGGCGGTATTTCCACAGCTAGATCAGCGGTGTTCGATCAGCTGGCAGGGAAAAGCTTTTGGCCCTCGGAGTACGACGGAAGGGCAATTGCCGGGGCGAGTTATAAAGACTTCAGGAGTGGTGTTGGTATTGAAGAAGTTCAGAACAGATATGCCATTGCGGCAAAAGAAGCTCATAAAGGCTTTGGTGAAGAAGTGAGAGCAGCAATTTGGGCGGGATCTGGCATTGGACTTGTGACAGAGGTGAAAACAGCAGGCGAGATTGTGACGGAGTGCAGAGATTTGGCGAGACTGTGCCTTCAAAAGGCTATCAAATGCTTGTAACGTGGTTCTTAGCTGAGACTATCAGCTCAAATTCTCAAGATGAGAATATGAAGGATGAGATCCCCTGACCACAATTGGGCAATCGTGCACCGAAGTCCGACGTCCGACGGACTAGCCAACATGGTGAGAGGCAACGCAGTACCGAAGATTCGTTGAAAGGACATGGTATGATTTTCGGTGAGATGTAGGAAGGAAGTGGGAGAAATGAAACGAAGAAACTAAGCTCTAAGCTACTGTAAGACGGGACGGGAGGCAGGGGGGTTTTGATGCCTGAGGACCCAGAATATGCCGCTAAAATAAATCTTGACGCTCGACGTCAAGAACATCTCGAAGCTCTTATCAACCGTCAACTCTGCGACAGCGATAAATCAGTGCCGTAGGCGACGTGATTTCGGTCCGGACTTCATTTTGATATACCCATAGCAGCAGCGACAATCTTCGCTTGCTCAATTGACGCCCGCGTCACCACCTTACAATGCCTCTCCTTCCGCCCTCCCACCCATCCTTCACACAGCTTCGAAGCTTCACCTGCACAGCGCGAACACTCGCAAAATCAACCAAACAACGACTAAAATTTGAGCATTCAGCGGTCCCAGAATACCCATACGGGCCTTCACAAGTCTACAAGCAATCGAATTTCGGTCTCTATGGCACGCAAAAGATCCGCTTCGGGAACATGGTATCCGAGAAGAATGAAATCAAGACGAGGAGATACTGGCGGCCGAACGTGCACTCGAAACGGCTGTGGAGCGAGGCGCTGCAGGCTTATATACGGCTGAGGATCACGACGAGAGTTTTGAGGACACTGGATAAAGTGGGCGGTTTGGATGAGTATCTACTAGGAGAGAAAGCTGGCAGGATAAAGGAGCTGGGAATGGGGGGTTGGAAGCTGAGATGGAGGATTATGCAGACGGAGGCTGTGAAGGAGAGGTTCAGGAAACAGAGGGAATTGATGGGACTACCGCCGAAAGAGGAGGTACTTCAGGGCTCGGATGGGATGTTGGCTACTGCAGAGCAGGTTGAGGATGAGATAAAGCAGTTCGATGAGGATTTGCAGAAGGGGCAAGATGTGGATATTGGGGAAGAGGTAGAGGAACAAATATCTGTCGATGAGGGGTTCATGAGCGAAGAACCGCCGAGCCGGGAGAAGGTCTTGTTATAGGGAAGTGGGACCATGTATTATCACACAGCATTACTGTCCATACTCAATTGTATCTCTGTACAATCCGAGTAGAATATCCCGGGCGATGTTGTAGCTTGGAATATCCGCCGGGTGGCTTCACAGTCTCTCCGGATCTCATCTTCACCTCGCTGAGTGGCAGGACCAGATTGCAATATTTGGCATGGAAAACACACGTGGCACGGATAGCGCAAGCCGGGTGTCACTGGTAAGTCCTTTCCTAACCAGGAGAGTATGGAAAATGCTTCTAATATCAACATCACGCTGCCGAGCTTCGAATCGCGCCTTCCTCTCGAGTCCAATTCCGATATGTTTCGTGCTGAATGCCAAAGTGTCTTAGTCTTGACAACCTCATCAATATCTCTAGGATTGGGGGGCCAAATGCAAGTGCTTCATCCCCAGGAGAGCTTTAATATTCTAAATGTTCTAATACTTTCTCAGTATTATTGAATGTATAAGAACTTGAGGGAACAATAGGAGCGGGGGCAGTTTAAATGACCCGCTTGAGTTAGTTCATTAACTGCCGCTTTTTATGTCCACCACAAGCCACCCGATCTGGGGTCAAAATTTATATCCACTAGTAAACGAGTTTTACTCTCTTGGATACATTTCGGTAGCATGAAATGGCATTCAAGCACAGTTTGTATTTTGACAATATTTCTGCAATTTTTTACATTCCCGCAACACATGCTGGAAGAGGATGGAAAGGCTCCCCAAAAATGTTAAACTAGCCAAGACTCCCCGTTTCTCGACGGAAACGGTCACAACAAACTTCAACTTAAGATTGCCAGACACAAACCGCAACTAAAAATCAAGAACCACAAACTCTGGTCATACGCGCATAACTCTAAACCCTCCACCCTAAACCGACACAGCATACACGATCTCCGCCGTATCCTAATCTCCAACTCCCTAGCCCGAGGCAACGTTCTCTCTCCCTGTCAAAAAATCGAGCTCACCTCGTTCCACATAGACACAATCTACGACCTCCAAGATAGCCTACGGAACATCGTCGCCCCCACTATACTGAAAGCCTATTTCCACCTCTGCGTCGGGAGTGGGCCCTGACATCAAAAAAATCGGGGAAGAGCTTGAGGAGCGGAGGGGCATAATTGTTTTGAGGTATAGAGAGGAACGGCGAAGAAAACAGTTGATAAAGGCAAATCGATGCATGAAGAACAATTGGATCGGAGACATGAGAGCGAGAATTACGGACCCAGAAAATGCCTAGTGACGATGATGATAGCGTGAATAGCTGCGAGGCCGACGTCTATGATGAATAGCTCAAAGAGCGTGTGGCTTAAGATGTATTGTGCAACATTTAAACCAGAAAAGTTAATCAAATGCACAAAGTTTTAAAACCATCTCGCTCGTGCAGTGTCTGTGAATCGTCGCCATAAACTAGAGTAACTCGATGATTCACAGCTTCCAAGCAAGAGACTTCCTTTCTCACGACGTCTATATAAAATCGATACACTTTGATCAACCATTTTGAATAAACATCCACGTCCGTTACTCCAGCCACAACCCAAAAGTACACCAAGTCAGCGCGATGGATACTCAAAAGCACACACACATCACACCACTTATTACTCGGGAAGACTTCCAGGCTGGTTACATGAAGCCAGGCGGGTACAGTCTTGAGGACATCGCAGCGGCTATCATCGATAATGTCACCCGGCCGAAGGAAGAATTGACACCAAGGCAAATGGAAGGACTAAGGAAGTTTAAATACCATGGATCGTGGAATCTCGCACAACCAGAAGACCTTGCGAATCTTCACAAATTCTTTGACATCTTCAACGACGTCTATTTCAATGGCGTTTTGACAGGCCACTGCAAATTGGAGTGGTTTGATTCCACGGCTAGAGGAGTCAGAAGAGTGGCCTGGGGCATCTGCGAATTAGAGCTTCCCCGAAGAGCACGGGACCCGAGATTCAAGTTTGAGAAACCATGGGCTCCAATCGGCATCAGAAAAGTCGACGGCCGGTACAACAAGGCTGGTCCATCATACAGGGTCGAGCGATATCTCAACTGCCTAGCCCACGAGATGCTGCACGCTGTTTTCGTGGTTTATGCTTGCGGTTGCATTAACGGATGCAGGCAGAAGGCCGACGTTGCCTGGGGCATTCACGGCGGCCATGACGACTCTTTTCTTTCGGCAGCCTACGCGATAGAGAAAGTGGAGAAAGTCAACAGAGACGCTGGATATTTCGGCCTTCTAGGCCTAAATCTCGATCTCTACAGGATCAATGGGGTTATATACAAGGTGCAGGAGGGGGTTAACTTGCCACCAGACTCTGAACTTCGTCGGCTGGGATTGGATATCAAGGAACTCTTGGAAGACCTTGCAGTCCATAGGAAATACAATGCCAAAGAGTACAGGGTGAAACAGCATGCAAGACAGTTGATGAAATCAAACCGATGTTTGATTAGGAATTGGAGTGTAGGAGAAGAGTGTGAGATCTGCCACTCGGTGCTGGCGACAATGAGAGCATGAGCAACAACGTCGGCCTTCTGCCGTTGCAGACAAGATAGTGCTCATTGAAACTCTACTGGTGTTGTTGGAGAGAAGATGTATGTTGTAATCCTTCGTCGTAGACGAAGATGGAAGCGTGGAATAAATCGATCCTTTCTTATTCTGATGGAGTTCGTGACCGTAAATTCGAAGCAAGGTAAGATTAGCGGTATCCCAGTGAGTGGGGGTGACCCGCTCTCAATGGTGGCAACCGTCATCATCTTTCCATGCCTAAGAAGTCCAACCTGCTCCAAGTCCAGGTGATGGTCCAAATGTGACTCGGGACGATGAAAATCAGTGTCGCTTTTATTGTCCATCGCAGGGTGGATACGACCAAGAGACACGATGGGACGATGAATAATTTTCAAAGCTATGAGAATGTCGGCCAAAAGGCTACGACAAAATAGTAATGAATGAAGCTGAAGATGATGTTTGGCAAGAGAGGCTACTCTCGAATGTATCAGCATTCACAACAAGCATGATCCCTGAAACGTTCCATCTAACTCTTGCAACCTGACCGCATACATAAACTCGTTTCTTACCTCCATCTCACCAAATACCGGCCAAACAGACAAATCTAATAATGGCCACGAAGCACTCGCACCGCCGCATCAACGAAAATGAAGTCCACCCGAAATCTTATCCCTCCCTCGCCGATCTGGTGATATTCTTCCCGAGACACCACGACTCTATTCTCAGCGACTTTCAGAAAGTCGCTCTGTATGGCTTCCGCAATGATCCTAAATTCGACCTCCGAGAGCATGTCACAATTTCAACTGCGGAGTTAGTGGAGCCGTATTTCGGTTTGTTTGAGAATTTTACTTCCTCGCGAGTTTAAAGGATTGTTGTGAATTGTCGATCGATGGAGATGACACTCATAGGAGAGGAGAGGTGATTGAGAAGGAATTAAAACGTAAAATCGTTCTAGGGTTCTTGTCGCGGGAACAGGAAGAGAAATGTATCATTGTGGTGAGCTCACAACCAGACGAGTTTGAGGGGCGGTACGAGAAGATGAAAGCTTATGTGGCGATGCTGTTGCATGTGACGATCCATGCGTTCCAGGAGCTTTGGACGTTTGGGCATTCGAGTTGTAGGGATGGGTTTGAGAAGCTGGGGAGAACAGGGCATGGGAGGGTGTGGCAGGATGTTGCGCTTGCGGAAGGAGGCGGCGAGGGATGGAGGGGCTTTGAATTTGTATTTGAGGTTGGAGAGGGAGTTTGCTGTGGTGGTGGCAATGAAGGGGTCTGTAAAAAGGGAGGATTTGGAGTGATGGGGCATGCGACCTGAGGTTGTGAAGGACGCAATCAAAGCAGTTAGGGAACAGCAGCGAGGAGATGATGGTCTATCAAGGTAGCTAAAAGCGCAAAGGCCAGAAAAGTAAGTGTGCTCCAGACGATCTTAGTGGGTGCGGAAGTGACGGGCGCAGCCTGGTACGCCTACTACCGCTCGAAGCAAAGCCCCTCACTCTGGCAGTGATATCTTCTAAAGAGGACTAACGCTTTTTGCAAGATGGGTAACGTAAATAAGCACACAGGTACAACTAAGATTAAATTTGCATTCCCTTTAACCGCTTGGCCAGAGTTTAGGCGCACGATGGAAAAGAAATCATCATCTATAGGTTGCTTGCCGTATATGGTCAGGATAGACTTGACTCACCTAAAGGACAATTGCATAGCATAAGTGCGATGCTTTTGAAGGTCTTTTGTCAGCATTCAATAAGGCTGATTACAAGTGTAGGAGGCTGCACCTTTTCGGCCATCAAAAGTCTCCAACGCTGTTCCCGGCGATTCAGGAACACTCTGACTCATGCTAATCGGACGCCAGCCTGTCTCTGCTTCTTTCGCTGCTGTGCTGTCGCGTTACTCATGCCGCCAATCTGACTTCCATCCAAGCTGCTCTGAGCCTCCTTGCGTTTCTCGTCCTCGATTTTCTTGAGCATCTTCTCAGTCTTCTGCTTGCCGCTGCCTTTGCCATGGAACTGATGTGACAAATGCTTGAACGCCTCCTTCTGGTTCATGCTTCGTCCGAAGTCGTCGATATACTTGAGCTCCACGTTTGGCTTGTACTCTTTGTTGAAATGCTCTGCGAGTTGACGAGATTCCACTTGATCACGGAAAGTGTTTTGCGAGCGAGCATAGTCTTCTTTCTCACGTGCAGACATCCGATCCAGACGGCCAGTTGCACGATCCCGTTCTCGTTGTGTTCTCGCCTTCCGCTCAGCTTCGGCCTCCCGGCGTTGCTTCTCTGCTAGGAACAATTGTTTCTGCCTGAAGACAGCATTGAGATCTCCAGACTCTGCAGTCTTGAGGATGCCTCTCTCCTTGAGAAGCTTCAAAGTAGATCCGATACCGTGGTCTAAGGTTGCCTCTTTCTCCAAGCCAGTATTTGTAATATCCTCGTTTGCAGACTCCTCGCGGTTCATCCGAGCCAGACGGTCTTCCTCATCCTCTATATTGGCATATGATTCGTCCATATCAACGTCGCCCTCTTCATCAGAGTCGGCGGTCATCGTGGTGACAGGCTCTGGTTGTTGCGAAGTGGATGTTCTCTTTCGCTCTGGCACAATGGGTTTTTGTAGGTTCGCAACAAACTCAGATGTCTCATCAATCACTAAGCCAGCTTCACCTTCGGCAACCTCGTCAGCGGCAGGGGTTGCTGATTCTTCCCGAAGCTGTTCTACAATGTCCTCGGGTCTGAATGATCTCGCAGTTAGTACCAATGTACTGCAATTCCACGGACAATGAAAGGAAGGCAATTATGAATAACCCACAACTTATGGGTCATTGACTATCAATGTGCCAAAAGTGATGAGATATCTAGGAAGATAGACCTGAGAATCTGCGTACCTTAGTTTTTGCTGCTTCTTCAAAGCATTTCTTCTTTGGGCAGCCAGAGAGGCCTGGAGGTCCTCGTCATCTACGAATGACATATCATCAAAGGTCCGCTTCTTGGTAGCGACAGCTGGCTGGTCAACATCCATAGCGCCTCTATTTGCGTGTGAGGTATCTGCGGCCGCGACTTCTGGAAATATATCATCTTCGTCGACCGCTTTTTGTCGAGTAGATTTTGCCTTCTTCTTCTTTGGCTTCTTCATTTTGATCTCCGAAATGTCGAGGTAGTCGGAGTTTGGCTCGTTTTCTGAACAAGCAGTTAGTGACAGATCAAGGAAGGGGGTTATCACTTTACACTCACTGAGGATATCAAGGCTGAAGACCTTAGGCTTCATCTTCTGAGAAGAAACACCCTCGCGACTGGCCTCGGCAGTACTCCCCATGCCATCCAACGTAAATCGCTTGCCCTTCTTTCCATCAATCTCCTCATCATAATGTGCCAATATGCTCTTCTCGCCAGTCTCGTCGACATCGTTCGGATTATATACTGGCTTCTTCTTCTTGAGCTCAAGCTTCTCGTTTAGTTTTT
This sequence comes from Hyaloscypha bicolor E, assembly GCF_002865645.1. Lineage (NCBI taxonomy): Eukaryota > Fungi > Ascomycota > Leotiomycetes > Helotiales > Hyaloscyphaceae > Hyaloscypha > Hyaloscypha bicolor. Next base: position 938,172 of record NW_020194585.1, on the reverse strand, counting down.
CCCTCTCACGTAAATCCAGATTCTCTAATTCGTCCCCTTCTTCTTCGTTCTCTTCGATAGTGGTATCCTTCAGGGTCAAAACCTGGACCTCGCCCTCCTGGAAGGTATCGATTTCGTGGCCAACTTTGACTCCTGCAAGATCCTTGGCAGTATATTCGGCAGCGGTCTCGGCTTCGGCCAATTCTTGCTCCTTCTTCCTCGCCTTTTCAATTTCCTTTTGTCGTTTCTTTTGCTTGCTCAGCCAGCTCCGGGTATCCACATCATCCTCATCGGCGTCACCCAGGCCTTTGCCTTCAAGCTTCGAGAATCTCTTCGCCGCATCTCGGGCCTTTTTGATGGCTTCTGCTTTGGCTTCGCGCTTCCTCTTTGCTTCCTCGGCTTCTTGTATTTTGCGATAGTTATCATATCCCTCGGCTTGTCGAGACTCGAGCGTGCTGCCAACCTCCTCGGAAGGAGCAGCAGGCGCATCTTTGAAAACTGGTCCTACGGCTCCTGGGACAGGAAGTGGTTTCATGCCCAGAGACGCGCGAATCCGGTTCGTCTCCTCGATGGAAATTGCGTCCGCCATGGTGCTAGAGGTTGTTGGAGGAGTGGTTTGGTGATGGGTGTTTGTGCAAGGGGAGTCACCAACTTTGAAGAGGACCGCGCTAGTGGAAACCATGCTAGCGGCCGCCGCGCTCTACAAAAATTATTTTGCCTTTTCGTGAAGCTCTTCTTTTCTTTCACAACAACAGATTTGTGCCCAGCGGTCCCTTCAACCTTCTGCTTGCAGTCGCGTTGTAAGGTCGACTGCTGAGGCAGCTCGATCGTACTATGGAGCCATCATTTTCACTGGTGTCAATCATCCGATCGACAAATCTCAGAGGAATCGGTCCTTCGAAGCCTGAATTCGCTGTAAAAGGCTCGAGCTCGGTGGAGGAGTGTACTGAAGGAGTCAGATTCCACCTCTCTTTGCCGATGACCGTTGGTCTGTGAGGCTAGGGAAAAATCCTGACAACTACATTTCGAACTTGGGGAATCAATCTCTTGAAGCACACCTTTCGTGGGCGAGGTTTTGCGACGGCATTATCGTGGACACTTGGGACATGTCTTGACGTGGCGGGCGGGCCGTGTATCTGGAGAGGGAGGGCACACAATCTGGGGCCGTGGTTGCAGGTGTTGGGTGGCCGACGAGCTGTATTGTTAGAGGTGGGTTAAATGTTATCCGTCTTCCTTCGAAACGAATGGCTTTCACCTTGCAATCTATCATAAGTGACGAGCGTTCACTGGCAGACGGCCCGATGCGAAAGGTATCGTGACGTAGAGGCGCTTCCCTTGTTCTTTGAGCTATGCTGTTTTTCCTGCAGATCTTCAACGAGTCTGTTTTCTACGTACGATTTCCTCCTCTCCAATGGTGGATTACCGGCAACGACCTTTTCCCTCTTCAACCTATTCAGTATCCACTGTGCATTACCCGCATGTTGTTGTTTCCATGCCACTACTTTTGCCTCTTCGGGAACAGTCTCACAAGACCAAGAGCTATTCCCTAAGCTCCAAGTGGCTTGAGCTCCCACGTCGGTTAGTCTCTTTTTAAGAATGTGTCCCTTCTGCACCATGGAAAAAGATGGGCCGATCAGGTGGATCTCACAGCTAGGCTATTGGAATTTGGAGGGCGTATGACGTGTTGTAAGATAGGCCAAGAGGTCTCTTTGCATTGATCGAATGACGGCGGCAACTCCTATGTATGATCTCCTTGGTAGCGAATTAAGCAACCTGGAATGCACCTGTGGACAGGAATGGGAGCATTGGGAGGAATATCTCTGCCGTGCTCTATCTTTGGAAGGTAGCGGACGTTCTTCGGTGGAAACCTGTCCCGTAGACTTGATCAACCTGTCAAAAGAGGCCCAAATAGATCTGTTCAACGCTTCGAGTAGTCTTCCTTTGTGGAGCATGAGCAGCTGAGGGGGGGGTCTCCAGCTGTTGGTTGGTTTGGTAGCTCGGTCAGATAGCCATATACCAGATCTTGAGAATTTGCCGAGTAACAAGGTGGTGGATTCAGGGGGGCTGTATACACAGTAAGACTTGAAGGGGACGGACCGATAGGGAGAAGCTTTGTGGGGTCTCCACACTCTCCACGAGCCTGCAATCTTGCGGGGTCGTGGCCCCAAATGGACTGAGACAGCTATATGTTCTGCAGCTATTCCTTGCTCTAAGCAAGGTCTTCTCTCGACCCCGCGACGATCACATGCACCACCAATCACGCTTCATAGAAATTTCCTCCCATGCGGCTTCGAATGGTTAACGAGTAACAGGCGGGCCATACTTGCGCCTCTTTGGGGCTGCCTACCGAATGCGACCTGAGACCAGCCTCCTCAACGTGTTCCCCGGAAAGACTCTCTGCACCGCCGAATCATCATGCCGCGCTTGCCTCGTTCGTGCCTTACAGAAAGCTCGACCTCACGGAGTACCTACTGAATCCAGCTGGTGGACAATATCTTCGTCATCGCCCATGCAGGCGCGGCTCACCATTCACGGACGGAAATTTGTGAAATCTTTCATGCAGACATGCGAATATCGACGGCGAAGTCGGCCATACTCCCAAGTCGCAAGTTCAGCCAGGCCGACGGGCTAGCTCTTGGAGCTTGAGAAAAGGCCTCTAGATATAAAGTCATGATGGAAGCCATGACTTCAGCTTTCTTTTCGTCTCTCATCCCCTACGCCTCCTTCAATCTCACCTCTGCCGCGGCTCACTCCATAATGTATCCCTTCAGTTCTCTGCTGGTGATGGGCAGTCTTGCCATCCAAGCTGTCCTTTCTCTACCTGACCCAAGCAGGGTTAAGGAACGGGAAGCGGAGATCTTGAAACGCTCCGTTGACTCTTTCATTGCCACGGAAAGCCCGATTGCTTTAGCTGTATGTTCTCTTCGTTGAAATGCCCCCCTCCCCCAAAAAGATCCTATACATTGGCTTCATCCAAATTTCCCAGAACACTGGCACATTCAAATTCCTGAATTATAAATACTGACCCTGGAATTTTCAGGATATGTTGTGTAACATTGGATCTTCAGGGGCTTGCGCTTCCGGAGCAAGCTCGGGAATTGTCGTTGCTTCCCCAGACAAAGTTAACCCGAACTGTGGGTTCCTCATATCTTTTCAAGAGACCTCCCTGACTTTGAGCAGATTTCTATACATGGACACGTGACTCCGCTCTCACTTTCAAGTGTATAGTAGATACATTCGTCAACAGCTATTCTGCGTCCCTTCAGACTGAGATTGAGAACTATATCAGCTCGCAAGCCTATCTTCAGACTGTCTCGAACCCGTCAGGAGGTCTTTCCAGTGGTGGTCTGGGAGAGCCGAAGTTCAACGCTGATGAAACGGCCTTTACCGGATCCTGGGGTCGACCGCAGAGAGATGGACCTGCTCTTCGTGCTACTGCTTTGATCACATACTCCAAATGGCTGATCAATAATGGATATACGTCTACAGCCAGCTCCTTGGTTTGGCCAATCATTCAAAATGTGAGTCGGAATGTTGCCATGATTCTTGACCGATCAACCACCAATGTTCTTGTTCTTTAGGATCTGTCCTATGTGACACAATACTGGTGAGAGGCCTTCTCCTAGATGTACCAGGAATTCCGGCAGTCTCAATTTCCACTTATTTTGAATCTTTTGAGAAACTTCCAGAAAAATGAAGATCTATCTATTTAAATGCTGATGATTTTGCAGGAATAATACGGGCTATGACTTGTGGGAGGAAGTCTCCGGTTCAAGCTTTTTCACAGTTGCCGCTCAACACCGTGCTCTTGTTGAAGGCAGTGCTCTTGCAGCACTTCTTGGAAAGTCTTGCACATACTGCGATTCTCAAGCTCCTCAAGTGCTTTGCTTTCTACAAACTTTCTGGGGTTCTTCTCAGGGATACATTCTTGCCAACATCAATCAGAACAATGGACGGACTGGGAAGGATGCGAATACTCTCCTTGGAGCTATTCATCAATTCGATCCTGCTGCTGGCTGCGATGCAACCACTTTTCAACCGTGAGTCATTGTTTCTTCATTGTCTGTCCATTGATTTTCCTCAATACTCTTCTCTTGTTAATGTAATGATTCTGACATTTCTTAAAGATGCTCTGATCGTGCTTTGGCAAACCACAAGGTAGTCACCGACTCGTTCCGGTCTATTTACACAATCAACTCTGGTATTGCTGAAGGAACAGCTGTAGCAGTCGGCCGTTATCCAGAAGATAGCTACCAAGGTGGAAACCCATGGTATTTGAACACTTTGGCGGCTGCCGAGCAGCTCTATGATGCCTTGTACACCTGGAATAAGCAGGGGTATATCACGGTGACATCAACCTCGCTGGCTTTCTTCAAGGATCTCAGCTCTTCTGTTACTGCAGGTAAGCACGACCACCTTCTCCAAATATTCCTCGTTTTTGGCACTTTGAAAGCCTCTCTCCACCTCTCTCCACATATCACCAATTATGCAATTCTCAAATTCATCATCCAAACAATGCTGACCAGAGGTTATCCAGGCACATACGCATCCTCAACTTCGACCTATACAACTTTGTACAATGCAGTGAAGACTTACGCCGATGGCTATGTGAATATCGTGGCGACATATGCTCAATCCAATGGCTCCCTTGCTGAACAGTTCTCCCGGTCAAATGGAGCACCGCTTTCAGCTTACGACTTGACTTGGTCATATGCCGCCTTTTTGACTGCCGCGGCTCGCCGAGCAGGCGTTGTTCCGTATTCGGTAAGCACATTCTCATTTTGATTGCCCCAGTGAGCTGTGGAATATTCAAAAATACTGACTCGGCCAGTGGGGAGAACCAACCGCCTCTAGCGTCCCTTCCGTTTGCTCTTCAACCTCAGCCACTGGCACCTATTCGACAGCTTCTACTGGATCCTGGCCGGCCAATCAGACACCAATTTCAGGCGGAAGTAGCACAACGACCACTACTACTACAACCGGGACTGGGTCGAGCACATCAACCAGCACCACCACCAGTTCTTGCGCAGCCGCAACCTCCGTTGCCGTGACCTTCGACGAAATCGTCACTACAACGTACGGCCAAACAATCAAAGTTGCTGGAAATGTCGACATTCTTGGGAACTGGAATACCGCAAACGCATATGCTCTGTCTGCTAGTTCGTACACCTCGAGCAATCATCTGTGGGATGGTACAATCAACTTTGCTGCCGGAGCTGTCATCCAGTAAGCTTGTCTCCCTATCTAGATGTCCCGCGAGTTATGGGACAATCAAATTTCCTCGAGCAATGCTGACTGAACGTTCTCCAGGTACAAGTACATCAACGTGGCGAGTGATGGTACTGTGACTTGGGAAGCCGATCCCAACCATACTTACACCGTCCCTGCAACGTGTGCCACTGCCGCTACGATTAATAACACCTGGCAATAGCTCGCACGGGGTGTAGAGAGAGAGCAAGGCTCCTTGATAACATAAATGAGGACGAGACAAGCGAGGCAATGAGGGAAATTGAGGCAAGATTGTTTATGCAAATGAAAATGAAGATGAAGATGGAAATGAGCGTGAAGGCTGGAAAGTGATGGGATTCGGACTTGCATAATTTTGGCCCCTTACTTCTTGTACAAAATTATCATTCTCTTCAAGTCGTGAGGAACTGAGTTCAGATTTTCGACTCTTCTACAGTACCCCTACTAAACCGCGATTTACATCCTCTCTACAAGTCGGTGTGGAGAGGAACATGATTGAGCCCAGAGCGTGAACCTCTATAACCTTTGCGGGAAGCAACGTCATACTGTACGAAACGTTGTTTGGATCTGCTCTGAACCTCCATGGCCCCCTCTCCGTGAAAGCTGGGTATCGACCCCTCTCCCAGTGGGCAGCCTGTCATGAGAGGAAGACAGGGCCTTCCAGCAGGTGAAAGTCACAAGAACGCCCTTGCGCCCTTGCACTCGAGTTGTCGGAATGATATAAAACTTCCTGTCTCGTTGCGGTGCGGCGAAGCACCGGCCCATCAACAAGGACGGTGAGGTGAAGATCACCAACGAGAAGCAAATGCTGCGGACTTAAGAGGAGAGAGCATAACGGGCACAGGGACAAGGGTATGAGGAAGGATACGACAAGGAAGGCACCGGGCTTGGCACCTTCGTCTGAATTTGACTATTGAATTTTGAAACAATGATCGCAGCTGCAGGGCAAATGCGTAAACGATCCCTGTATATGTCATATTCAATACTAATTAATCAGAAAAGGTGTGAAGATTGACGGTTGCCTTGTCAAAGCTCCCCTCGCTCAATCTCTCGGGCAATTGGTCAAAAATGTCTTAGGGAATAACCAAACTTGAGTATCCAAAGACGCCTCGCCACTCCCAAGGGCACTTACGTTCAGCTTTAATATGGGTCGCAGATTCAAAGTCGTCACGGCTCTGGTCATCACCAGTGGGGCTTTGACGTTCTATCTTTTCAGAAGGGAAGGAAAATAGGGTTGAAAAGCTTCTTATTATCAAATACTCGGGCATGCTTATTGTTATGGCACTGGCTTTGTGAAGTATCAACTTCTGCTGAAAACTGCAAGGATCACGGTACGCAACCCCCACTCACGTGCTGTTTTGCCGCTTTTAAGGCCCCCCCACTACATCACCACCACGACTTGCAAAATTCCCCCGGTTTACGCGCAAGCCGCAAATAACGACTCAACGAAACCACACAATTTATTTTATTTTAACAAACAGCGCTATCACCGCAAGCCTTAGGCTTAAAAGAGTTAGTGGTTTAAGTTTAAATTGAATTGGGTGGAACAGGGGTATCCAAATAGGTGTTTGAAATGCTGCAAACTTAAAATTCGTTTCTTAAAAGGGCAAGCATTCTCGCTTATTTCCCTTAGAAAAGGGAATATTTCCCTCGCCACGAAACGAACGCCCTCACCATCACACCCAAGGGCTCTGATTCACCGCGAACTCTCCGAGACACTCTTCCCTGCCCGGAAGCCGAGGGAAGGCCCGTGACAGGAGGAACAATCGTTATGTGTTGCTCATGCTCCGCTTTTCCACCCTGATGTGAGTCGTTTGTTGGCCAATTCAGGCACGTGCGATATACGAGCCCGAAAGGCCAGTTCTGAAACCCAAGTCCTTGGGCTCTTGTGACGCTTGGAATCCGCAATAGTACTCCCCCCGAGAGATTGCTTGGCGTACTTTCCCAGGCTAACGCAAAGATGATGATATTGATGCTTCATCTACAGTAGTTTATATCCCAGTCAGAGCGACGTAATGTGGATGAGTGATATGTGCTAATCGCCAGGTGTTCCACCGCTATTTCCCTTTAAATAGGCGAAAGGTAAATAGGCGAAAAACGGTGGGAAACGTCTCGCGATTAGCTCGTGAGACTGAAAGCAGCAAATGTTCATCGGCCGAGGCATGACTTCTGAGTGGTAGATAGATAAGCCACGTCCCTTGACTCCTGGAATTCTGACCACTTAAACATGTTTGCGGCTGAAACGAAGAAGACCTGACCTTGAGGCTGAAATTTCCGCCCGAAGAACCGGTAGTCGAAGAAAATGGAATACGCATGTCTTTGGCTTTTGAAATATTGAAGAGACGATGTCCTTCCTATGATATAAGAGCAAGTCAATATCCCTTTCTTGACAGGAGGGAAGTTGTCTGATTCTCATTTGGTCTGGACGCACCTGATCTCGAGTCCTGGCACAATTGCCAACAAGCATCTCAGGCACTCGTATTGGTACTGTCTCTCGACGCCCCATCGTACTACGCAGCGAAACACATTATTCTCAAGATAATTGCATTTAAATGGTAACGTGGTTCCAAAAGCAAAAACGGAACAAGCGGGAGCGATTGACTAATGGCATGTAATAGGCGCCTAAACCGAAGAAGAAGAAGGTTGTGGTGTGGGTCTGGGTTTGCGTGAGTTGTCATCCACTTGAACTCTCGGAACGCAGATGAAGACGAGGCAATGACTAACAAACGCTTCTCAGTGTCACTGCAATGCTGCTGGAATGATGTTGCTAGTGGAGTACTGCCCTGCCTGCCGGACCCCGAGGTGTCCTGCGTGCGATGTATACAAGCAAACGCGATGACCGTTACCTACCCATATATACCTTCGAGTTTCACGACTACAAAAGACTCAGCAGAGATCCCATGGACTTCCTAACCTATGCACTTATTTATTCTTCCTCGCGCACACCCCAACCAACGAGCGGGAGCGAGGCCGGTTCTTGCTATCAAGCGGCAAGTTTTCCCAATCCACATCGACCACGACTGGCGCACAACAGCCACTTTCAATCGTCCTACTACCAGTTCGATCTCTCCGAAGAGATATCCTTCTCGTTCGATCTTCGAAATGACGCGTCGCACATGAGGCATACTCTCAATCCTCCTGTTTTGTTGAATTGCAGGGGCGCTCGAGGATAACCTTACCTATGGTTCACATGTACCCATACTGTACAATTACCTGAATGAGGAAAGCGGAGGACTTGGTTATATGCAGCGCAGTTACGGAGCAGGGGTTTGCACTTATGTGAATTAGAGGAGTCGAAAGGGATCACGTACTCATAGAAAGGCGGGAATGGATCTTTGCTTCAATGAAACAAAACTTCGGTGAATTCTTGCAACGTTAGATAATGCCGGATGCACGTGAAAGAGAACGAATCAGGTACATCTCAGAGCTAATTGCCTTGAGAAGCTGAAGAGATAGGATAAAAGCAACCGACATGGAGGGAAGAGAGGAAGAAAGACGAAGCGAAAGCGCTGTTTGTACCCCTTTTTGCGGATGAGTGTAGAAACTGTCATTACATATACACTCAAGCTGCATTTGTAAACCCTTTTTCGGGGGGAGGGATTGGAATGTTTGTTTTGTTGCCTGTGAAGGCCTGGGGCCAGTTGGTGGGTTGATCATCGAGCGTGAGGTGCCAGGTTGTAGGAGCGCTTGTGTCGTGCACACTTGTGCCTTAAAATTCGATTCTCCTTGCCTTGTACTCGAGGCTGATCAGAAGCCGTGGGGTAGCCTTGATGAGAGAAGGGTGGTACCATGGCAGGCCAGAGGCCCTCCGATAACTTCGACGTGAGAAGTGTAGTGTCCGGATTGAGAAATGGGCATAAACAAATGCTGGGTGTAGCTTGTTGTCCATGACCTTGATGGACTTCCTCCCCAAGTCTTCCATTTCCTTTGGTTGAGTCTTCTGAGCATCTGCGGAGGTATACCTTGCACAAATTTCGTGATTGTGGAGTGCGTATCCTTATAGAGCGGCAGCATTGGTCCAAATCCTCTCCTCCTGAAGCCAACCTTTGTTATGCGATGATTTGACCAGAGAAGTGTCGTGTTTTTGTTGGAGGGATGGCCATGGTGAGTTGTGGTGCAAAGCTCGTAGTGTCCTAACTTGAAGAACTTCCTTTCCAAGTCTCCAAATTGCTCTAACGGGCCGTTTCTGAGCCTCCGCAGAGCTGCCTTGTATGTGCCATTAATGTGTGGCATGTATCCATTGAGTAGCCACAATGTTGGCCCATTATGTTCTCTTCTCCTAGAGCCAACCATTATGTGTGGGGACTGTTGGCAGTCGTTGTAGAGATGTCGAAGCTTCTAGTATTAGTTTCGAAGATTCGTCGGTAGCATGAGGCGCTGGAAGCTGCTAATGATTGTGCGAGCAGAGAGAAGAAGGTGAAGAGGGTCCAGTACAGATATGGATCATGCTTTTAGCTCGAAGCATAGGAGAGGCTCGACGGGCGCGGCATGTTGCATGACCGTGTAAAATCGTCCCCTTTGGAGTTTGGGTGTAGTAATGAGAGACAAGTCGTCGAACAGAGGGTGGTGCGTGGTTCTGCGAGGGGCTGCTGTTGTGATGGAAGCTCGAGATACTTTGAAACTTGAGCGCGAACCTGATGATTTCAAAGACTGATATCACGTGATACGGAATTGTTCGCTGGCCAACCCACTGTAAACACTTAATGAACGAATCATTCGTCCCAACCCCGCCTTCCAAAATTTGGAAACAGAAGATCAGATACAAGGTGCACAGTTTTGAAAATCTCCATTTCGCTAAGCGAGGTTCTTAAAAATCGTCCCCTCGTCTTTGAAAAATCGCAATAAAACTCCCAAATTTTTTAGAATCACTAAAACACGGGTGAAAGATACTTGAGTTTCTTCTCTTTCGCCTAGAGCTTAGTTTAAAGTATTTAGACATGGTCGCGTTGCGATGCGCAATGTTTAAAAGTATGAGATTTTAGTGTTCCTCAACCCACTAAAAATAGACTGTGCGCCTTCGTGACATCACCCGAAGCTTGTCAATCAACCAAAGCAGCCGAAACACAAATACTCGTACACTAATTATACACTTTAACACTTATCGTACACCGCCAGAACTGCTGAAAATGAAACTCTACACGTACAATAAATGAATAACATATGGTCTCGCTTGAAACCCAATCTCCCCTCGTTCGCGCCTGCGAAACTCCCTCCTTCATACCAACCAAGCAAGGGCAGGCAAAATCATCCTTCACGAACTCTGCCCACGCAATGTCCAGAAAGAATAGTCGTTGATCTCCGTACTTGGGCCGATGTTACGTTTCTGCAAACACGGCCGAGGACGGAAAGAAATTCGACTGCAACCTGTCGCGAAAGTCATTTTCATCCTATCTATCCAATCGAGATCACTTCTCCAGCTAGAATAATCGTTGTCGTAAACAGCGGTGCCCGAAAGCCAGTGTTTGCGTCTGAGAGTGGAATTTAACATGAATCATGACTCCTGTTTCCTGAACGTATGCTTATGGAGTAGCCGGTAGCAGGGTTGCTCGATATCTGCTGAATGGCCCGGGATTGTTGATCTTGAAGGAAATGTGAAGGACTGGATACTCGAACCACCGACAAGCAGTGATTTATGAGCCGACATTACTCTCGTTCGTGCTCGAAGTTTGATCGAAACTTGGTTAGAGAGCGAGGCAACGTGAATGAGTGTGGAAAGAGAATCCCGTCAGACAAAGTTTTTCGAAGGATTCTGATGCCATTGCATATTGCAAAACGGTGTGACTGTCTAGCAGCAATCATTTGGCCTGCTTGTGGACTACACAGAGGATTAGTCCTGAAATAATTAATTGCCGTGGAGCTCAGATGGTTGGAACTGTTTGCCCGAAAGCAAACCTAAGGCTCCCAGAGGCATTTTTGGGGGGGAACAGGAAAGCATTATAAAATCAAGGCTTACCATCGCACGCTGCGCATCGCGGTGTCCCACAAGAAGGACAGGGATCGGCTAATAAACTCATGCCGCTGGCATTGCAGTAGCACTTGGTAGGCAATCAGCTTTTTACTCGTCCTGCTTTTAAGCTCTGCCGTGGGATCAGAACATACGCAAATCCATATCCACACTACCACCTTCTTCTTTTTGAGCTTCTTGGATGAAGGCTGCACACCAATTAGCACTCGGATACTTTCGATGACTATCGGGCCGGGCCATGGAAGAATCTTACCATCCGATAAGCAGCCGTCTGGCGGGGAAACCAGGGTCTTGGAAACATTCACGTTTTTAATTGGCTGACAGAACGAATGAAAGAACGACTCAGCCAATTCCGCAGAAAAGAAAGAGAAGAAAGAGAACAGAAGAGAAGAGAAGGAGAGGAGTGCAGAGTTACCTCTTCCTGTCAAGACAAAGAGCAGTCTTAAATAATTTTCAAGGACGGTGAGCAGGAGGACGTAGTATCCTTTCCCGCTTTCCCGGTCAATAATTCGTGAACGGAATCCTTCTCCTACATTCCTTGACTCGGCGTCAACTTCGGCAGAGCAAGGTGCCGCCGCGCTGGAGGTGCCAGCAGCAGAACCCGACCCTGACTCAACCGATCAAGAGGGTGGGGGGCCAGGGAGTGAGATCGACGGTCCGATCTGAGGTGGCCTACGCTCGCGGGCGCTACACGCGAGGACGTGGGCGTTCCAGATGACGCTGTGTCGGTAAGAATGGGAATCCGGGTGGGGCTACAACGTTCTCATGGGAATTGGGTCTGGCCAGACAGGGGGCTACAAGGTTCTCATGGGAAATTGGATCTGACCAGACAGGGGGTCACAGACCAGAAAGAAAAGCACGAGCCTTCATTGGCATGACTCCCCTGTCTGTGGCGCTCATTACTCCGTACATTCAATTGCCCCGGTATTTACGTCTTTAAGTGCTTACTGGCTACCGTGCCACGCACCTCTGGTCTGTCACGACTTGAGATACACCGACACCTGGGCCGAAAAACAACGTTTTCTGCAACAGCTCCCGCAATAACTGCTATCAAAATCCCGAAATTTTGTGGGAAGTAACTTCGTAGAAGTAACCTCGTAGACTGCGTACTGTTTTGTATTATTGTGAAAGGGAAGACACGGCTCGGCAAACAAATGTGGCGGGTGTTACTCCCCTCCTACCCCCCTGAATAAAACGTAATGCGGCCAGGGTATGATCTACGCCAAAATGGCCGTACCAGCCTGGCAACGCTGCGTTTTATCGAGGGGGGAAAGTAGCGCGACTTCCCCGGAGCTGTTTGCTCGTGCTCAAATACCTTGCCTTGCAAAATGAATGGGTAGGGTAGTCGCCGAGAACGCATCAATACAGTACTCCCCCCCCCCCCTAATTAAATGTTACAGTGGGTCAAAGTGCAGGGGCTTTTTGGTATGGCAACTGGACCGTGCCAGGCTGGTTTTGCGGGGACCCACTATTACATTTATTTTGGGGGAGGGGAGTAAGTGAGCAATGCGTCAATTATGCGTGGATGTTAAAATCTGCCGTTTTCAGGAGAAGTGTGGCCTCGCTTAGTAGACCAGGGGCGACGATTGGCCGTGAAATTGCTGGAGATCAGCAAGCGAGGGAAGAAGGTTCAGCCAATCATCTCAGCTTGACCCCTGGAGGGGCAGCACTACGGAGCGTAATTTACAGTAACATCACTTAGGTTGCGTGCTCTTTCGCGATCCCGATCTCGAAACGATCAAGCCGCACGAGTCACCTCCAAAAGTGGTCCTCACGAGAGCCTCCTCCCCCTTCCTTCACTGCTCCCGCAACTCCAATATCTAGGAAGGTGCGCTTGCCTCGTCTGCTAGGCTCGCATTTGCGGCCGTTACGAGTGAGTTGTTGGGCTATCTCTGAGTCGAAGACTCGGCTCAAACTTCCTGAATAGTCCGGAGCACGAACTTCAAACTCCGAGGCACATCCTGCGCGACAGTAGGCAACGTCCAGAAGGACTTTCCCTCACTCGACTCCTGCTAACCCAACCGGGCAGCGGACCACTCAGCCACTAGGAATTGAACATTGCCCCACCAAACCTCTCTGCCTTCACAGAATATCAAAATTGGGCGCGAGCGTTCACTCCGGAGGCCACCTGCACTCTCTAGACCGCTGCGCTGGCTAACTAAAATTCTCCTCTCTTTTCCAGGTATTGCGTCGGGCGTGGGTGTTATGAGTGAGTGTTGCACCGCCCGATTGAGTTAGCAGCAGTCGACTTTAGGATTCTGAGGGAAAGTCTCCAGAAGATACTCTTCCCCCCCCTAATTAAATGTAACAGTGGGTCCCCGCAAAACCAGCCTGGCACGCGTCCAGTTGCCATACCAAAGAACCCCTGCACTTGGACCCACTGTTACATTTATTTAGGGGGGGGGGAGAGTACTCGAGTCCGTTTCTTCGGCCCTGCCCGCACGCGATCGACGCCTTGCCGAACCGGGGAAGGGAAATTGATGTCAGCATCCTAGCTACCGTAGCGAGGACCTTTCCATTCCTCTGTGCGCCAGCCTTCCGTGCTTGCATGGGCTGGAGGTGATCCCTGACCCCTCAGAGAACTATGGGCCTACTGCAGGCTCTAGCCAGCAATGAAACCACCGAATCTCCTTCACCAATTCGGCAAGCCGTTGGCCGGTATCAGAGTCTCCTCGAATCAGGTCATCCGCATTTATGCGGCCGCTAGCGTCGGAATGCCTCACCAGATAAGGAACACAATTTGAGCCGGGACACTTACTTTCCCCGATTGTGAGCGAAGCGAGAAAAGGAGGACGAACCGATTATCAGAAGTATTGATCGACCACTCACCGCCCACTCTTACCCCTGTCGGAATATAAAAATTTGAGAAGCTTTTAAAGCAATTTACTTAGAAAATTCCCAAAACTTGTAGGATTAGTCTCCCGAGCTCCAAATATCTACTCAAAATCAAAAGTTATCTTTTATGCTGCTGTTGTGGTGAAATAAAATTTGGGCGGTTGAGTGGCCTGGGTGGTTGGCCAATGAACACTTCTGCCGCTGCTCGCTTAAAAATCGATTTTCGCACTAGTTTCGCATACTGTTGTAAGATTTATTTTCGCAAGGCGCTGTAAATCAAAACTTTCCAACAGAAGCCACCTCTTCCTCATCCATCAACGGGAGCAGGACAGCAACATATTGGACACAGGCGCGGTGGCGAAAGGATCGAGTCTCAATCACGGATTGAAGGCAGCAATTAATCACCAAACAGTTGATGGTTTGGCCAAGTGGAAGCACAATTTTGTCGAGGATTGTTGACCATTTCATGCACGGATTTTTTCTTGCAAGTCCAAGCACAACGTTTATCTGATATTTATGTTTGTGTCACTTTGTTCTGCTGTCAAAGAGACGGGGAACGATCCCCAACCTCTCGGAGGGGTCCCATCATTGAGCCGAGATGTCATCATATACAGCTCTGTATTTTCCTTTCCCTGACGGCTCCGCCTCAGGATGTGAGAGGCTGAGTCGATGTCGGATTGTATTGATACGCTGTGATACTGATTATGTTATGCACTCGGGGGCTGGCGTCTTTCTGCGCCAAAATAAGTTAGTGTGATTCCACAAAGTTGAAGGGGGTGTATATCCAGTTTATGGCTATGTCTTGCGGCTGTGCATGGGTGGAGAAGAGGATCGAGATCCCCTAATATTAGGGATTTCCCAAGTGGGGCCGTAGTTTTCGAAATGAGGGGGATTTGCGTCAAGGCCGCGCTTGGGAGTTCCTTTCTCCGAGTGGAAACACCCCATCGTGTTTCGAAACGGTCAGCTGCGCTAATCCGGACCACTATAAGGTGGGACTGATTGACTTTGCCTTTTGTACACATAAGGCGTTCCGTTGATCTTGGTATACGGGGCTGGTGAACTCTTATCGGCAGCCAGGATGTATTGTAGGTACAACTTGGTTGTTTAACATACGGCTTCCACCAGTGAGGAGCCTTCCAGCCATTCTTGGCGGCGGATGATCGCTTTATCTTGCGGGGTTTATGAATGGAAGATCAAAACAGAAGGCATGATATTTCTGGCGTCTTGGCTCGCTCGAAGTATGACTTGGAGCCGATCTATGGTGTAAATATCTCTCGCAAGGTTGGGTCCTCAGCCGTAGCCTCTCTTTCTTCTTTACTCATTCTGTTATTGTTTGGGTGGTGTCGAGCCTGGTAGCCTGCGTCAGAATATTCTCCTATGATCAGTCCTTAAGTCATATCACCATTCACTCTCCTCAGCCAATGTTGCAGTTCTCGGCCATCATTTGCATACTCTTCGCAGGCACTCTATTTGCAGCAACTAATCAGGGGACGCAGAACAACCCTGAAACCAAAACAAAGCTGGCCGCTGCTATTGTCTTCGCGAAAGACAAGCCTCTGCAGCTAGTAACTTTAATGACGTTGGCTGCGCTCCCTAAAACAGGTGCCAACGCTGGCACGTCTTGATGGGCAACTTTCCAAGCATCGTCAGCAACTTGCAGAGTGTTCAGAGTGGAGACATGACAACCCAGGACACAACTGCCGCAGTCAATTTCAATCGATGTTGTAAAGTTCTGCCGGCGATCGGAGTACTGTGGACCGCAGCAGCAAATCAGACAAAAGCAGGAGCTGTATCGATGCCAAGTCTCGAGGCTCAGTGTAGCCAGATGAGCTGCGCGAGTGGTGTCAGCGCGAGTGTTACCAATGGAACGACACTGGGCGCTGTCCGGGTTTAGGTTGCAATTGTGGCTCTGTTAGCGTTCTTGACACGCAGTTTGATGTCGAACTCTTAGCCAATGGGGTGGTCTTTCACTGTACAAAATTATGCACCACCTTGAGCAAGGCCAAAATTTCTTGGTCTAAGCCACACTCATTTCAAATCAGCAAAGTTGCTCTTCGTTCCGTCTCGTGCATGTATGATGGGCCGTCGTGGAATCCATTCCATGGGCTATGAGCCATTCTTCCGTTAGAATTATCGTGGTGCTCAAAATGGCTTCGTGCACATGCAAAGTTTCGTGCAATTGGTAGCAGCGAGTTATTGACCGCCATTTAAAAGAGCCTTGTGGGAAGCCCGTTGGGCTCTGAGAGCCATCTCTGTCTCTGTGTGCTTTCCAATCCAATGCGACTTGGGTCTCCGGGTAAACACAGTGGCGGTATTTGGGAGTTCAGACTATTCTGACTGCCAGTGGATGGAGATATTGGAAGGCTCGCGAGCTCTTTATACCCTTCAAAGCTGCCCGGAACGTTTTGACTGGCCCTACGTTGCAAATATATAAGGTTTTAAAAGTAGATTCACCTAATCCCGAGATCTGACTCGCTTGGATATAGTTACTGCTTTAATCATTAAGGGTTGGCTGATATCGCTTCGGGTTGCCACGTATGGGCGCCCGACTTATCGCGTTGGGCACACGAGACAGGATGCCGCACTATCATTGGGTGTCAGTATGTAAGGCTTTACTCCGAAGTTTGAGCTAGTCAGCCTTAAATCTGGAGAACATTGCGGATGTCGTGCATCCACGTCATCTGTGCATTCGTGAAGGAGGTCAAAGCTTCGCTCAGCCCCGTCTGATAGCTCTTCCTACTTGAAAAAGACTGTGGTTTGACGCGGCTCAGCATGGCAGTGGATCTCAAGTAACTTTCGGGCAGTTCCGCTTCGGTTACGCTGCCTGCAGTCAAGGCAGGTGTGAGCTGAAGCCTTGTCAAAAGTCGAGGAGAGTTGCTCTTTGGCATCCAGCAAAGCATTCGAGCACCCCTCCATATGCCATGTGGAATTATCCCGATTGAGGCTGTGAAATAGATGCATATCGACTCACCGCACAGCCTCATAAGTTGCAAGTTACGATTTGCCGGCGAAGGGGGAATAACCATGTCCACCCAATAGCTCTTCGGCGCAAAAAACACCCGGGTTTCTCTGCCGCCGAACAAATATAATAAAGTCCCAGTATTGGATTGTGTCCCTGCACTATCTATGAGCGTCAAGTCGTTTATCCCTTTCACCCACAGCGGGCGGTGACAGAGGGGGGCGCGTTGGGCTTCCTTCATCGGGCTTGACTTGGTATGGCAGGTAGCTACTGGACTGCACAGTTCCGTATGATCTATGTTACAGCACTCTGATTGACGAGGCAACCAAGGCGCTCTTTGACTTTGGATATTATTTACCGGGGCTGCCTCTTTCGGAGCAACCATCTGACATGCCCGAGTTGTTCCCACATTACCTTGCTTTGATAAGTACTAGGCATATTTCCCACTTCCTGCTGAATGCCTTGTGATATTTATTGCTTGCCCCACCTCGCTTATTTCATAAACACTGCCATCTATAGATTGAAGATGACTGGCTGCAGTCACGTGTTGAAATGACACCGGTGACAAGCGACGAAGTTCCTCGCAGATCATTGCGCTGCTCCTGGCCCTTGAGGTTCTTTGAGAGGCGTCAATATTTCAATCGTGAGGCCGAGAACCAACCATACATTAAATGGTTGCGAGATGCTTTTAGAGATGCTTTTAGAGATGCTAGTGGAGAGGAGTGGAAGGAAAACGAAGAGGATGAGGACGACGAAGATGAGGACGACGATGATGAGGACGACGACGACGAGGATGGTGGTGCTTCAGTATGTATATCTCGACTTTGTCCCCTTATCTGATCGCTTTGGGGAACCCAACTACCTTTGAAAGGCCCCCCACCTTCCAACAACATCAAGAATTCCGTGATTTTCCACTGTTATTATCAAGTGGGGCTAAGTTGAGTTCGCTTAGATTGAACAAGATGCGGAGAAGAACATGATTGATGGTCAGCAAGAGAAGAGCCGAACCGAGGCCGAGGACCGAATCTACCCTGATTGGTTGCCAGCCTATCCATACTACTTTGATAGCTTCAACAACGGGGATGAGAAGGATGGCAAACAACTTGAAGAAAGTGGGCCTGGAAGGTGGGAGCGTGACGAAAATGAAGAATCTTGCGGCAGGCGTGGGACAGCCAGAGTCTTTATGGAAGGAATGACTGGAGACGAAGAGAATTTGCCATATCGAGATCAAGTTGATGTGGTTGCGGGTTTTGTTGAGCAAGCGATGTATAAGGGATGTGAGAAACCCGTTGCATTACTTGATGACAGGAAATCTGGCGGTCGGATGCCTTTAAAACAAAAAGACTTCAGGCCACGCCGTTGGACTTTGACCATAAAGGAACTACGAGCAGAATTGAGCAAACCGGTAACCGATATCTTACATTTATTCACATTTCGAAGCTGTACTGACGTATTGAATAGCGCTTCAAAATTAGTTCGACCCAAGAAAATTATGCTCAAAGCGCTCAAGATGCAGCATGCGATGCGGAGAGGAGGGTTTTGTAAGTTGTATCACAACGCCTTGTAATATGTCCTTTCTAATAGGTCGAACTCGGACAGGTTTCTTCCTGATTTGATTCCGTCGACCATGGAAGTAGTTCTAGCAACGGCTCCGCGAAACCATGCATTGACTCTGAAGAATTTCTTTTATAAGTACTTGACATCAAAGGCGGCTATTGGAGTGACGATTCCTGTAAGACTTGGAGCCAAGCATTCTACACATCTGCCAAAAACTAATCACACCATGTTCGATATAGTCTCGAGGATTCAAGGTCTTTACTTTCGAACTGCACATCCCTTTCTACGTGTTGACCGAGAGCAAGGAGTTATTCCAGGACCATCGGAAAGGATCCGACCACAAGCCTTTGAGACGTTCGTGGCGTCTGCCTTTCCTGTCCGGGTCTAATAGTTCGCTACGACCTTTATGTCTGTATGAATCACAAGTATCAGTCACTGTAACCGGGATTGATCACCAAGTCTGGACAGCCTACGGCTCCTTCGACACTTACTATGGATCGAGTGATAGTGTGCAAGCCTACCAGGCAACGAATGCACTCACTGGTCGACCAGACCCTCTTGCAGCTGGCCAGCTTACTGCTCACAATCTTATTTGGACGCCAAGGGAGTATTACTTCAAGGTTTTTGAAATTCGGATACAGCAAGTAGGACGGGAGTGGAGGGCAATACTTGGTCAGGTGGAAGTGGATGTTGACCAGTAAGTGTTGGTTGGGATAATGACTTCGTGACTGGTGTGCAAACAATAGTTACTCAACCATGTCCATCTATCGATCCTACTCGCAGCGTGGCAACGATTGGCTGACTTCATAGCTCCAGAAACAATCAGAACTTGCCTTTGAATATCGACTATTCTACTACGAGGGGAGTGAGGGAAATCGGTGCATGGAACGGAGAAATGGTAACGTTGCTGAGAAAATTAATAAGGAGCCTCGGGGACACTGTCGAAGCCTGGGACAGATTCCAGAGAAAGGATATCGCATACTTTCTGTTCGACGACGACCTTCCAACCACCTCTTCGCTTTTGAAATCCTCGATCAATGAGGTCGATAATGTGTTTCTGGACTTGAAGGATATTCTCAGAAAGCTCGTAAAGCTGGAAAAGGGGCTCTGCCAGGACAGCCCCCAAGGCGTAAGTACTCTATCTTTTGTATTTGCAACCTTATCGCTCTACCCGCTTTGATATGTAGATGTTGATCCAAGCAGCTTAACGCCATTTATGACCATGGGAATCACGAAGCGCAGATATTCCAGCAGAAGTCTGCCCACCATATTCAAATACTTACTTTCATTACCATTGTAAGTTTTTAGTGACAAGGTGTATATTTATAGTTCTAACTCTCCTCATTAACCAGGCATATCTCCCGCTGACCCTTGCTGCAAACATGTTCAGTACAACAGAGGGGGTTTTGCCTTTTACTCCGAATTTTGAACGATTCATACTCTGCTTTTTAATTTTAGCAGTTCTTGTACTTATGAGCATTGCAGCGTCATTTAGGTGGCGCTCATGGGCCCAGATGATTCTCCGATATCTTTGTCGGATATGTCGAAAGGCTGATGTCCCTAAGGATCTTGAGCAGGGGCTGGACAGCTGATTTTGCAGGGGAATTCCATTTTGCATTTATATGGTGTCTTCGAAAGGAGCTTGCTCTTGCTCTGGGCTATATCTTTGTTTATTTCCACTTATGATAATGATACCCTTTCTACGCCATATTATCCAGAGCACTTAATGCTTAGCGTTGGTAAATGTCGCCCAGAAAGGCTTAGCCGCCCAAGCGTAACTTTGCAACCAACTGCAGCTAACCATGGATGGTCACATTTCACCAACCTATCAACATGATCACGGTATCAACCTTCTGACAATGACTGGAATATGACTGGAAGCTGCTTCTGCCCTAACTTCGAAGGCCACGATGTGGTCGTCCAAGCCCTGTGCCCGCCAGCACATCAGCGTTGGATGCTACCTCGACCATCACCCTCTTCATGAGCCTTGAGCACACGAGGCACGACGAGGCACACCGCAAGCAGAATCTCGCGCCAATTTTCTTTTTAAGCAACCTCAGATACGAGCCTAAATGGCCACCACCTCACTTCCCAGCCTCCAGGCCTTTGTGGCGGAGCTTGGGCTCGGACCTGTGCCTTTCTTTGCATCAGCTGACGTCCTCACCGACCCCATGGATCTGTGTCACTCTTATCTTGCGGAACATTTTCAGCGGCTTGTGGAAGCTGATCCAGAATCTGTTTACAAGGCTATCCAGCCTCCAAGCACAATTCAGGACGGTGACTTAGACATCGTCTTGCCTCGCCTGAAACTACCTGGTGGCCGCCCAAAAGAGTTAGCTGGCGAACTTCTCATACAGGTCTGTCAAACTTCTCCAGCCTCTTCGGATGGTCGCCCAAATCTAACTTGTGTATGCCGTCCAGATCCAACCTCATGCCCTCTTCGGAGTTCCCTTCCAGGATGGCATCCATATTCGATTCTTTCTCTCCCCCAAAATCATCCCGCGACTCTTCCTTCCCTATATCAGCGACCGCAAACCTACATACGGCATTGAAAAACCTCGGAGCTTGCGAGATGATCCCGAGTCTAGACGCAAGAAGGTTGTCGTCGAGTTTTCCTCTCCAAACATAGCACAAGATTTCACGGCTGGTCACCTACGAAGCACAATACTTGGCGCTTTCGTGGCAAATATGTACGAGGCAGTGGGTTGGGATGTGGTCAGGATAAACTTCTTGGGAGATTGGGGCAAACATCTTGGCCTGCTCGGTTTGGGCTGGCAGAAATACGACTCCGCACATAAGGTCGACGACCAGACAAATCTCTTCAGATATATCCATGACTTGTACAACAAGATGGAAGAGGAGCTACGGCCTGAACTAGAAGCTAGAAAGAACGCGCGAGATACTGGGCAAGATGCAACGATTCTTGAGCTCGAGGGATTATTCGCAGAAAGAGATGCCACTTTCAAAGGGATGGAGGACGGTGAGCCGGGTGCAATTGCCTTGTGGAAGAAACTTCGAGACATCACCGTCGAATATTATGTAGAGACGTACGGGCGACTGAACCTCAAGTTTGACGAATACTCGGGCGAATCCGAAGTGAGTCTGAACCCGGAAGCTGTGGTCGAAGTCGCGGCCATATTGGAATCCAGAGGCATTTATGAGGAGCAAGATGGGGCTTGGGTTATCGATTACGAGAAATACGGCACAAAACTGGACAAGGGTATCGTTCGAGGTCGGAATGGTTCTACGACTTATTTGCTAAGAGACATTGCTACGGTATTTGATCGACTCAAACGACACTCATTTGACAAGATGATCTACGTAGTCTGTGAACAGGATGTGCACTTTCGACAAGTTTTCAGAGCCGTTGAGCTCATGGGCCATCCTGATATCGCGGACAAGTTAGAACACATCACTTTTGCAAAGGCTAGCCGACGATCATCCCACCTAGGTGATGCCCAACTCCTGGGTGATATTCTCGACCAGCGTGAGGACTTCATGCGAGAAGTTGTGGGCACTGGCCCCGATGAGTATCACA
Organism: Hyaloscypha bicolor E; assembly: GCF_002865645.1. Taxonomy (NCBI): domain Eukaryota; kingdom Fungi; phylum Ascomycota; class Leotiomycetes; order Helotiales; family Hyaloscyphaceae; genus Hyaloscypha; species Hyaloscypha bicolor. The sequence continues at coordinate 916,092 of NW_020194585.1, read as the reverse complement.
TCGAAGGCGGCGACGCCGTTGCAAAAGCAATGGGAGTGAGCTCCTTGGTCGTGCAAGAGCTACGTTCCAAAAAAGGCCATGGTAACAATACCGATCTCAGCCTCTTGGCATTGGAAGGCGAGACGGGGCCGGACTTGCTGCGCTGCCATGCAAGGCTGTGCTCAGCGCTTGCTGGTATTGGAGTGAACTTGAAGCTGGAAGAAATTCCCCACATCGATTACTCATCATTGTGGGCACCTCCGTGGTGTGATCTGCTCCGATTGATGGCTCGGTACCCAGGAATTATCAAGTCCGCCTTTCATACCATGGATCCCGCAACGATTCTTACATACCTTTTCCAGATGGTGGAGGAGATCACTTCCTGTCTCGAGGAGGCCGAAGAAGACGAGTCTGGGGGAGAGGGATCCAGTGTAGGATCGAAGTATGCCGCTCGATCTGTGCTGTATGATAGTGCCAGACAGACACTGGAAAACGGGATGAAGCTGCTTGGGATCACTCCGATTATCAATTGAACCAGTCATTTCCTTCGAGATTTTGTTTCGTCTGAAGTCGGTTCGGTATTGGGAAGTTTCCTTCTTATGCTTTTTGTGTCCTATGCAATGCACCTTTAGTTCACGGCCTGGTTCTGCGAGGGGCATGGATTGGAGATCACATTAGCATGTGTCTCTTCAGCGTGAAAAAAAGCGATTGACAGTCAGCACTATTAGCTGATATCTCATGGAAAGTTGTCCATTAAGCTTGGGATTCTTATGTCGAGAATTATCCGTTGCATTTCGTTTTCAATCTACGAGAAATTTGCGGAAGCTTTTCTTGGGTACCATGTGGTTATCTTCTAGCGAATCGAGGCTCGTCGGGCAAGGTTCTTCTTCTAAATGAGCGCAACACAAAACAAGAATGTATAACTAGATACCCACCACCCTTTAAGAAATACAGTCCATGACGCTTTTGAACTCCTCTATTTTTAACAATTGCGAATTTCCACCTTATCTATTGACCAACAGTCCAACTTGTTATTCGTACGGAGTTGTGGGGTTGGGAAGGAGATTGAATAGAGGAGCGTATGTGCGCATCTGAATGGTCAAGGGATGTGTTATCGAGGAGGTCGACGTAAGTGTATGGGACGGAAAGTCGCAGAGGAGAGGCTCGATCGAGTCGTGATATCTGTTTGGGAAACAGAAAGGTCGGTGTGTTCTTTCCAGTCATCTCGTTTGCTTGAAAACGTCGCAAGCGGCGCATCGAGGAGTCAAGCAAGAAGGGCAAATCTCGATGCAGAGAGTCATTCCACTCGCATTGCAGTAACACTTGGGAAGATTAGCGGACGTATATGTATGGTGTGGAAGGCAGTGTCAGGACTTACACACACCCAGAACCAAACCGCCACCTTCTTTTTCTTCGGTTTCGGTGCCTGTTGGACCGTTAATTACCTATTGCTGGCTGAAATTGTGTGGATTTACCCACCATGGTACGAAGGGCACGGCGTTGAAAACCGTCCAGCTGCCAGCAGCCGGAATACCAAAATGGCTATGTTTTGGAAATTATACCAAACCTCAATGGAAAGCACGAAACTTTTTAAAAGTCCTTTGCGTAATAGAAAAGAAGCAGATCTATCTTCTGCAAACTTTTTGCGATGATTAAAGATAAGGGGGAATTGTGAGAATTTCTGTATTTGCGAAGGTCAAAATTGCGCCCGTTCTCGCTTAGGATATTGGACGAGTTTCAATGCCGCTCGCCTTTGTATGGACTCGAAAAGGAAGTTTCTCCGGTGTCGTAGAGAAGAAAGAGAAACTGTTTGGAATGGTGGGGAAATACTTCTGATGATCGATCGGTTCGTCCACCAGTTCCACGAGCAAAAGCCCAGGCTGAGTCTCCTTTAGCTGATTGGCCGCCAGCGGCTGCAATGTCTCACCAGACGAAGGAAAAGATCGTAAGAAACGCCACTAAAAGACACTGGAATTTATGGCAAATCGGGCTTAAATCAATAATTAAATTCACACAACTACTTTAAATTTTAATCTAACTTTATGCAAATACTTATCTATATATAGATTTATAGACAAAACTTTACCAGGTCATATACCCGTTCATACCTTCCACAAGTCATCACTGGTGGTTCGTGAAAGCGACTGGGCCTAATCACGTGCGTACTATTTTAACCTTATCTAGTATTCACTGGCCAAACACTCAACCGCCGCCCACTTTTACCCCTGTTAGAATACAAAATATTTTGAGATTTTTTCAAAGTGCTCAAGAAATTATAAAAGGTTTACAGTTTATAAAGAATACTCTAGAAAGTACGAATATAATAATAGTATTGAAATTGTGGTATTATTAGTCAAATATGGTTTTGAGCGGTTCAGAGATTGGGCATTTTGCTGTGAATCCTTGAAATAGTGTGCACGTGATTTGGCCCAGTCGCTTTCATGAACCCGCCAGTGGTAACTTGTGGAAGGTACGAACGGGTACCGTAAGAAGGGTGGAGTTGTTCCTACCTTTGGAGCGTTTTTGCGATTGGAAAGTAGCCCTTGTTATCTGTTCAGCTGCGGCCAGGTGCGCACATTCCATGATCAATTGTACCACAAATTAGAGCGAATCAGAAGTCTCAGATCGAGAATTAGACTGTATCATTCGCTGCATAGACCTCGCTTAAACTTGCACGGACCCAAAGCGCACCCTGCCGCAGCTGCACGGGTAGGGTGGAATATACTTACTTTCGTGGGATACTTGCTCTCGTGGGACACTTGCTTTCCCTGACTGTGAGCGAAGCGGCGAGCAAAGGAGGACGAACTGGCTATTAGAACACGAAAGTGCGCATGGCGCTGTAGCGACGCAGATCACGTGATATGGACATTAACAATGGGTAGGTATTCGGCTCTCGGATTCGACATATCTCCAACTCCCATCACAATCGCAACATCCCCACAGAAACATGGACAAACCCGCACTCCAATCGACCCCTCAATATTCCAGCTCTCGGGACGACCAAAGACAGCTTTCTCCCACGCGATTATGCACAACATGCTATGAGCAACTCTATTGTAAGTACGTTACGTGAGTGCGTATCCAGTGTGGGAAAAAGGACGGAAAGTGTCATTTCGTATAAGGCTGGAGAAAGTGGCTGGCTGCTCCTGTTTGCTGGATTGTGTGTAGGAAAGGAGCGTGTGTGAGCGAGCTTGTTCAAAAGGAACAGCGAAGAGAATCTCTTATTTGGTGGGTCATGGCAGAAAATGTGGACAGTTGTCCATGACCATCCAGTCTCCTATTTGCCGCCGTGTTCCTCTATCCATTCTGTTAGACCGGTTCTGAGCATTTTGCCTGTCATTTCTTTCATCGGTCTTGTCTAAAAGACAAACTCCCCTGTCTACCAACGAGTTATATGGCCAACTTTCAAGGCCTTACCCGCGGCTTCGCCGCCCCTCACGACAATGTCGAGGGCACAAATATTGTTATCTCCGAAGGGCGGAGTCAGTTGGAGAATTATTGAGAAGCCATTTCCGTCTATTGTCTATGGGGTATATCTTTTCAGGCTTTTGTTTTCCAATTCCCGCCGTAATTTTTCTCTCCTCTCTTGCCCTCTGCCACCTGGCGGCTCTCCCGGAATCCATCTCCATCTCGCCCGCCCCTTCTATCCCTCCCTCTCCATCCTGATACGACAAATGTGCCGTCTTTCCTTATTAATTGGCGAATTTGTTGTGAAAGATAGCCGAGCCCGTTGATGGAAAGGAATTTTGACGCAGGCCTCTCTCTCTGTCATGGTTGAGCTCGAAGGTAGAGGCATGAGTATCAGGTCATCGTGTCTGCTTGTGTACGTCGCACGCAGCACATCTGGGGGTTTGGCACGCAGGGCAGTACTCCACTAGCAATGTCATTCCTGAAGCGTTGCAATGGCACTAAAGAAGCGTTTCGTGAGCTGCTGCTTCGTCTTGATCAGGCCAGCGACCTACGCATACCCAAACCCACACGACCACCTTCTTCTTTTTCGGCTTCGGGCCCTGCAATTGCACTCGTCAATTGCTCAACGTTCTGGTTTTGATAGGGGGGGGCGGAGGGTAGTCAAATCATACCATTGCGCCTGGAATTCAATGGATCAACCCCTACAAACTCGGGGAAACTTCCTGATAAGATCGAATTGACAAATTAACAATTCTTTAAAGGATTGAGCCTGGCGGTGTGTGCCGAAAAGGCAAAGAGGGATTGTTGAGACGGGACACTACTGTACAACCCTGATCTTGCAGCGCAGCGCGCCGGGGCCACTGGGAGCACGCGCTCAGACGATGGATCTCGGGTGCATAGAAGACGCGCTGATTGGCTCGATCGTTTTCGCTTACAGTTATATGCGAAAACTCCCTGTTTTAGCGAGTTTTTGACGAAAAGCGGTACACTTAAAAATGGGTGCACCAAAAGTTACCTAAATTATCTTCAACCACCAATTGCTTCACCAAACCACGTCCGAATTAGATGAGAAGTGGATCAATTTACTCCCCTAAAGTAGCTCTTGCTAATGATAAGAGCAGATTATGGCTCCTCACCTAAGCCCGCGCGAAATCGCGGCCATCGACGCTATCGTCGCACAACCTTATCACCCCGATTTGCACGAGATCGCAACCCGATTCAATACTACTTACGAAACCATACGATATCGGAGGTATTAGATACGGGTTCGGAAAGCTCTTGGCTAGGATCCCCGGAAAAAACCAGGCCGTCGATCGATAATTATACCAGAAATAGAAGAAGCGGTAATGAAGCATGTTCTGAGATATGTCAACGTTTACCAGGAGGAAATTATCGACTTTCTTAATGAGGAATTCGGCATTAAACCTCACCAAACGACGATCTCGCGTCTTTTGAAGAGATTAGAGATTATACATAAGAAAATCAAGGCGGTGGCGGCGGAGCAAAACCAGGAGCTTCTTGAGTAGTGGTATGACGATTCTCGATTTTGGAGAGCAGATCAGATCGTTACCGTGGACGAATTAGCTTTTAATGAGCATACGGGGCATAGGAAATATGGATGGGTACCTCAGGGCTTACCTGCGGAGATAAAGATACTCTTGAAGCGATCTCCTAAGTAGTCCCTTTTACCAGCATATATGATTAATGGGTACCTTGATCCTTTGGTTTATTAAGGCAATATTATAGCCGAGATTTTTGAAGATTAGATGGAAAATAGGGTGCTCTCGCAGTATAATCCATGGCCGGGCAAAAATTCGATTATTATAATGGATAACTGTGGTATATACCGGAGTCAGAGGATACTTGATATGTGCCGGGTACGGGGTATTTGGATATGCTAGTTGCCTCCTTATTACCCAATTTTGAACCTAATCAAGGAGAGCTTTCACGATATTAAGTCTAATATGCGGAAGAACTATAGGAAAGTCTATGGGGAGTATCCAGACTTTGGAAATTATCTGATTAATACTATTCGGAGGCTTGGACGGGGGCCGGAGGCAGCTAGGAAGGCTAGGGGGCATTTCTATAATTCAGGATATCGGAATTTCCCTATAGAATTAGTATAAAATTAATGGAATCGCCATACTTAATATTACTTAAAGTTCTGGTGATTTTAATATTATAAAAGGTAGTTCCAAAATCACTTGTTACTTTACTAGAGAGCCAATATTAACGCTAATTAAAAAACACTACGGTTCTTAATAACCACAACTACTATTAAAAAAACGAAAGCATATTTAGAATTATAGGAAATAGCTCTTTTAATTATTCTAATATATAAAAATCCTATAGTGTAGTTACAAAAATATTTAGTATAAGGGAAAAACTTCAAATATTAATAATCTCGACTAAAAACAATGACCATAACGCCAGTAATAAATCTCTTTAAAAAAGCCTAAAATCCTGTAATCTAATTAGTCTATTCCTCGCCTTCCTAGTCCCGTAATATATGGAAATCAAGGCTCGATTCTAAATATTATCCTCCATCTAACCCCCAATCGATTCGCAATCGTTATTAAATATCCCAGGAGTCATAAACTCTTCCTAATCCTGCTTCTGTGAGTTGCCTATGCCCTGGTAAAAGCTAATCTCGTCTTCAGGATACGTACTAAAGACGATATCTGGTCAAATCGAGTCTCCTGCTTGGGTATCCGGAATAGTGCTTTGGGAGGGGGCTACTATATTAGTAATTAGTACCGGAGCACCCATATTTGATATAGAAGATTAATTAACCTCCGAATTCCATATAGTACGCCAAGGGGAAACCTGATCCTTTATGACAAGGAGAAATCCCCATGGAATGCCATGCTCTTTAGCCTCCGATTTCTCCATCGCCTTTAGCTATTTCGGGTTAATCTGCTCCTCTGACGCCATAGCTATTAAATTACTAATATCAGCTCGTTAATTTCGAGGTAAGTGAGCATCTAGCCATGCCCTAAATAACGCTAATTCCTCCCCAATATTAGTATCTCCACGAATTAGGCTAGACTCTCGCAAAGCACGCAAATTAAAGACGCTAGAGAAGTACTCAGCTTGACAATCGCGATCTTAATACCGGGAACGTGGAAGAGTAGGAGGAGAAGGTCGTCGATATTAAAAATAAGGCGAATTAGCTCGTGGACGGGGAAGAAGCTGGTTTTACTAGAGGAGTTTAGCTCGACGACGTGAAGCTTGCTCAATAGCCACGAACTCAGGGGGGGGAATTAGATCGTAATCAGCGGGATATACAGGTGAACGACGGGGTAGTAGTACCCGTGGGACGCTATATAAGCTAGTGGAGGGCTCTTCTCCCTTGAATTTATCGCCATAGTAGTTATAGTTAATAATAGGTTAAGATGAGCCCTCTCTTGGTTTATCCTTCACTCTCTCCTTCTCCTTCACCTTTCCTTTGCTCTCATTTCGTTATCCACTAATCCTCTATTAATTTTCGCCATATAGTATCCATTTAATAATCAAATCAGTAGGAATAGTAGTGGTATTAGCCTTATTAGGAAGCTCATCTCTCCATTAATCTATCCATTTATAGAAGTCGTCTAATTTAATCCTGAAATGGTTCCCTTCATGGATAAAATACTATTAATTCCTATTTAGGCACCCTCCCCTTTCTCCCCTATTATATCTCCAATACCGCAAAAGTAGGCTCAATCTCTCCTGATATCTCGATTGTGTCTTCCTATCCTCGACTAAAGACGCAATAGCAATAGTAGTAGCTGTTTTCCTAGCCTTCTTAATGGGGGGAATGCTCTTTTTAGCGTCACTGTCGTTATCTGAATAGACTAGCTTGGGAGGATCTGGTGTTTTTCTTCTCTTTCCTGACGCTTTCTCTGGTTCCGGTAACGATTCGGGGTCTCCTTTGGTGACGAATCGAGCTTTAATAACGCAATTAACGCCTTTTGAGCCCCTAGAAACCATTATTTTTTCGAACCTCTCAAAGCTCTCCCTATCTTGGATATGGAAGATCTATCGATTACTCAAAGCTCCATATATTTCCTTCCATTTTCTCCTAGCTTTAATCTCCTTATCCGTCTTCGCCGCTTCGTTGACCCTCATCTGAACCCAGCCCTGCCAAAATCGGTATCCATTATGTAGAATCAATAAAAAATCCTCCTGAAAAGACTCCGAATGAACTAGCTTATGGTTCAGGTAAACCTGCCAGTTCACGGTAACCACGTGGGTCTTAGCTTCGGGCTCTGGAGACTCGCTGGACGACGACGACGATATTTCGATAGTACGCTCCCTTTGGGGATTAGCTCCGCTAGCACCAGTATCAGGAGAAGGCTCTTTTAGGGGCCTGCTAGCAGTCGTGAGCTTGATTTTAGGCTATTTGGGAGCTACTAGAGCGGAGGAGGCCTTAGCCGTAGGTTTTCTCTGTCGTTTTTTGCCTACTAAAGGCAGTGGTTTCTCGATTTTTTTGCTCTTTGAACGTGCCATGGTAGGAGCTTGCGAATAAAGTCGAAATTGCCTAATTGGGATGGTGCTGGAGGTGGTAGTGCGATTGTTGGGTGAGTTTTGTCAATTATCATTAATTTTTGGTGGGGTGCGCACCAAAAGTGCATGATGCGGCTAAAATTCGCTAAAACAGGGAGTTTTCGCATATAACTGTAAGTGACAAGTGTTGCGAGAGCTTGACAACGTATGCGGGTTGTCCCCAGAAAAGTAGCTTGCTTTCGATCAACCCCGTCGAAACCGCGAAAAGTCCCAGACCTAAGCCTGCAAGATGTCTCAGAAGATATATGCAAGGAGAGACAAGCTTCGTCCCACACAATCGGATCGAGACGGATTTCAACACGAGTTCGCGGCAGATGCTCCTTTGTAGCCTTGCAAACAAAGCGCCTCCACGAGCAGTCATATTGCAACGGCAAAGCCTCGAGTTGCACTCAGCCCTGTTTGGATACAACATTGCAGAACATAAAGATTACGCACGGAGGATACAAGCGATCACTGGTAGAAGGCACAAGACAGACGGCGAGAAGAGGGCAAACGAATCCAGTCTGGCCTTTGATGGTCAGCTGCAGGGTTTCCCTCGAGGTGGAAAGACTGCGTTGGCCCCAGACAAACGGGAATTGGCATGGCAAACATTGCCAGGTCGTCAAATATTGCAAAGCTCCGTGCCAAGCAATACTTGAGGAAGGACAACACGCGGTGCGCGTTTGTCCTGAAGAGTGCTTCCCAGATCTGTAAGGCTGTCTCTGTAGAACCACTGCTAACAAGTGTACTGAAGGCCGTCTCCCCAGATTCACGGACCCTACTCCGGCTCCTTTGCTGGATCGTTCCATTGTGCTACTCGTGAAGTATATACACGATTCAACCACTAGGTGGAATGTGACGAAATACAAGTGCTGAAATTAATTGCGATATGACAACAGCTTCGAGTCCCTTCCAACCGGTTTTGTTACCCCGTTGTTCTATGGAACTATATGCAAGACGTCTGCAAAAAGCCATGTGCCAGTTTTTCGAAGTGACGCCAGGCTGCCTCAATCGCAGCCTGCTTCAGCTTCGCACCATACTTGACACCTACATCATGCAAAGGATCGAATCCGCACCTGAAGACGGCTGCTGGAGGAACATTATTGGAAAGTGATCGATTTATTGATGGAAAATCGATATATTGGAGGTTGACAATCTGTAAAAAATGACTAGATACAGGAGAGTGAAGTGTAAAAACAGAGGAAAAGTGTCTAAAGTAAGGGATTTATTCCCATTACCCTTCGGCGATACCGGTGATGCCGAGCCCGCTTTCTCCGATACATTATCAATCAGCTAATAAATCAAAAGTAATCAAAATAACGATATACTAGTAAGCTTGGTAAGCTCAGCGAGTGACGCATGACAAATGAGAGTGGAGAACCCTAAATTAGTGGTTAAACCTGGTGCTGGAAGGACTAGTGAGCTAGCTATGGTAGCGTACCAATTTCAACACGCCTCCTCCTTACAGTCGAGGTTCGACGTCAGTGAGGCTAATAAGCCCTAATTTCGATCGTAGCAGTTCAAAAGCCGGTCTAGGGAGTGGTTTGGTGAGAATATCGGCCGTCATTTCCCCCGTAGGAACGTGCTTGAGATCGATTTCCTTGGTGTTAATGTGGTCCCTGATAAAATGGTGTCTAATATCGATATGCTTGGTTTTTTGCGAAAATCGGGCGTTCGTAGCTAGATCCATAGCTCCCTGAGCGTCCGTTTTTACCTCGATTAAGCCTATAGGAATCGATATTTCCTCAAACAGTTGCTTTAGCCATAAAGCTTCTTTGATTGCCGGCGTCAGGGCGACATATTTAGCTATAATAGTGGCTGTAGTGATAGTTTTTTGCTTGGTACTAGCCCAGCTAATGGAACCACCAAATAGGGTAAAAACCATGCCGGAGGTTGATTTGCGATCCTGTAAATCGCCTCCATAATCGGCATCTGAGTACCCTATAAGCCCTTTATTAGACGAAGCGTTATATAGAATGCCCATATCAGGTGACCCCTTAATATATCGCATTATACGCTTCTGTGCGGTACCATGCGATGCTTTAGGACACGAATTAGAACGTCCTAAGTACCCTGCGGCAAAGCAGAAATCGGGTCGTGAAGCTAATGATGGCCACATAAGTGATCCAGTTCGACTTTGATATTTAGTAATATCGATATTAATTCCATCAGGTGCCGTAGGTTCGGCCATTAGAGTGGTAATGGGCATGTAACCTTCTATTTAATACCTTAGGAGCATGTTCATAAGATATCGATTTTGGTATAAAAACACCGAACCGTCCCGCAAACGTACGATTTCCATACCCAGAAGCGTTTTGATTTCTCCCATATTGGTCATATCAAACTTCTGATATAATTGAGCTTTGATTCTATTAATATGGTTCATGTTTTTTCCTATAATAATCATATCGTCCACGTAAATAGCAATTAGAATTAGTAGCTAATCAACCTCGTGTTCCCGGTAGATATAGAGCGCTGGATCACTAAGTAATTACTGGAACCCAATAGAGTGGAAAAAACGATTAATTACCTGATACCAAACCCTAGGGGCTTGTTTCAGGCCATAAATGCTCTTCCGTAAGCGGCAAATAAGGTTCATTCCTTCGGTAAAACCAGGAGGTTATTCCATATAGCACTCTTCTTCTAATTCTCTATATAGAAACGCTGTCTGAATGTCTATTTGTTGGATATATAGCCCATATTTAGCTGCTAGGGCTAACATGATTCGAATGGTAGAAAGTCTAGTAACTAGTGCAAACGTTTCAAAGTAATCTACGCCATATTCTTGCGTATAGCCTTGTGCTATAAGCCTAGATTTGTGGCGTCTATTAGACTTGATTTTGAAGATCCAGCGGTATCCGATGGTTTTTTGGTATTTTCGTACCACTAGATCCCAGGTATAATTCCGCAAATAGGAGTCCAGTTCTTTCTTAATCGAAGGTCTCCAAAGATAGGCATCTGGACCAGAGAGAGCTTCTTTAATTAATAATGGAATTTTGGAAGCTTCTGTATTCTGGTTACTGACTATTAAAGCTCGGTGATCCACTGTTTCCCCGGTAATTCTAGTCGATTTCGGACGTCTAGGGAGTAGTTTACCCCTAAAACTGACCATTTTAGGCGCCTCCTGATTTGTAGAACCCTGTTCAGAAGCACCTGTGGGTGCTATAGGTTCTTGGTTGTTCTCAAATAGGGGCTCAGGGGGCTCGCTTAGGTCAGGAGCACCCCTAATTGCGTTACGTGACGCGTTTTTAGTAGTACCCCCTTTGGTATCGGAGTAATTTTCTCTATTATTTTCTAATAGATTATTAAGCTATTAATTTCCAGTATTGATAATAATGGTATCTCCGTAATCTGTATCGGGGTTATCCGAATTATCGGTGGAACCATCGTCAGATTCTGTAGTAGTTCCTACTAGTCTTCTATATAGCTAGGACGCTGGGTTTAGGAGTAAAACTCCCTTAACGTGTTCTTTAATGGTATAATGGTTGGAAACGACGAATATACGCTTGCGTGGGTTCCAAATTCGATATCCGGAACTACCATAGCCAGTGAAAATGCCCCTAAAGGCCTTGGCCATATGCTTGTGCCATGAAGCTATTTCCTTAGGTATATGGATATATGCTAAGGAACCAAATATGCGTAAATTGGAAACGTCCGGTTTAGCCCTATAGAACGCTTTATACGGAGTTATACCGATTTTGGGTAGGTGGCACCGATTATAGGCATAAATCCCATGTGTAGCTGCTTCCTCCCAAAACTCGTATAGCAAGCCTAATTATTCTAGCTCCGTACGCTCTGATTCGATAATTGTACGTATACTGCGTTCAGAAATACCATTCTATTCAGGTATATAGGTAGTGGTTAGTTCCAAGCGAATACTCTTTGATTTACACTATTCCTTGACTTGGCCCGATACAAATTCCGGAGCATTATCAAGATGTAGGCGTTTGACTTTATTCCCAGTTTGGGTTTCAGAGAAGGTAACCTGGTCTTGGAGATCGGTAAAATAGCTCTTTCTGTCCGAATTATATACTGCCATGTGATATTTAGATCCCTTATAAGTAATAGATAGTATATAAGTATTTCCGCTAAGGGAGGCTACCCTTGATAGCCCCCACATGTCGATTGCGATATACTTCCCTGGAAGCAGTTTTTCAGGGTATAAATCGCTTATACTAGCCCTAGTGATTTTGCTCATATTACAGGGATCGTAGTCAAATGGGTTTTGATTTTTGAATTGGAGTTCATTAACATGATTTACCGATTCCAGAATATACTTCGTATTCAGGTAGCCATATCTCTGGTGCCAGATTTCCAGGGAGGCTAGCGCGTCCGATTTTGACGATTTTAGGGCACGCCCTGAACTAAATTGGTCAAGCTGATATAACCCAGTAGATGGTTTATATATACCGGTTACTATAGTCATTCCATTATTAATAATATAAGCTTTCCCAGTAGAAAAATTAACGCTTCCTCTAGCTTGGGTAATTTTGGGAATCGATAATAATAACGTGTTTCGGAATTGGGGGCTATATAGTATATTGTTTAGCTATACTTTTAGCTCAGGAGTGGTTGACAAAATAATGGTTCCCTTACCCTTAATGAGAATTGTAGATTCGTTACCAAGGGTAATAGGGAACGGTTCCATATCTTCGTAGGTAATGAAGGAGCTTTTACTTCCCGTAAAATGGTCCGTAGCGCCCGAATCAATATACCAGATATTCGTAAAATCGTCGTCGAGTAATTAGCTACTAAACAGGGCACTGAATGTCGATTTTCCAGTAGTTGATTTTTTGGCAGTATAAGCTTTTTTATAGATAGTTAATAGAGCTGATAGCGCCTCCTAATTAGTGGAATTAGAGTCCTTTCCATTGGAATTGAAGTAATCCTAGGCCAATTTATACATAGTATAGTCTTTAATATCATGTCCTTTGAATTTATGGAACATATAATAGGCATTTAGATCCCTTCCCCGCTTCGGCTTATTCGACTGATTTTCTCCACTCCCTTGGACAGCTAGTGCCTTTGGAGTGGTATCTGGGTTGAAAGCGGGAGGTTTAGCCCTAAGCTTCTCTTTCTTGGTAGAAGCGTCCGCTTTGAGTAATTCCAGCTTCAATTTATCGACGTTAGCTCTGATGGAATTCAGGAGGGGCTTATATAAGTCGTATTCCTTTAGGAGGCCACGAATCAGGTATCCGGACACAGAAACATTCGAAATCGACCCATTTACCCCCTTGATTTCAGCTACTTTGCGACTAATGCGGTTAATGAAGTCATCCATTCCCTTGGTACTATCAAATATAATAGTTTCCATTTATTAAAGGTATAGGGCTTCCTTTTGAGCTTTTAGCTATTCAGCTTTGACTTAAATCTCGCTCCAAACCAGGTGTGCGAGCTTAATTTCCTTGAATTGTTACCAGGTATCGTGGGTAATAAGTAAACTTAGTACCGCTCTGGCGATTGCTAATTAACGAGCAATCGATTTATCGTCCTTTTAGGACGAAATAAGGGCAGGAGCTTGATCAGGATCGACAAATTACCATAGATCTTCGACTATAAAGAGATTCATAGCGTCGTCCATCCAGGAGTAGATATTATCGTCCGAGAGAGGCTCGATTTTGGTATCTTTATAGGTGACATGGGTTGATTTTTTGGAATCCGGCATATTGGATTTTGCGGAGAATTTCTAACCGAAAATGGCTGTGTTTTTGGCGAATTCTGCTGACGCAAAGCCAAACTAATAGGTATAATTCACCAAAATTAACGATTTTGATAAATTTTGGTAATAGTTTTTGGAATAGACAAGTAAGTACTAAGGTCAAGTGACGCTTGGATCGCTTAGTAAAGCACTAGCCGGGCTCAGAACCTATTGGAAAGTGATCGATTTATTGATGGAAAATCGATATATTAGAGGTTAACAATCTGTAAAAAATAACTAGATACAGGAGAGTGAAGTATAAAAACAGAGGAAAAGTGTCTAAAGTAAGGGATTTATTCCCATTACCCTTCGGCGATACCGGTAATGCCGAGCCCGCTTTCTCCGATACATTATCAATCAGCTGATAAATCAAAAGTAATCAAAATGACGATATACTAGTAAGCTTGGTAAGCTCAGCGAGTGACGCATGACAAATGAGAGTGGAGAACCCTAAATTAGTGGTTGAACCTGGTGCTGGAAGGACTGGTGAGCTAGCTATGGTAGCGTACCAATTTCAACAAACATTCCCCAGATCGCTGAGATATGGAATCCCACGAGGGATATACTTGCGAGTCGGAGCCGGGAAGCCAATAGGCTGCGAATGAGAAATGCCGTTGTGTATACACCTGTTAGCAATGCACCGTTGGCATAAGGACGCTACTTTCCAGTCCGAGTAGCGGCCAATGATCTTCTGTGCAGCGGCCAGCATGCCGAATGGCAGCCTCGCCTCAGGATAGAGCAATAGCTGAGCTGCGAGAGATTTTCTTATCTGTCTCAACCTCAAATTCAAAGTCGCTGTTCATATTTCCACCAGCCCTATCACCATCTTCCATCACTCGAACCTTAATTATGCCTCGCGCCTTATCCCCCTCGCCCGGCAACCACTCGACGACAGCCTCATACTCATCCAGCTGCGCTGGCGATCACGCCATTCGGGAGGTAGTCGATACTCGACAGCATAGACGTGCACATCGGACTCCTCCGCTAGGATCCTTAACCCATTCCCAACCTCATCCACGGTACGAACAGTGTATCCGCCACCGTGAAGATATAGGAGCGTTGCTACGTCCACAACTTTACGCTTTTCTACTCTGAATTTCGGGTAGAAGACTCCAATTGGGATGTTGCCATGAGGACCACAAATTGCGGTGAACTCGCGGATTGGCGCTTGCGGTGTGCGGGGGTAGGGCCGGGAGGCAGAACACTTTGTGTAATGCGCGCTCTCGTCGTGGAAGTCCCCCGAGCCTCCCAAGTGGAGCTCGGTGTTCTTGGAGAGGAAGACTCTGAATTCGGGATCAAGAGTAGTTCGTGGGCCGACGCTCGAGAGGTTGAATGAAGACATCGTAGGGAGAGAACAGCTGTTCGACAAAGGATATGATGGACAATCCAATAGCTAGACATATGCTGCAACGTTATAGCAGGAACTACCTGCATTTATTCTGTGATATCAGATTCCACCATGCAATCAACGAACTTAGAGAACAGACCCGGAAAATGACCCGCGACCAAAACTGCATTATTCCAGGGACTCGCTCAGATTGTTGAAAACAGAGGCTGGAGCTGTGAGAGGGGAAGAGATCACAGTTGCTTTATTGGCTCGGGTGGGGCGTGGTGAGGCGAAGGAAGCCATGACTAGCACTGGGGATGGTTTCCTCGGGTTTGTGTGTGTGAAAGAATTCTACTACTGCTTTAGCGATGGACCGGGTAACCCCGGCCTCCTCCTAGAATAGGCGAACCCCTGCTAGTTTCAACCTTCTGAATGAATTTCCGTGGCAATAACTGGGGCTACTGGAAGCAGGAACGCGGCTCTTCTTCCATTGCCACTGGCACAACAGTACGAAGAGTTGCAGTTGGTCGGAGCAGCATGCAGCCTGACGATATGTGAACGCGAAACAGAACAGCCGGTATCGGTTATTGTTTAAGCGGGTAGACTCGGGGTGCTGTCGACTCGTTGGGCTCTCTCTTAGGGGGGGAAGCATCCTCTTGTTCAAGCCAGCGGCTCCCGAGGACCTCTTTTTTTGACTTAAGCGCCGTACACGCAAGGGTAGTGGAATTAAGTGGAGTTGATGAGAGAACTCACGTGACATCTATTTTGGGAACGATGGGGAGGACACTGCCTGGTCGAACTGCACACATGGTTTTCGGCTCATATAGCATGTGGTCCTCTTACTCTTTCGAGACCGACGCATAACAAGATCTGATTGCAAAATCTTTAAGCTGGGATGTGTGGTGGAAAGAAGGAGCAAAGGAAAGGTACAAAGCAACTTGCAGGGGCTGGGCGCTAAGCCCAAAATGATTAGCCTATTAGAGCGCAGCTTTTATCTCAACCTCACAACTCTTCCAACACTTCTCCAAACCACCACGGCTTTGATCAATACCCTCAAACCATGTCCATTTGGTAGGTCGCGCGCTGTTCTGTTGTATTGCGATGCGGTGTCGCAGATTCCACTTGTTGCGAGACCCGAGTGGGTCTCTAACCGCCATTCGTCGAAACACGAGGTGGAATATGCACGCGAAGATGCACGCCAGCAAAGCCCAGCTCTGAGCCCATAGTGGGCAGCCTGGCAGGCAAAACTGGGAATGGCCCCAATCCGCTCAACCTTTAAACTTCAAGTGTGAGTCGTGGGAAATTGGCGTTGGTGGATGTGGATGTGGATTCCTCTCGACTATCATGGTCTAGCTGCTTTCTAGGTCACCGCCTCCACAGCCTGCGAAGAATGCTCAGCTATGGTTTTCGGATCACCAGTCGGAGGCGACTGCGTCATGCTAGCTCAACTCGCGTGGGACTGCTTGCAAGGCTCGAAGGATGCCGTTGGAGAGAATGACGGGCTCACGCGTGAGCTTCTGGGCCTTTACAAGAGCCTCAGTCGACTCCGGGACGAACTTGCAAACCCCACTTCCTTGGTGAACCGAGCGAACGACGAGCGACGACAGGAATTGGAGGAGCACGCGGCGGATTGTGAGGGCATACTGAAGGTCATGAATACGGTGTTGGCCAGGTACAATGCTTTAGGAAGAGAACAGCGAAAGAGTAGGAGGTTATGGCAGAAGATACAGTTTGGCAATGGGGAGACGAAAGACTTAAGGGAAGTCCGGAACGAGCTATCTGCGCATGCCTCGGCGATCACAATGGGCTTCAACCTCTGCGCGTTACACTCCCCAGGCAGGGTTGAGACAACGTTGGAGATGGCAGAGGAGCAATCACGCAGGCATGGTAGATCATTGCGAGGGCTTCGGACATCGTTACACTGGGTGATAGCGAACTTGTCGTCCGTGGTCGGGGAGGGCTCTGTTCGATCGAGTTACGCCAACGACGATAAAATCTTCTGGAGGACACTTCGCAATGAACTTGTGAAGGAGGGTTATGACAATTACGAACTTCAGAAGCACAGAAGACTGATCAAGGATTACGTCGATGAGCTTGTCAACCGAGGTGTATTGGATGATCAGGGAACAGACAGCGCAAGACACATCCCAAGACCTAGGCTGCATAAAGTCAGATCGAACTTCTACCTACAAGGCCCCTCTCGAATAGATACTTGGTCGCCACCTCTACCCGAACAGTATCAGCTCCTTCCTGGCCCCACAATATCTCCAAGTGTCTCGGAAGAGGAAGATGTTGAGATGGCTGATGTATCAGCTAACGAGGACGAGTTCGAAGACGAGATTATCGAGGAGGCACCCGATTCACCAATATTCGATAACATTCAAGAAGTTGTTTTACAGGTTGAGAATTCCGAAGAATCCGACCTTTCCTCGTCGACACTTATCGAAGAAGTCGACGACCATCCAGATTCCCCTCCTTCCAAACTAAACCTATACGCGAACATTTTCGCCGTCCAGGTCGAAGAAATTACTGATGAAGAGTTTGTTCGCCACCGAAAGGATACATTCGGCGAGGAGCCAGGAGCCGAACTCTCCAAACCTGCCTTTGATATGGACCAAGTCGAAGAGCATCAAATCGAGTCATCAGAGTCCTCAGACGATGAAGAGGTTATTCACCAGCGAAAGGATGTGTTCGATGAGGAGCTAAGGGCTGAATTCTCGAAACCTGCCTTTAGTATGGATGAAGTTGAGGAGAATCCAATCAAGTCATCAGAGTCCTCAGACGATGAAGGGGTGCAAGATGCAATTGAGTCGGCACAAGAGGCCGTCGATGGCAAGCCGCCTACGATAGACGAGGACGAACTAGCCCCCGAGAGACCTGTTTCGAACCGCCCTCCTCCCGTTCAAATCGAAGACGTCCTTGACGACGACTTTGTTTCGGGTGCACACCCCAACGTCTTCCTTTACGAAGATACCGCAAGAGCCTTGGATACCGAACGAATCCCGATATTGGAAAAGCTACCTCAGGACCCCTCCACACACGTCTCTGGTGGCTCGACGACTTCCCAAAAAGGGCCGCCAAAGCGAGTGCGGTGGGCTGAGGACGACGCGCTCAGCGATGAACAGCGAAGCAGTCCCTGTAAATACAACCCCGAAGATCTCCCTTTTATCTTCCATCGAGAATTCCGCGACTTCGATAAATATCAAGAACTACAGGAGAGTTCACAAGCCTTAACAAAGGAACAAGGAGCAAGGAGATCCAGAAGGAAGAGATCCAATCAATCTTCACGTACCCCTTCCTTTGTTACTCAGAAAGAATATATACCACCGGCGACGCTCTGCGATTTGCAATACTACCGTATTCCTGCAAGCTACTTTCACAAGTTTTGGCACCCGGCTCGAGTTCCAATGTATCTTCATGGCAATGTCTTCGATGGGATCTCATTCACGCATTGGATCTACGGCTGGACGGCATATACATTCCGAGACGAGTCATTCGAGATGAGCACCATCAAGAGATTCGGAAAGCAAGTTATGAAGCTTGGTTCAGCGATGACTGATATCGAAAATGCCGACGATTCAGTCAAGCGAAAACTCCCCCGACCTCTCTACGATGAGAGCGGCAGACTTTGGGAAAATTTAGAAAATATAGTCAACGATATCATGGCGGAATCAGAAGACCGCCTCGCTACGAAACGACGGGGTACAAGGTTGGAGGTAGAGTTTGTGACAAAGTTCTGCCGAGAGATGATTGCTGGGGACAAATACTATCGCCCGATTGAAACGTGGCTCAAGCAGACGGATGACTGGTGCAAAAGGGTCAGGTTGCACAAGGATTTTGTGATGCTGTGGGACCTGTGGGCTGTTTGATGCCTGGAGGAGAGGACCATCCACTCATTTCGATTTCACGAATTTTGTATTTAATTTTTCCGATTTGTTTTATGACGTGACGAAGCCATGAATGATGAAGCGACGAATTTCTTTGAAATATTATTATCATTGTGGCCTTTAGCATAGGCAAGGTTCAAATTGATATAGGGTGAGGCATGGAAGCATGGAACCTGGGACATGAACTCATGAAGGTCAGACACGCATAAAGATACCCCTACGGAGGCGGACATTGGGAATAAATTGATGAATGAATGCTTCACTGCTTGAAAGGATCCACTTGCTCTTGCTGTGCTGTTTACCGTATGACTCACCCAAGTGTCTCTTGAGAAAAGGGGGGCTGCCTCGGGCTAAGCTTGCGCTAACATTAAGCGAAGCTACGATCTTGAAACTCTATCCCAACATCATCAAACTCACCATCGTTCTCGTCCCAAATATCCGCAACAGCTACGTATCATGGCAAACCCTCGCAAAGCGGTGGTAGTCGGAATCAGTGGGTGCTCATCGAGTGGAAAGACCAGCATTAGCCGTCTGTTACGAGATATTTTCCCGAACACGTTCGTGCTTCATGAGGATGATTTCTATCTGCCGGAGACTGAGTGAGTCTTGCTCTCATGTCTCTATAATCCTATTTCTATCATTCTCGGTGCTTTCCATCGGGAGCCTGTCCCTCTCCCTAGCAAGCAACTGCCTGAAGGTGATGCGGCGGCTCAGACGGGAGCACAGAAAATATGGTCACGTGCCGAGGCTTCTGAAGCAGCTGAATACTTCTCCTTTGTTCGAGAACCCCAGGCGCTCACTTACTGATATATTTGCAGGCTACCGAAGAAATATGATCTGCTAGATTGGGATTGCGCGGAATCACTATCAATTCCTGACATGCTGAAATCCCTCAAACACATCCACGCCGAAGGCACATTTCCAGTCAGTCAGCACAATATCTGAGCTTTGATGATCAATCCTCACACCACGTCAGCCATTCATAGACTCAAAAGAAGATCAGAACACAGTGGGTGATATCCCAGTATCACAAACCACCATTGATAAGCTCAAAGCACGAGTAAAAGCCTGGACGAGCTTCGGAAATCGTGGCTTCGGAATATTGGAGAACTCGCCGAATGCAATTCGACTTTGCCTCTTTGACGGCTTCCTTCTGTACTCAAAATCAATGGCCCCGATTCAGTCGCAGATCGATGTCAAGCTCTTCCTCCGCGTCAGCTATGCCAAGGCGAAGGTAAGACGGGAAGCACGGAGTGGATATGTCACGCTTGAAGGATTCTGGGAGGACCCACCTGGATATGTAGACAAGATTGTTTGGCCGAACTATGTGGAAGACCACAAGTGGATGTTTGAGAGTGGAGATGTGGAGGGAGCGTTGAGGGAGGATGTGGTGAAGGAGACGGGTATCAAGTCTCAAGTCGATGGGGTGGACAGGGATATGGAGACGACGTTGAGGTGGGCTGTGCACACTCTGATGGACCAACTGCCGTTACTCGCCAAGGCTGAGCAGTAGCCCTTTCTCAGTAGGGTTTTGAGCATCGCCAGATCTCTCTTGCATGATTTTGGTTGATCGTTTTTTGTTCTAGGCTTCATTCCCACTGGCAGTTAGCTCCAGTCAACGTGTACCGAACCCGTCATTCGCTCATTCGTCCTTTTGTCTCAGAAAAATATCTTATTCCTTTGACAACCAAACTTGACAACAGTAGAGTTGTCAATGCACAGAGTTTGGGGTTTCAATTGCCTGCAACGTTTCCTTTCATGGTTGCGTCAAAGAGAAGAGCTCTTTCTCTTTCTTGGCTAATTCCTTAGTCCTAGCTAGCATATCTATTTGTGGATGACATTGTTTATTAGTTTTGTTATAATCCACAGTGGCATTGTGGCTAACAATCTCATTCAATACCTTGGCGATCTTTCAATCACGAACAGCCACCCCGAGCCATCCATAAGATGAAACCTGTAGTCCTTTCGTCGACCTTCTTCTCAGTGTCACTCCAGATAGTTAATTCTACAGAACATCACTGCAGGATTCAGCTTTCTATTTCCAAGTATTACTCGATCCAACACACGTACCTTCCCACAGATCTTTCAATCGCAATCAACCATGTCTTCCTCCAATCCTTGCACTCCCCACTCCAAGAGACCATCAACCTTGAACACAAGCTTCGAAAGCGCTACAACCACAACCAGCTGCGGCATGCCCGGTTGCTTCACCTATGCCAACGGCGAAAAGCATGCACCGCTCCTCACCGCATTCGAAGAGTTCCTCTCCATCATGCAAAACCACAAGGATAATCTCATCCGAGGCTCCGTCAAGATCAAGCGCCGGATTATGGAAATTCGTGTTAGACACTCAGACCTTGAGTCTGGTGACGCGGACTTAGCAGAGCTGCTACAAGTCGAGCATAGCTATGTCGAGGCTTTGGAGGCTCATGAAGACGAAGTTGCTCATGTGAAGAGGGAGGGTATGTATGGGGATTCTGATGGCGAGGAGGAGTTTAATGAAGTTGAAGAGAAGGTCGAGCTTGCCAAAAGCATGGAGGACGTCGCAAGTAATCTTCTTTCTTTGGCCGAGAAAGTTTTTGATGCTTCAAAAGACCAGCAAGTGGACGCCTACTATGTTTTTCATTTGTTTTTAGATGAGGTGGTGGCAAAGGCTAAAATGGAGAAGGCAAAGCCTAAGGGAAATGTTGGACAATATGAACTCACTGGCGCCGAACCTTACTCGCTAGACGAGGAGGCAAAATTTGAAAATGCGGAGGAGGAACAGGAAGAACAAGGCGTGGAGGAAGGAGAGAAGGGGGTGAGGAGTTGAAGGAGAAGGATTCGGCGGTCTCTCAGGACTGAGCTGGCTCAGCTGGACTCTGGTGAGTTTACCACTTCATCTTCATCACTTTATCTCTTTGCTTCCACCTTAATGAGTGTGGGACATTACCGTTGTCGACATGATTTAATGGAAGATCTTTCTCAAATTTATATTCCTATGTGCAAACCAGATTGTTAAGTGGTATCTTCGCTGCCCATGTTCCACGCTTGCTCTCAGTTTTATACAGAAAAGACCAAAATATGATATGTCTAATTTCTCCATCCAAAGGTAATGTTGGTGAATCTTGAATTGAACCTGATCAAACCCACACCTCTCCATCAATTCCTTCTTCCTAACTTGTGTGGGTCAAGAATTATAGTCCGTGTGTGGATGAGATGAGGTGGGATAGGGAAGAGCTCAAGAGGTTGAAGGAGAAGATTAATTGGACGTTGGGAGGCCAGATGCCGATGGCGAGGTTTTTTTTTAGTAATGTGGTGCTGGCAACTGAGGTGGGGATTCCAATTAAGGTGTTGGATTATAAACATTTTCTCCATGTGAGTATTCCGGAGGTGTTGGCGGAGTATGTTTGAGAGTGTTGTAAGTGATGGAGCAGTCACATGAGCTCATTGAGCCAGATGGAGTTTGGAATGCAAAGGATGGACAATAGAGCACATTTTGGAGTCTGGAAGTCTTGGGTGAACTGGTTTGGGGTTAGGTTTGCAGTGATGCACTTGAATGCAAGGAAATATGGCTGGGTTTTCGAACGGTTTTCTGTGCTCAAAGCCGAAATGATTCATATTTTCGGCATTCTGTAAATGAACAAAGACTTCCTACCTACTATCAATTGATCCACAAATCTCTTGATGCTATGCCAACCTATTTCTTTTGAGGTTTCGTCAAGTTAAGAAGCCACGAAGAATGCCGCTACATTCGCTAAGCCGAGACTTCCTCGTCGTGCCTCCCACATCATTCTCCCCCCCACAACCATTGTCAAGGAACACAATGTATTTCAGAAAACCTTCTTTAGAGTATCCGCGCGTTTTTGAGGCAATGGTTCACAGGAATGCCCCTGCAAGGAAGAAGACCTTGCACGTGACCGACATCCACTCTCTGCCACTGCAGCCAATGAAAGCCGCTGATTTGACGATGTCATGCTGATATGTTGTGCGTCGTAATTTGGAGTCATTTTCCTATTTCTGCTGAGAAGAATTTGTGCTGGGTGTTACTGCTACTGGGCGGAAACAGTGATGGACGTTATTTCTGTTCAGCAGAAATAGTTCTGGGCGCTATGTTCTCTCAGCACAAATAAGGGTGTGTGTAAACATGGTAAGCGAGCCGGAATAGGAGGTGAAGAGAAAGTGATGGAAACCATCGAATTCTCAGAGCTGAATAGGAGGAGGCAGAGAGTTGCAAAAGGACTCTCCTGTCCACTCTAAATGGATGAGTGAATATCTTCACTCAATTGTCCGCATCTCGGGATACTACGGAAATGAGCATAAAGAAAGATCATTCTGCTATTTTCAAAATTTACATTGAGAGAGCAATTTGAAAGCCATCCAAGACAAAGGCCCTGCTCCCAAGAAATTATTCTGAGAGA
Source organism: Hyaloscypha bicolor E (assembly GCF_002865645.1). Taxonomy (NCBI): domain Eukaryota; kingdom Fungi; phylum Ascomycota; class Leotiomycetes; order Helotiales; family Hyaloscyphaceae; genus Hyaloscypha; species Hyaloscypha bicolor. The sequence goes on along the minus strand of NW_020194585.1, from coordinate 892,863 downwards.
GAGGTTCTAAAGTTATCCAAGACAAGCTCTCTACTTCCAAAGTGTCCACCACCATCAACCACAACGATCCCCCCCCTTTCTCCCTGAGATGCCGCCATTTCCATATTCCAGACAAGAAGGTTGCAAGAACTACCCCTTCCCTCAATATTCTCCACGAATTCTTGCCCGATCGCCAATATAGAACAACTGAGCTTGTGTCCGGTCAAACTCCTCCGATTCCTCTTCAGTTCTCTCCTCTCCATACATGTTGAAATTTCGCTTAGCCGCTCTTCTCAAAAGTCTCAACACTGCCATCCACTCCAAATCTTCCAAGTCGCTCGCATCCTGGTCCTCAGGAATCCACCAGCCAATAGAGATCTCAACACGCAATAGCTTTCTTCCCTCAGCGAGAATTCCATCTGTACGAGAGCAGCAGGATGCAAAAGCTTCGATACGGTAGTGATTCTCGTGGTTCTCGATTGCCTTCCAAACGCGGATCGAGATCTTGATGTTGGCAAGACCTGGGATGAAGAGACCAACTAACCACCGAATTAGAATATGTAATCCTAAATGGTAGCTTGCAGTTCAGGAGTAGAGCCAAGCTCGCAAGTCAATGCCATACTGGCCCCCCTCAAGCTCCCTAGCTCCGAGGCCTCAAGCGGAGCGCCAGCAACTAGGTATATAAATAAGCCTACCTGTCGTAACAGCCCAAGAGGTAGGGAGAAGACGCGTGGCGAAGAGCTCGTAGCCATTCGTGCTGTGGACTTTGAAGAAGTTTGGAGTGAAACCGCAAGGTTCGGGAATGTCGGCTTGAAGGAAGTTCAGGAGGCAACAGACGAGACGTGTGTGGTTGCTGACTTCGGGGCGAGGGACTCGGACTTGATTTGTGTATTCTCGAGGACTGTTGGGGGGTGTCGTGGAACGGGTTGCTGATGCCATGCTTGGTGCCTTGCTAGGTGCTCTTGGCTTGACGGAGGAGGACTCCATGGTGTTGGATAGTTGGATGGGCTATTGCCGCTATGCAGGGTACTTGTTTCGAAACCTCTTCATGTCCTTTGATCACAGGAAAATTTAGTTGAATAGCGAGTAAGTGGGGTCTGGACAGGGGTGTATAGCTAGCTTACTTCTGTAAATTTAGAGCAGAGTGCTTTTAAATTTACTACATCCCAACTAGTTCTTATTTTCTAGAAGTTAATACGTGAATTAAACACAAGTACAAAGCCGTTCTGCTTTATAAATGGCAAAGAACCAACACCCTTCAAAGTGACCACGAAGTTCTTAACCTGGAGTCTTTTATTCGAGACAGGAAATAAGAAAGGACAACTATTCCGTCCTGTGGAAATTTCCGCACTTTACATCCGAGCCGGCGTCGTCGTCATCTGCGGCCAAAATAAGGGAGTGGCTTTGGCACTCTTCTCAAAAAATATAATCATAAAGAGCAACTATCAGCTTCTCTCAAAGTACCGGTACTTTCGCCTTTTAATGTCTGAATCGGTGTCGCCCTCGCCTCGGAGCCAAAAAGCTGCGTCGCGTCGGTGAATTCCTCAAAGCTCTACTGATTTGTTGATCTATCGATAAGATAGAAGAACTTTCTTCCTCAAACCCTCGACTCCTCTTCTCACCAACTCCATCTCCGCAAGCTACACTAGAGATGGCAACGTGGAGCAACACCGGTACACCGACAGAGAGTCAGTCTCTTGTACCTGACATGTCGGGGACAATTCAATACACAACTCCATACCCAAACCAATACTCAAACCCACACTCAACTCCACAGATTCCGATCTCGGGTAAGACTCCCAGCTTCCTGAAGCGTTCATTTCTCTTGCAACAACGTCCAGCAACTCTTGGGACATCTACTTGCAATATCCAACAGTTACTAGAATATTCTACTCCCTATAACATCTGAAAGAAGTATGCTAACAATGATATGTTAGAAACAGGAGGAAAGGACATTCAGCCACCGGTCGGCAACGCTCCCCAGGTCAATAGGGATGCCACTCAACAGGAGGTCAACTTCCAAGCTGAGAATCCTTTCATTCAAGCGCCGGTCGGCAACGCGTCAACAGTGAACAAAGATGCTGCTCAACAGCAGGTCAACTTCCAAGCTGGAAACCCTCTTGTTCACCCACCGGGCGGTACCGCTTCACAGGTCAACAGTGATGCTGCTCAACAACAAGCCAACTCGCAAGCCGTCAATCCTTTCTTTCGCAAGACCGCACCTGCAAAGCAATCATACTACACCCCACGACTCCAGTGTCTCCTGATGAACCATCTACAAGAGGCTCTGCAAGACGATCCGCTCTGTCCCAAAAATTTCTTTATGCACGCTCGTGTCATAGAGGAACTCATCTACCACAAGGAACTCGCCATGGACAACCCCATCCTCTATGAATTCGGCTTGACTTCACTCCCAGGCGTTAACCACGTAGACATATCTATTTACGTGTACAAAGTTCCCGCTGGTCTAAGTGTCCGTGGCCGAAATCACTACCGCGTTGATGCATTCGCAGTCGGCTTTGACGAAACCGGCTGGATGATCAACGGTGCGTACGGCGATCTGTGCAGAGGTTTCTTGAGCATGGAATGGTATAATGACAAGAGCCTGTATACCTTTGATTGGGATCGCATGGAGTTCAAGGACTTGCTGAGGCTGCTAAGACGTTCAGCAATGCGGAATTTCGATGATCGTGGAAACTTGAGGTCAGCGGTGGAACAAGTGAGGGTGGAAGCGGAACTGGGAGATTTATATCCTGGCCGTATTGGACAGCCTCCTGCTCTGGCACCGAATGCGATGCATACCTTTCCAAACTGGAGCCTGCCCTTGAACAACCCATTCGTCAATGTCCCAACAGTCAACTCTCCATCGGTACAGTGATTGTCTCGCCTTAGAGGGCCATGTGGTGGATGGCTGCAGCTTAGGACAAGGAACTTTGACATACTGTGAAGGATAACTGCAGCTTGGCACAACGGAATCGAGCAAAGCATATCGAAATAGCAGAGTCTTAGACGCTGTGAGTGGATAGCTAGTGCTTGAGGAAAATGAAAGGGAGATCCATTCCATGTCTAATTTTCGGAAATAAATCTTGACAGGCAATATGATCGTGGCCGCCACGTAGTTCCGACTACAAGTGTGGAACGACTCCGACCCGACCCAAGGGCCGAATTCTCTTGCTTAGATACCAGTCGAGCAAGTGCATGTTCTGTTTATCTCAGTCAGCTCAACATTCTCTCTTCAGATAGTGGAAACTTACTCATCAGCAGAGCAGAGACCGCCTCGAAGGCTTCCTGCGGAAATAGATGAAGTTGAGCATGTCTCCCAACATTGCGTTCCAGTGCTTTGAGGTACTGGAGCTGCCTCTCTTCTCTGATGCCTCCTAGTCAAGTGCAAGTAATTTTCTCTTGTCAGCTAACATTCAAGTTTCCGGTATGCCGATTTCCTCCCCATCGGCAGAGTAGAAGCCGCCTTGAAGACTTCCGGAGAAAACACGATCCAAGGAACAGTTGGACCTGAAGCATGAGACAATTTAGCACGAAATGGGAAGTATGTCCTGGAATGGAGGCTTATCAGAGGTCCGCTTCTGGGCTTTGTGTTCCAAACCCGTAAGCACTGTGCATTGTAGAAAGGCTAACCTTTCGAGTCGTTTGAGGCTTTCAATCGCGGAAACTTGTGCTGATTATGCTAAAGTTTGAGGGCGACATGGAGAATAAACGCCGTTTTGAGTGTACCAGTACTAGTCTGGCCAATGACGGATTGAGAATTGAGAGGTCCTGCCGACTTGAGTGAGTTCCAGACAGAGTCCGCTGCGTTGAAAAACGAGGAAGGAACGAACCATCAGTCCTCTCGCTCTTTCCTCTCCTGTCGTCAGCCCACGCCTTCTTGAATTGACGAAGGAAATTCTCTAACAATTCACAATCATTCAATCCCAAGGCCACCACCCACACAGGGTCATACTCATTGCCATCTCATCATGGGAGATCACGCTCCAGCAAAGTCCCTGAACCCAAAGGACCTAGCTCCTTCAATGTCCCAGGATATGGACGGACAAGCCGTTCTAGTGTCCGAGATCGCAAAAGGTCGAGAGTCTCCATCATTATCCCAGAGCATCAAAGGACAACAGTCGCAGCCTCGGTCAGCACGAGCTGGAAACCGCCCTGCTGCGCTGGAGGAGAGAGCAGACAAGCACTCACACTCAACCTCTCAAGCACCAATGGTTCCGGCCACCTGTCGACAGCCCCACTGTACCGAAACTGGTAAGTACTTCTTCACATGAGGATGACTGCGTACAATACTAACGGCACTCGTAGCGACAGCAGCTCCTCGATGGCACCCATGATCCAGTATTTACTTATCGGATTGCTTTCCGCTACCCAGACTCTGTCCGATGTCATCTCGACCATTCAACACGAAGTCCCGAACTCTGCGTTCCTGGCCAATGAACCACAAATTGTGGTATAACGAGTCGATAACATCGGAGTTGCCTGGCTCCAAGGCCAGCATATTGGACGCAATTTACTGCTGGATGATCGTACACTGAAGAGATCTCCGTTCTTGATGCGCGAGCGCGGCTGGAAGGACAATCTCGTCGTGGTTGTCAATAACCATCATGCTGAGGTTGACGAACCGGATATATCAAAGGGAACTCAGACCAAGAAAGACGATGAAGATGAGGAGACGGATCGTACGCAACTCGAGTACCTGCGTGGGCAACTTGATCCGACTTTCACGGAGCATCACTTTGAACGAAGGAAGCGTTTCGACCTAGACATTGTACCAAGTGGGCTGGAAGAATAGCAAGATTGAGGGTGAGACAGGATGGTTGAGGTAAACTTCCCGTTTTATACAGGCGAGAGACATTGTTATCACAGAGGTGGGTTGATGGGTTAGCAGGAACAGGTTAATTCAGGCATGGCCGACGCACTGCTGTATTATTTTCGTAGCAAGGATCCACAAAAATCGCTTTTTCTTCTTCAAACTAAAGCTCAACGGCCGCCAACACTTAGCAAAGCGCTCTTCTGCTCTGGAATGATCTTGGCTTCTGATAGGCTCTTCTTTCCCTGGCCGATTGGCAATTGCAAGAACCCAATGGGGGAAGATATGACAAGTATCGACCCATGATCTCTTCATCCACAAAGCCACCAGCTGAAAGGTCTTCCTCCTGAACTTTGTGTCAGCCTATAGCGATGTAGCAGCGTTGATATCTGACATCTAGGGAGCGATGGTATCTCTCGGGAGATCTGTGGTTGCGAAATGTACAATGGCATCCTATCCATCGTCAGAACAAGCTTCACCACACTTCAAAAACGAGGCTTTTCTGAACCCATAGCGTCTGAAAGGCGGCGCTTGGAAAGCCTCTTCAAGCGGATATATGACCAATCTATATTGTAGATCTCAATTAACTGGTTTCAAGCAGTGTCCAAGACCTGAGATTGGGAAGTTATGAGATGCAACGTTTGACCCGGTGATGTCAATCTCCGAAAAAATCATAAATAAATGACTGTGCAAAGTCGGAGGGCTTAGTATCAACCAAGCCAAAGATCATAACTCGACTTGAGTTTTCTCGCTCGGAAGAGGAATGTGATTTAAAAAAAGATACTTTCACCGCAAAGCAGAGTCGTCTCATACAAGGCTGTGAAATTTTCCGAAACATTGTGCGATGACGGAGAATGCACGTGACTGCTACCCCTGTCAAGTGCGCGCAGCCCCTGTCCGAGATTGGGAGACATTTCAGAGCTGGACAGCCGAATGAGGCTCTCAACTTGCCAATGACCACGTACTTCTCAGTCCTTTCCTCTTTCTTGACCAGCCTTCACTTCCTTCTCATCATCCTGTTTTCACCCATTCTCCTTTACTTTCTTTAGAGACATTTCTTGATACGCAGCGAGAATACCCTGTTAATAGCGATCAACCGCGTCACCCTCACGAGGAGGCAAACTCCCAGCATCCAAAAATCTACATCCAGGGTCTGCAGAATCCGCAATCTGATCAATCGATGCGGGGCTGAGTAATTCGTAGCATACGGATGACTTACGAAGAAGAGGGACTTGAACCTCCCGCAAGATGCCAGTTCAACGAAGTATATTAGGCAAGCCACTGCCGCCGATGCCCCCCAAACGAATTGCTGTTCTCCTCAGTACAATCGCTGTATTCGCCATCTTCACACTCGTTTTCACACTGCCGAACTCAATACCAGCGGGGCCATCGCTAGGTAGATTTACAGACCACAAAATACCTATACCCAAGCTTCCGAAGACACTTTCACCCAGCATTCTAAATCCTTTTCGACAAGCAGCACACGCACCACCAGTTCAGAAGAATAGCACAAGTGGGGAGGCATCCTGGTACAGCAATTGGAACTGGATGAGTCCGTTTTCCTCATCAGTAACGCTGGACGAGAATCGATCGCTGCTACCTCCTCTCATCGATCGACCACCGATTTACGCATATTACGACTACACACTGCAAAAGGGGAAAAGCCATAAGGAAGCTGAGAATGCCGTTCTGGTTACATGGAGGAGGGCGTGGTGGGCACAGGGATTCAAGCCAATAATTCTCAGCCCCGCGGAAGCAATGAACAACCCACTTTATGCAGAGCTTCAAGTGCTGGAAGTCGAACCACTCCTCAAGACTGAAATATCTCGATGGTTGGCATGGGAGAATATGGGGACTGGAATGCTGTGCCATTATCTACTGCTTCCAATGGGATCTCACGAGGATCCCCTTCTAGCCTTCTTACGGCGTGGGGAATATCCTCGATTGACGAGATTCGACAGGCTTGGGAGTGGGTTGTTTGCTGGTTCGAAAGCTGATATCACGGCTGCTGTAAAGGAAGCTCTGTCGAATAAAGCTTTGAACGAGTCCACCGACTTTATCACGGCAGTCTCACCGGAGACTTTCGAGATTGAACCAAAGAACGGAGTTCTGGCATACTACGACACCAGGACAGTGAAAGAGAAATACTCAAAAGTGGCAGATGAAATCGAGGCCGATGGGCCACGAGGATTGATGGTTCTGAACAAGCTCACAGTATCCCATCTCCACACAACCTGGCAAAACACCTTCTCCAAAGGCATCGCAGTCATCAAACCGCAACCAGAACACATGACAACAGCCATCCTCCCCGCCCGCAAGCTCGCTGAATTCCTCATCCAATGTCCCTCATCGCCCCTCCCCTCCTCCTGCCCGCCAAATAACCCAAAATGCAACCCCTGCATCTCCTCCCACCCCCTACAAATCACATACCCCTCGGTCTACCGCAACACCTCAGACCTCTACACCATCGGCACCGTCCCGCACCCCTTCACCACAGCTCTCATGTCCTCCTCCCTAAACTCCGAATCCGAGCTCACCATCCCCTGGATCCGGCGTAAATCGAAGCGCGACCCGTGGCTGACAACCATCACGGCCGAACTCCTCGGGACAGGCGTCTCTGGCGCGCCACGAGTCGTGAAGTTCAAAGACGTAGTCGCAAGCCAATACGGCACCTCTCACTCTTTGTGGACAACGGCAGAAAGAGACATGCCCGAGGATCTAGACTGGTATTTCGGCTTCACGATCCCACGCAACGCTACAGATAAAGGCGAATCCGAGACGCCTGTCCCAGGGCCCGAGCGCAAACCCCAAGTCTCTTCCGGTCCCCGTAACTCCCCAGAATCAGCACCTACAGATGAAGAAGTGGCGATGACGAAGGAGAAGAGCCTGCTGAAAAGCGCAGTTGAGTTTGGGAAAGCTAGGAAGCCGGATGAAGAGAAGGTCCGCAAGGCGATCGAGGCGTGGAACCTGGCGGATACGGAGGCGTGGCGGTTCGCGAGGGCATTTTTGGAGAGGAACAGGGTTGAGCGGTTGAAGTGGGAGGAAGAGGAGAGGAAATATGCTGGGGGGAAGGCGGGCGCGGAGAGGGGGAAGAACGAGGGGTGGGGACGCTGGTTTGATGATCGTTAGATTGTACAAAAATGTAGTTTTAATGGTGTGAGATATTTGTGTTTTGCTTGGGATGCGTGCATAGCTGAGCTGGTATGGTACTGTATATATTATAGATTGGATGGGAGTTATAGGGGTGGGGGTTGCTTGATTGGTTTTGGTTGTATGTAGGGACTGTAATAACAGAAGGAAAAGCTATGAAATGTGTCGGGTGTTGAATCCCGGGTTGAGAGCCAAGGAAAATACAAGGTACTTGGATGTTGAAGTCGACGAGTGCTTCCCATTCATAAAGTCACGTCCGGAAGAAACCTTCAAGTGACCGGTGTTGAATCCAGGTCAGGGGAACATGAAATGGGAATACTCTGGATGTTGAAATCCCTCCTCCCCTCAAGTTCACGCGTAAGGAAACCAACGCAAAACAAAGCAAACAAAGGAAACCCTTTAATACTCCCCTGACCTTCTAAGCCTCAACCTGAGTATCACCACCCATCTCCCCACTCAATTCCCTACTACCAACGCCATTCTGTCTCACCGCTCCTTTGCCCCCAGTACCTGCCAAATCATCGACGCTGGAGCGGCCGTGGAGAGATTTGTAGGTGTCTAGTGCCTTTTGGGCTGCGTCGACCATCTTCCTAGCCTGGTCCAAGGCGGACTTCAATGCTTCCTCTGTCAGATCATTCTCTCCTGCAGTACCATTCTCAACCTCCTTTGTGCCGTTCACAGCCAAACCTTTCCCCTTTTCCGAACTTCCAGGAGCAAGAGTAAGGTTACTCAGAGAAGTAGAAGGGACGCCGTCGCGTTCCTCGAGAAGGGATCGGATATGTGCATTCAACCACATGCCGTCAAGCTGCTCGGGCTTCATGTTCTTCGCACCGGAGACGAATCCTCGACAGGTTGCTGCTCTGCAGAAACAGGAGAAGCCTTGTGCCATGTCCCATTCGGTGCTGGGGTAGAAGAAAGTCAGCTCGTCGCCTGCTTTGAGACCGTGGGGACCGGCGAGGATCGAGAGGGAGGTGGTGTCGAAGATCTGTTACTGGTTACATTTGTGTCGGTATCAGTTTGTGTTTGTTTGGTGCAATAAGGGGAAGGGAATGGGAGTGTGAGAGACGCGAAACAGGAGAGCAGAGCAAGGGGATGGAAGGGGTACTAACGACACTCGGCTCACAGCTGTGGTTTATATACACCAGATCGCTGTTCAAGTCGACGTGCTCATCGCGCCCTACTTGCACCGTTGCATAGGTAGGCTCGGAGGCTTTGGCGCAGGGCGGGAAGGAGAGCTTTGCGAAGAGGGCGTAAGGAGGTAGGGTGACCTTGGAGATGGACTTTGTGGTGAAGTCGCTGGGGTCCGAAGGGATGATGACCTGTTGAATGGAAGGATGAGAGGGCTGAGACCAGTGAGGAGTAAGAGGTGCCATTGCGAATTTCGTTGTTGGTTTTGTTGATGTTCTGCTTGTTGCAGTGGTGATGGTGGGGTTGCCTTAGCGGGGTAATTGATGTGAGGTGACGTTTGTTGGAATTGGGGATTCCGTTTCGTCTTCGACGGACGCTGAATTGGTAGTCGATTCGATTCAATTCGGAGCTCTGAATATCCTTGAAGATGAGGTTTGGGGAGGACTCAATGGGGATCAGATGTTGTCGGGTGGACGGAGAAATATTCGTCATGTGCAACTCTTATGCAGGAACCAACACATCCCCGCTGCGAAGGAGCAACCTCGGCTGGTGGGGTCGACATCGCTTGAGATGGGTTGAACTCTTGGCACCTTGAGGATGAATAGGGGGCCCCTTTTCCCAATCGTGTGTGCTGTTCGAGATCGCATGAAATCTCCAGCCTCAAAATGTTTGTGCAAGGTTATATTTTATGAAGTGTGGTTTAGTCCCTGCAGCACCGTTCCAGGGTCCTTGGCCGTAACACGTGTTTCCCATTCCACCCCTTTTCATCCAATTGCCAGTCGCCATCTTATCTCCAATTCTTGCATCCCAAAACAGGAAAATATCAACCTCGCGTACAATGGCTCTCCGGGGTAAGCAAAAGGGGGGAGGGATAGCTCCAATCTAGCCCCGCGATTGGTCGACACGCGCGTGAAGGAGGAAGGAGGACGCGAAATCCTGGTCGACGTCACCAGAGTGACGACACCGACACACTTCAGCGACTCAAGTTTTCAACCGCCAGCTACCGCGAAAGGCAGCAAGCTTTTGAACATCAGACGATAGGTGTATTTCCCTTCTAGAGTCCCTATTTATTCTTGGCATTCCCCTGAATCTTTCCTTGGCTTGTCGTTTTTGCATAAAGTATTGAAGTTAGAGTGGAAGAATCTCTACCGCACGGCAATCATGGCAATCGAGAAGGTACGGGAGCTTCCCCCGACTGGGAATTTTTATACTGAACAAATGAAAGGTAGCAATGATCGGGGCCGGCGCCATGGGAGGAGGCATGACCCTCCTCATGGCTGAAAACGGCATCTCAGTCTCGATCCAAGACCCCTCCTCCAAAACAGTCGACGCCCTGATGAAATCCGCCAAAGAACAGGGAATCCACTCCAAGCTCTCCAAATACGAGAACTACAAAGACCTCGCTGCCTCCCTCGGCTCCCCAAAAGTAATTTTCTTCTCGCTGCCGCATGGAACAGTAGGAGACACGGTCGTGGAAGGACTGTATAAGTATCTTGATAGGGGGGATATTATTGTCGATTGCAGTAATGAGGAGTGGGTGAATACGCAGAGACGGCAAGGCAAGTTGGTGGCGCAGGGAGTATATTATATTGGCTGTGGCGTGAGTGGTGGGTATCAGGCTGCGAGAAGGGGACCGAGTATGTGTCCTGGGGGCCAGGAGGCAGCGCTCGATATCATGCTGCCGCTTTTTGAGAAGATGGCTGCGAAGGCTGCCGATGGGACGCTTTGCGTGGCGAAGATTGGGATGGGAGGGGCGGGGCATTATGTCAAGATGATTCATAATGGGGTTGAGCAGTAAGTCTTTCTCACAGGAAGAGGAGAGTGGTGCTGAAGGAAGCAGTGGCATGATGAGTTGTATCAGTGAGGCGTGGGAGATTATGAACAAGCATATGGGTATGAAATATGATGATATCGGAAAAGTCTTCGAAAAGTGGTCAACGGAGGGAGAACTCGTATGCCTGTCGCCCTCATTTTCAATCACCCGCTTACAGGGACTCTAGAAAAACACCTTCCTCGTCAAAATCGGCGCAGAAATATGCGAGAAAAAAGACAAATCCGGATACCACGTCCTCGGCGACGTGCAAGACAAAGTCGTGCAAGACATCGACGGTTCAGAAGGGACAGGAATCTGGTCCAACATGCAAGCTACCTCTCTCCACGTCCCCGCCCCAACGTTGTCAACGGCTCATTGCCTACGAGTCGTGTCCGCTTTCCGCGGGCAACGGAAACACGTCGCTGAAACATTCCACGGTTCCTTCTTGCCCTCAAAGTTCACGTTCTCCTCCTCGTCAGAACAAGATGCTTTCATCGAGGACCTCCGTCTTGCTGTGTACAGCACGTGTCTAGCAGCGTATGTGCAAGGGATCAGCATCATCGACGTAGCAGACAAGCAAAACAAATGGTGCATCGACTTCGGCAACGTCGTGCAGATCTGGCGCGCCGGCTGCATTATCCAAGCGGACCATATCTCCTCTCTCCTCGCGGAGATCTTCCACCCTTCCTCTACCTCGATCTATAAAAACCACAACCTCTTGTTTGAGCCAAGCATTGTTGCGGCTCTGAAGAAAGGCTTTGAGAGCTTGAAGCGAGTGGTGGCGAAGGGTGTGCAGGAGAATGCTGTTGTGCCGAGTATGAGTGCTACGTTGGAGTGGTTGAAGTACATGGGGAATTTGGAGCTGCCGACGCAGTTTTATGAGGCGGAGTTGGATTATTTTGGGAAGGTATGGCCATGCTCGTTCGTCTTTGGCAGTTCCTGAATGCTGAGAGATATGAAAATTTCAATGCTAATGAGATGGCAGCATATGTATGATAGTAAGGAGATGGATGGGAAGCTGGATACGGATTACCAGGTGCCGGTGACGGGGAAGAGGCATTTTGAGTGGAAGCCTGCATAAGTTTCACTCCTCGGCGAGGCTGCGAGGTATGCCGGGAGTGAGGGTAGAGAGGATTCCTTTCAACCTTTTGAGTGTATGGCACCTTGGAGGAGTTACGTTTCTTTGCATAATCAATTGTGTGGATCGATGCACACGGTAGAGGGAGGATGTTTCTTGATTTGCTCTCCTATTCCTGATCACTGATAAGAGCATCCTATCAGCAAGTGCTATAATGCCCAAATGGCGTTTTGTGCTCGATATCGTATTCATTGAGGAAGCTTGGTCTTCCGCCATGCATATGAGGGTTGAATAAGTGTGAAGTATACGAGCTGGTGGTTGTGTGGGGTGGTGTTGTTGGGTTGAGGGCTCTGAAGCGAGGACCTTTTTAACTGTAGGAGGAAGGAGTAGAGTTTTCTGGTTATGGAATTAATTTTTCATTACGTTTGAGAAGTGGTAAATGTATTCCTGTTTCTTCATGTACGAAAGATCGCCATGTTTGCCAAGTTGTTCCTCATTTTCGGACATGAAAGGTGAATCTCACTTGGCATTTCCGGGAGGTCCGGAGGAGCAGAAAGTTCTCGACGAAGGAGAGTTGTGCCGTTGCTGAGCTGCAAGACGTCGTATTAGAACGGGCTTAGACCGGTTGAATGCCTATTGAAGCATCTTACCGTGTCTTACAGGATCCAGTAACACCTTCTCTTCGCAATCTTGCTCGCCTATTGCGGCAATTTGCAGACTGCGGATCCTTGAACATTTCCAGATTCATCTGTCCCATGGTATTGTAGTGGAGAAGAGAGTTTCCGAGGCTGAAATTTAGATGAACCCCAGACTCTAGCTGTCAGCTTTGTAATCGAATTGCTTCCTGTCAGCTTACACTCATTGTCGCACATTGCTGCCTCTTCAAACGCCGGTTCGGTGGGGTAAATTAGTAGTCGACTCAGCCCTGCTGTGCCGCTGTGTGGTTACATCACAGCCAGCAAATCGTCTTCCACGGGTCCATCCCTTGTGAGAGGGCAAGGCTAGGATAATAAACAAATCAAAACTGGAACATGCTATAAAGGTGAATTCCAAAAGGGATTTCTTAAAAATAAAAGGAGAAGTTGCTCGAATATTCTGGGAGAGCTTCGTTAGGTTCAGCTCTAATTTGAAGATCACTTTATGGTTTGAGATCGTGGAGAGTATCCGGAGAATATTGATCCCCGTTGATTGGAATCAAGTACGCCACCTCGGGTGGGAGTGGAACGGGGATAAAATTGCTTGCAGCATGCACGCACAGGGGCGCGAGATCTTCGAGGACCCACCTCTTTTACGTACCTGTAATCGGAATATACCTCTCATCAGTTCTACCGGGGACGTGTCATCTTTAAGTAACACCACATCCTGTTCAGCTTGAAGCGCCTAATGCATTCGTGTTCATTAGCCAGGAACACGGCATAGGACCCTACAGGTCAGCGTGGGGTCCACATTTCCCCTGTTTGACTCGAACACACCGCTTAAGAACGAGATCTTGGCCTTCTGCGCACCTTGCTCGCCAGCACAGGCTTCCAACTTTACAGCCCCGTAAGCCTTGTTAATTACCAGTAAGAGCGGTAGCAAGCGTTTGCCGAGTGTCATTCAGCTGCACATATCGCGAATTTTCCAGATTGGGATCGTGCTGAGTTTCTTCATTTGTAACATTCGGCCGAATCTCAAGTCGAATCTCAAGACCCAGTTGAGGTTAGATTACTGAAACGTTCCGAGGGATTCGGACCCGTGCTCGGCGGAGAAGTGGCGCAAGATACAAACAATGAACTCACGATGCATTCTAGATCCTCAGCTGCGCGGCCGACTGTAACTCTAATTCGTCTAAAACTTCCTCGCAGTGAGTGCTGAAGCTATCTTTGGATGGAGAGTTCAGAATATTCTCTGCAACCGACTTCCTTTCATCCATCACTTGATCAGACTGGACGAGAAGGGATCTTTGAGGCGACCACCCATCCGATTACGAGGCAATGCGAGAAGTCAGATTGGAAAAGGAGGTCATAAGTTTGTCAGGAGCTGTTGATGTCGTGTAAGGTATGAGCTGGCCCCATGCCTGAAGGAAATCTATAAAGTCCAGACGAAATCACCTCTCAAATCTTTCATCATCAAGCTCAAGCCAAACAAACTTCACCTCCCAACATTTCTCAATAGAAACCCTCATAGCTACCACCTTTACCCCGATTTTCCATTCTTCCTCCTCTCATAGAACATTATCAACCTTCCTCAAAATGGTTCAACTCACAACCGTCTTCTCCCTCTTCCTTGCCGCATCCGGCCTCGTCTCTGCACTCCCAAGCCCAGCAACTGAGACCAAAGGCACTCTTGCCGGTCCATCAGATGACACCGCTCACGGAATCTACATCGTTGATCTCGCAGACGATGGCTCCACAACCTGGACTTTCGTTGCACCTATCAACGAGACGCTGAAAGCGAACCCTCTTACTACCCGTGATGTCGATAGCCTCGACAAGCGCGACAGCACGAACTGCAACGGTTTCGGCACTCCTGCTGACGAGTAAGTCCCACCCTTCCCCTTCCGCCCCTTCTACCCCTTCTACCTTAATCTTTAATCATAGCTAACCTTTCTTCCTACAGTGTTAACGTAGCCCAAGGCAACCTCGCCAACCAATGCGGCAACGGCTACTTCTTCAGCGGGCGCTCCATCGCCGCTTACTACGGCACCGGCGTGGCGTTCGGCTGCAACTACGGGAAGGGCCAGACGTGCCATTACAATGACCTGTGGAGCGACTTCGGGAATATTAATGCTAAGTGTGGGTTCACTCACGGTGCGCAGGCTGGTGCAGGCTGGTATTCGCATAGCTCGTGGAAGGCGAGTTATGGACGGACTTCGAGTGCGAGCGGATTCTGCTAAATTGAATGAGAGGGTGAGAATTTGGCGATGAACGTGACTGTTGTGGGGAAGAGGGGGAGAAGGTGGAGAGTGGGTGTGTTTTCATTCTTGAGTTATTCAACATAAATATTTTAAAGAGAAGGCACGGAACATTTTGTGTCTTCCTTACATCCATTCTTTAAAAAATAGAGCTTTTTTATTTTAGAAATCGGTCTTTCTTTCATTTTCCGGCGAATTTTGAGACAAAACTTTGGAAGTGGCGAGACCTCGCTTACGAGTTCCCTCATGCGGAAACACTTGAAGAGATCCAGCCATTCTTTTGATTCTTTTAATAGACAACGCTCATAATTATAACACTTTGCTTCCGAATATCTGGTCATTTGTTAGTCAAGCAATCTTTATTTTGGGGAGGGGTTGAACCTTTGAAGTGTTGGGAGTGACATAAGCGGACCGTCCGGTTTCAGATAGCGAACCCAGGCAACGACGAGCCTTAGACCATGAAAATTCAGCAAAATTGCTTTGAGTATCGAATAGAATTTGCCTTATTAGCTATCTTGGATATTTCTGAAGACTTGTTTCATCAAATCGTACGCTTGACCCGCGGCGATTCGGTCCTTGTAGCAGCATCAAGCGCCTTTGCAGACGTTAACGGTGAAGATGAAGATGCGGTGTGAGGGTTATTGAAATTTCTCCATTCCTCCATGTCCTCTTCGACGTATCCGGGCAAGCCTTTGACTGGGAAAAGATGGAGTGACTTCGCCCCGTAGCTGATTAGCAAGTTCTCTAGTGTATCAATTTGCTCTAGAGCTGGAAGGTATTCTGGAGATGTTGGATCTGATTGTGCTGTTTTGCTCCTCATGTTCTTCACCATTCGAAGAGGTGTATCGTAGAATACGGACATCCCTCGGTCCTGTAGAGCCGATTCTATATACTCGGACTCATCTTGCCAAACACAAGAATGTTCTTCATATGTTTTGAAGAATAATTTGCAAGTGTGATGAATTCTTTTCACGTTAGTTTCGTCATGGGCGACACGATTGGGTGCAGCACCGCTGTCCAGGATTGTTCGTGACATCCTGGATGTGACCTCAAGATCACAATGTAGAACGGGAAGCCCACATAGTGCGTCCAATATTGTAGACTGAAGTGGTGTGATCGTACATCGTTCGGGATCTGGTTGAGCTCCATTATCAAGGAGAAAGTCAAGGCAGCATTGGCGGTGGGGATCGTCGATCGACCACCCTAAACGACTAAATTTGCAATTTAATACTGTGTTCAGCGGATGGAAGCCGCTAAGTGAGCAGATATTAACATCTGCTCCCTTCGGAATCATCAATTCAAGAATGTGCGGCGGCTGTGGTCCATCCCTAGTCGTGCGCATCACAGCGACTTGAGGAACTGTTAAGATTTCGTGCCCTGAACACTCATCCTGTAACAGTCCGAGAAAGATCTGTTTCACCTCGTCCGGCGAAACTGCGTACGAGAAATCAACTCGAGTATAATCAATATTACCGAGCCAATAGAGGGGCGCTTGGAACATAAATGGGTCCTTCCACATGTCGAGGAGAACTTGAACAACGTCGATTAAACCTAGCCAACATATTGAAGCGAGGATAACACTGCACTCTGCGCCGGTTTCGGCTGACCAGAGCTGGCATGAGTTCCCTGATTCTAGCTCTGAAACCTTATTTCTCCAAGCTGGATAATGTGATTCTCTTGGGTCGAGTAATTGAATCACTAAAGGGGTAATCGATTCTTTAATCGACTTCGACTTTATGCTGCGAATTCCATCAGGCCAATTCCGGGTAGCATCAGCCATGAGAGGTTTGTGCTTCATAGAGTAGTCCTCGTAGAGCATATAAATAATATAGCAAGATGTAGCTAAGGCATACATTGAGTCATTCGTCAACTGAAACATGCTTGCTGGTCCATCGCCAATGCGGGAAGAAATCAGGTATTCCTTGACGGTGTAGTGGGCGAGGTGCAAGTTGCCAGTACCCGGTTCGCTGTGATCATATGCCAGGAGACATGTAGATGCCTCGACTGGGGCGTGAAGATCGAAGGGGCGGTTTTTTCGATCGAACGACGGATTCTCGACATCGACTGCAAGAAGGTCCGCCAGCTTATGCAGATTTATCTTATAGCCACAAGAAACGAGGCTCAAAGTTCTATAAACCATGTTTTGACTCTCTGGTGGTATGTTACAGAGTATCCTCTCGTAGGTTTCATCTAGAGTTTTGGGTAGCTGCGTCAAAGCAAGCCGGATTTCGGGCAAGGTGTGCAGTCGTTTCAAGATGTCAAGTTGACAGAATGCCCAGCGAAACCTAGGATATATCAGCCCCGCTAAGTAAGATATTTGAGCTCGAGAGAAGTCTTACATTCCCTTTGCACCTTTCACAAGAGCTGCCTCTGTCTCGCTTTTGAGGCTCTCGGGCCATCTGCCAAATTTGGGATCCTCCCGAAGGCGCCCTTTAACATATGTCGTGATATCTTTATCTACATACGGATTCGAAAGAGATAACCCAGTGGCAATTGGTGAGAGCGCACTTTCGATGTCCAATTCTTTTCTACTCGTGGCCAGAAGCTGGATATTTCCCAGTTTTGTATGCCTGACAATTTTGTGCAATAACTTCAAGAGATGCTCACGATTGGCAGACTCATCGAGTGCATCGATCGTAATGTAGACTCGGGAAAAGTTCTCGGCCGCGGCTTCAAGCATTGAAAGCAGAGTACCCTCCACCAAGTGGCCTAGTCCAGCTTTATATTGAGTATGGATTCTGGCTGGAATCCCACCAATCTTTCGGCAAAGCTCACTAATGACCCATCGCAGAAAGTGTGTGGTCTCACCTTGGTTCCGCGCAAAATAGCAATAGTAGAACGCGCAAGACGAGCCTTCAATACCTCTACAATGTCTTTTAACGTCTTCCGCGATGAACGAATGGAGGACGGTCTTTCCAGCACCGGGAATCCCGTGGAGCCAGATAAATCGAGAGCGTCCGGATTTCCAGTCAACATATTCAGGAGAATTGGTAAGCCATTGGCCAGTATGATCTTCATGAAGCTCGCAAGCATTGTTGTGGTTTGGTGAGGGATCGGTTGTCACAAGCCATTTCAGAACTTTCGTCATCTCTGCCTCTGGAAAGATATCAGCATTAGCGAACTCGACCATCACTGTAGCTTGGGTCTCTCACCGGTCATCGCTTCGCCAATCTTCTCGACATTTTTTCGAATATGCTTTATATCTTGACTAAATACGATTACAATCAGTTGAGTCTCTTGAAAACGGCACCTGTTTTTACTCACGCAGCCTCGGTCGTCAAACCAAGTGCTATTGTTGACTTGTGTCGTCCTATCTCCTCGAGGAGCTTGAAGGCCTTCTCTCTCTTGAATGGCCATGCCAGAGTAGTCAGAGAGATTGCAAGTCTTTTCCTTTTCCTAGTCGCCGCATTTTCTGACTGGGGTGGAAACAGACCCTCAAGAGAGTTCAAGGCCTCTTTGCATCCCTCGAGCGGACCCTGTAGCTTTTCCAAAATCTCCACGCCCTGGAAGGCAATCTCCGCCTCGCCAGAAGTGTCCAACAGCTCGATGACTTCGAGAACACATTTCACGCTCCCAACTTCGATCAAGATTGCTCTCAGCTCAGCAGGTGCATCCTTGACTCCCGTGATATATGCCCTGCACAAGTCTATGATCCTGTCGGCGATCTGAACCACTGCAATGACGCTCGCAGCTGCGCTCAGGGGATCCATATTCCTGAAAGAACGCTGAGGAAATTATGGTTAATGACTGAAATCACAAGGCTGCAGCTCGAGAATGGGAAACAATTGCGAAGGTGTTGGTTGCTACCTGACGAGGCTCCGGCTCCGGCTGACTCCGAGTTGTCATGGCTTTGGTGGTGGCTGTGCAGCGAGGCTGTCTTGAGGCAATGCACATGCAAGAAATCCTCAAGGAAGATGGCAGTGTGGTTTGCACGAGATACGAGACGAGAAACCCATCAATGTACTATTTATATGGGAACAACTTGTCTCCTCGTCAAGGCCAGCAGCGAACGGGATTTATTTGAAAACGGCGTTCGCTTGAGAAAGAGAGTTTGCTTGGTTGGTGAGAAGCGATTCAGGGTTAATGTTTCCCGGTGAACAATCTGGGTTCGAAATGGAGGTGAGCACTGCAGTTAACCATAATTCTTGCATCAAAGTGCGCTCTCGAGTTTTACCCGAAGGATCATTAATTATATTCTCTATACATCGACTTCGTCAACCCTTGAAAAATACATGATTCCGCCTTGCTATTATCTCCCTCGGCTCATTTACGCTGTTGATCTCCGAAGCAGGTACTTCGCGAGCTGGCAACTCATAAATGGGCCGCTCCCCTTCCCCGATCTCCACTGGTGGAGTGTGTTTCGTTCCTTCTGCCTCGCACAATATAGGAGATGCAACGCTCGTGTCTCCCATCTCAGCTTTCAGGACTTGGACTTGATCTAAGGCAGGCGGCGGGGTGTTCGTTGGAAGTTCTGCCACACGTTGGCGTCGGGGTTTAAAGTGGAACAGATACAAGAGTAAAATCGAGATCACAACGATGGCTGCGCCTCCTACGGAGATACCTGCTATCGCGGCTGTTGGAAGGCTGTTCGAGGTGGTCGCGGTGCCCGTGCTATTTGTCGAATTTGGTGGAAGGATTGTGACAATGTTTTGTAAGAGTGGTTTGTCCCATTTGCATTGGGAAATTGAAAAGCTCTTGGCTTCGTAATCTGCAATAACGTATGCTTCTTGGAAGAATGTCCTTCCAAGCACGTATGTATCGTTCACCGCCCGCCGCAGTGGAAAATATGGCGTCGTAGAAGAGACGAGAGGCCAGGATGCGTTTAGGTCGAAAGCTGCGTATGGCAGAGTGATATTAACCGTGTATGGAGGGGTTCCCAACGCGAATGTGATGCTAGGATTTTGGGATCGCAACGCTGAGTGCTGGGAATCAGTAAGTAAATACAGCTGGGCTGTATCATTCCAGGTCAAGCCAAAAACGCTCTCGAATTGAGTGCATGCTTCGATTGGTAGGTAAATGTATGGCAGAGTTGAATCCAGAGATATTGCTGTGATGGGTGAAGGAAGAAGAGACTGGCCGGTGCCAGTTGTGATAGCTTGCAATCCGACAGCGATTTCAGTGTCGACATCGAGGGCAAAGCTGAGATTATTCTTGACAAACCGTGAAGAATCATACCCCCCCAGAATGAGACTTCCGAGCACATTCCCGAGTCCTGGGCCATTGATATTAGCTGATGTATCCTAGACTAAATAGGATTTACGCTATGGAAGAGGACGGTTGGAGTCAAACATACGATATTGGTTTCCTGCAGTGTAGCTCCAGCTGAGACTTGGGATCGTGGATTGACTCTGCAAACTTTGCATAAAACTTGGGATAGGATTGTTGAAACTTGTGAAGTTTTTGGACCGAGGTGTCAATCCAAAGAGTCCCATAAAATAACTCTTCGTAGCAATACCCGCAATTGACTGGTTCTTGACCAGCAGACCTCCACTCCCTATGTATCCAAAAGTAACATCATCAAATCCATAGCGCCCTTTGCCGGTATAGCCCAACGGCACTTCAAGTTCGAGTGGATACACTTGCGATGATGTATTGGTAAGATTCGGATCCCAAGTCGATGAGGTATTGTAATTGTACAGCTCGCCTCTCAATGTGTGGCAATTGGAAGGGTCTCCTGGTTGACATCCCTCGGGTGCAATCGCCCATGTCTCGTAGGAGGCCGTTGATGGAAGAAGTTTGACTGTCTGCGGGGGTGTTCCAATCTGGAAGACAAAAGTTGACCAGGGGCCATCATTGCCGTCCCTAGTTGTGTCAGCAAAAGCTATGGCACAATTGAGGTTGGAGAGAACAACCAACTCTCAGATGATGGCACAACAATCGGCGCGGGATAAGTAGATCTCGACTGTACCTGGCCCAATGCAGACTGGACATTTGGCAAGAAGAGGAACGCAATCAGGACTCTTAAATCCTGCCATGGAGGAAGATCCCATCTTCGAGGCATCATTTCAAGCGTCGCAGAGTGATATATGCATTGGGCAGAGCACGAGGAGTCGAAAAAGCTTGAGGATTGTAGATGGCTCGGCTTGTGGGAACATTAATTGATGAAGCAGCTAGCGTAATCGCGACAATCGAGATTCGAGAGATTCATAGGGAAAACCCTACCTGCGGGCAATCTGGACAAGGCTGTTCAAAGTGCTCGGTTGCGGAGTTAGCTCACTCAGCCTCCGGATTCTGGGCTGATCACCAGAATGCGAGATACGCACACTTGGCGTGCAGTGCTCCAGCAGGACATGGGAGGTGCACCCTTTACCATTGGAGCAGGCAAAGCCGAATGACTATTTTCAGCACGAATTTCAGGGAAGTGCCGTGCAAGTCGTCGGATTTGGCGTTTGGTGGCAGTGGCTGAGCTCCCTTCGGGTAAGACAGTGGCTTGATATTCCTGAGACCACACCACACATAGCCTATCAGAATTCAAGAGCAATCGGAAATGCTGTCGTCCTCCCAGCCAACAAAAAGTTCCATGTGCAAGTGGTCGCAGTTAAAAATGGGCATTTCTCAGCCCCGTTGCCCAGCTCCGGCAAGCAAAACCAGTGGGAACACTCTAAAGAAGGCGGAGGCTGGGGTTCTCTTTCTGAATCATCCTGCTTCACGGGCGAACATGATCGGCCTTTTTAACTCTGGACGTCTAGGACTTGGCTCCTGAAGCAATATCTCCCGCCCGTTCGCTTTGCCCCACTCTTGGAAGAATTCGATGGTTTCTTGACCATTTCACGATGTTTCTGTGCTATCTCCTTTTCCTTTTTAGTACATTCATTTTGAACACCAGCGCAAACTTTGTTCCGCGAGGTAAGAAAGGATCCGCAGAGAGATATCATTACCAGCAGTGAGTTGCTAACTAGGTTCATCTGTAGCTCCTCCGCAAACCAATACCACTAGTACATCGAGCACATCGATCGCCATCAACAAGACACCTTCTGCTTCGGTGCCTCATTTACAAACGGCGGAATCTCCGAATCCTGATCATATTTGTTGCTTTGTCGTCCAAGATGTCGTCAGCGAGGAATGGTGGGGTGTTGTGGCAACAAGCTCGATCTTCCAGGTGGTTACCCGGACGCAAATCACGGCCTATCTCACACCTTATCCTTCAACAACAATAACCAGCTACGAGTTCCATTTTCAGACGACCAATGCTTCAATCCCAGTCACAGCTCAGATTGGGGTTAATCCAATTTCTCTGTTTGGCAATGGAGCCCCACATCCTACGGAGGTGGCTCAACTTAACAATGGCACTGCTTTGACAACTGGAGGAGTCACGATGTAAGTCCTTGAATTAATGATGTTTCAAGCACTTTTCTAACCAGAAGTCTTTGTAGTCAATCCCCAGCTGCCTTTTACATCTATTCTACTGTCAAAGTCATTACCGCAGCAGCCATCACAGACGGTTCCGGAAACCTGGCATGCGGAACATCAATCGGGGGATTTCCAAACATGAATCCAAATGCCCAGGCTTACTTTGGCGGGCCAGGGATTGATCAGTCTGCTGCAAGCTCAAGTATACCCGGCCCTAAACCTCGAGCTCCTGCAGGTACACCTGTTGTCATTTCGTTGACAACTCCTTTCATCTACCAGCCAGCAAGGGGAGAATCTGGGGCAACGGGGATAGACACCTGTTTCATGTCACCTATGGCTGGCACAGAAGACTACGGATACGTTCCACAGACAGTTCTCAACTTTCTGATAGCTGATGAAGCGTATTCGTCCCAGTACCCGGGCTTGGCGGCATGCTTACCTGCTGGTCCATCTATTGTACCTTCGGGATGTTCAACAGTCGAAACTTTCATTACGACATTTACTACCACCCTTCCAGCATCAACAATTATTAGTACAATTACCGCCAGCTTTTCGTTCTTCGATGTGACCACCACTCAACCAGATTCAATAATAACCAGCCTTAATACCATTTTTATCACATCGACACTCATCTCTATCATTCCAGGATCGACCATCTCTGGAGGGGAAAGCATTTCCAAATCTATCTTCACAACGACGCGTAACAACTTGACGATCACTAGGACCTCTCCTGTTACGTTTACTCTCACAGAGCAGACTGTGGCCGAATCGACTTCCTTTAGCACGTTTGTAGAGGCGACTACCACTGCTTTTATAGAGACCATACCGGGGACAACAGGCATTACCGTCGAGTCAACTCCAGTGCTTGAATTTGAGAATGTCGTATTTCCGCCCTCGCCCTCTGTGGGCACCAGTACCAACTTTGTCACTGTTGCTGCCGTTCAAACCCAAGCTCCACCAACCTACGTCCCTGCCGACAGTGGGAATGATATCACGAATCCTGTAGTGACCGTTGTGACCCGTCCTGCTCCTGTCCAGCAACCTATTGTCCAGAATCCACCCGGTCAGAATCCACCCGGTCAGAATCCACCTGGTCAGAATCCACCTGGCCAGAATCCACCTGGCCAGAATCCTCCTACTGCTCCCAACCCAATTGCCAGTGCCATCTGCCAAATCATTGGATGTGCAACGGGCCCACCAGGGAATACGCCAGGATCCGGTGGGCAAACTTCAGCAGGTGTCGGTGTCATCGTGCAGCCAACTACGATTCCACTCTCCGCGGCTCCACCTGGTCTTTCGGGACAAATTTCGACGATTGGTGGGACCCCTGTGCTAGTTGTGACTGCCCCTGTGACATTTGCTCCCTTTACCCCTACACCCGATTCCATCCCGGGAGCCAGTGTTACAATAATAAATGGCTCTCCCTCGATCGTTATCTCCTCTTCGACGTTGATTCCGGTAGTAAACGCTCCTCCTCAGCTCTCTAATGTACCTACGACTATAATTAATAATACACCTTTCTTGGTAGTCGGCCCTACTACCATTGCAGCACCATCTCCACAACCCAATGGACCTAGCACAACTAACATTGGAGGAACTAACTTTATTGTTTTCTCGTCTGCTACAAATATTCCTCTTTCAAATGCTCCACCAGGTAAGCTTATTTCTCATCCTGATTTACTATAGTTTGGCGTGAGAGTACAGACCGTGGGAGTTTCTCGGAATTCTGTCATACCCCTTTATCTTGGTGCTTCGCTCCCTAGCTCTCAGCTCTCCTCTCAATATCAGAAGGCTTCCTTACTAACTCGGGGCTCAGGCTTGACCGGAAGCTTGACAATTATCAACAACACTCCATTTATTGCCGTTCCTGGTTCAACGAATATTCCAGTACAAGCCACTCAGACCGGCGTGTTATCGACAACAATCATCAACGGCACTCCCTTCGCGGTCGTGGGAAGCCCGACTCAAATACCACTTGCCAACGCTCCTCCTGGTCTTAACGGTGTGACCACTACCATCAGTGGAACTCCTTTCTTGATCATACCTTCCGCCACAGCCCTCCAGCTCTCAACATCAATCCCAGGCTTGGTAACCGTTATCAATGGCATAACAGAAGTTATCTTTACAGGGCTAGCCACAGTCCCTGTAAACTCAGCATTTTCGCTATCGGGCTTCACGACGGTCATTTCTGGAATTACAGAAGTGATTTTGAGCACACCTACGACGATATCTCTGAAGACAAGCCCAAGTTCAGCTTCTGCGAGTACTTTGTCGACGATATCTTTAACTTCAAGTTCCAAGAGCAGTACTAGGAGTAGCACAAGTTCAAGCTCAAGCAGCTCAAGCAGAACATCATCATCAATATCCTCCACGTCGGCCTCTCAATCGCCAACCGCGACTTCTGCTACACCCTCAAAGTCCGGCAAAGGTGGTCTCTCGACAGGTGCGAAAGTGGGGATTGCTTTTGCAGTAATCCTTTTTGCATTGCTGGCTCTTGGGCTGATCTTGTTTTTGAGACGGAGAAGGCAGGATAGGGAGGAGGAGTACGAACCTGTAGCAGCGAGTGGGGACGCAGCCAGTGGGGATGCAGCCAGTGGGGACGGCGCACCACCGGTCATCGAGCGGCTTCGGACGTCGACGCAAATTGGAGCAGACAGTTATACTCCGGCTGTGCGAACTCGAGGGGGATACGTGCAAACCCCACAAGACGAATGGATGTCTGCAATGCAACGCCAAAGATCTGTAGCGCGACGTCCAGTTGGGGCGGGATGAGAGAATAGTTGTTTTCGATGCAGCAGAATTCCAAATGATATTGGGCGATTAGGTGAATGAGATATGACAAATACATAGACAAGATACCCATGAAGTTGAGATGAAAATACAAGAGGGTCGGATCAGAGGATGGCGAGTCTTACCCCTCGAACAAGAACAAGTGATGGTCAAAGGGAACAGCGAGGCCTTGTCACGTACAGGCACCTTTCTGAGTCGCTGAATCGTAACAACGTTGACGTCAGAGCTGTGTGTGGGAGGGTATGTCGAGTTTAAAACTTATAGAATAATTTTCTGCCGAGCAGGTTCATAGTTTCTGGTGCTCGATACAACTTGGTCCAATTACTCAAATCCTAATCTTCTCACTCTCAAATCCTTACTCCCCCCGTTCTATTCATCTCATGGGGTTTAGATTCCCGAGCAAGCAGCTCTACGACTCGGGCCGATTGCAAATAAGAGGTATGAAGATTTCACCTGGTTATTCAGATTGCGACATCCTTGATACCTCAATATGTGCCCGATAAGCGACGGATAAAGGAGGAAGGATCCAGTTTTGGCTAAAATTAGTCGAGAAATTTCAAGGGAAGAGGCGCTTTTGTGGTCCATGCAAGAAATCTTCCTGAAAGATATTTTCTTCCTACACAAACCTTCGAATATCTCAAGTTTCTTAAAATCAATCAACAACTTGGTTTCTATTACGATGCCAATTATTTATCTAGAGCTTTTGAAGACTTTGATGGATATTCGAATGACAATCTGGAAAATGGTGGCAGAGTAGACAGCCAGTTTTGGGACAACCGCGTGACTGACATCCTCCTCTCGCTCTCGATCTTGTTGTGAGAAACCAGTAATCCTTGGAAAGTGAAACGCTTCATCGATTATTGGGCTTTCTTCACTGCGTGCTTGTTGTTGGTATTGGCATGAGGATGATGATAATCAGCACTTGGTTTTTCTCCCTAGAATTCACGTATGGGTAATAAATGATTTCAGAAAGAGGGGAAACGTATAGTAGTAACTGCTCCTCAAGTGGGAGCTATTTACAAATAATATCAGATTCTCGGTATCCATTCTCCCATATCATCATGTGACCTGAAAACATCCCGCGTAACCGCCAACTTCTTTCTGCCTTTGAATTGAAGGACTTAGAGTAATCTGCGTGGAGAATCATTTCTTCGGACCAGCTTTATACTTTCTGTCAAACGCCTTTTGACAGTTTCCAGAGTGAGTCAGAGAATATCCCTTATACTCGGGACAATTCTTCATTTGCATGATACCAGTCGGGTTCGTCTTTATATAGAGAGAGTAGAATATCTTGGTGGCCTTTTTATGACCGCAAGTGGAGTAGGTTGTCTCGAGGTAGAAGGAAAGGCATCTTGGTAGCTGTGCTTGAATACTGGTTTTGTATTTGGTTTGTTTGATGGTGGCGAAGTTGGTATCGGTATGCACAGTAGGATAGAAAGCCCTTGGAGTTGAAGGTTTCGTGTGCAGAGTTGAGGTTATGGACAACTTTTCTCGATGGAAGTTGGAGGCGCAAGAGGTTTTTCAAATACCTGGATGTCGGTGAGATAGGACAGAGCAGATTACGAAGTTCACATTAGGGTGAATTAATATCTCGAGTACGTATGTCAATGAGATAACGAAATTCATAGATGCTGTCGGCGTGAAATAGTTTCCCCAAATGTCATTAAAGATTCACCTGGTATAGTATTACCCTAAAACCTCACATCAATAATCACTCCTCATTATTCTCGTAAGATCTCACTTCAACCGTCGAGGCAATTCTTGCACCAAAAGTTGGCCGTTAGGCAGAGGATTGCAAAGATTTTCACTAGTTGGGAGTTTCTACTCTCCTGATCCCCACCATTCTCCTACAACCCCCACTACGCAAAGTTCAACGGTCACGACTTCGCAGACAGTAAGCATACTTCTTACCCATCACCATTTCTCAATATCTGTTCCTCAAAAGGCAACTGAAATTTCCCACCAGTCAATGGCACAAGAAATTTAATTCGCTTCGGCAACGATCACACCGGTCAATGTTCACTACGAACAGCTTTACGAACAGATCCATGAACTGCTCAGCATCTCACAAGGACAGAAAATTGCGTTCAGGTACAAAGATGACCCAAGCGGAACAGCCCCGAGCCTGATAAGCGGCAAGGATTGAGACAGCGCATTTGAAAGAAACAGTGAACTTACTACTGCCAGTGGGTGTCTGAATTAGCTAGGCACTGACTACTAAGTCAATAAAAGTCGCCTCCTTCCAAATGTTGTTAACGCTTCCACCTTTAACAATATTAGTTGGAATTTGAAAATATCGATCACTTAAAGCTTTTAAAATAAATAAATTAACTAGAATTCTATTTAGGCTTTTATTTATCAATAATATTAAAAATATTTACTCATAATATAAGCTAATTTTGGCCACTTGAAAAATGTAATTTAGAAAATATAATTAATGTAAACTATGAAAAGTTTGAATGTTTCTATTCAATATTGGAATTGCATTTTCATATTGAGGCTCAACGGTTTGGTTATTTCTTAAAGAGAGAGAGTTTCGTTGATTTTTGGTAGGGCTAAAACGCTAAAACGGGTGTGCGTAGCGAATTCGGACAACTACTGGTGCCTTCCCCATCGATTGCAAGCCACCACATTCACAACTTTTCCGCTAAAGATATCAGCTAGAAGTGAAGTACACAAGTGCTGTGGACTTCACCTTCGACTTGAAACTTGGTCACAATACACCTTATTCAACAATCTCGGCTCAGCTTTAAGCTCCTTTGCCTTGGTGTCCAAGGCTCTCCGACTTTAAAGACTACTTGACGAGAGCCACTTCACCCATCCTCGAAGATCTCCTGAATAAAAACATGAGAACGGTGAAGTTGGTAATCTTCCCGCCGTAACCTACTCAACATCTACTTCTTACAGCACCTCACTAATCTTTTCTGAACACCTCTTCCCTATTGAGCACAGAAAGCAGACACTACATCACCATGGCAAGCCGTCGTCCTCCTGGTGCTCGCAATTGGGGGTAAGTACAAGGCTGTCAGATTGAGCTCTCTATTTAACAACGTCCAGATCACCCTCGTTTCGCTTTGTCCCAAATCAATTCACGGACATCAAATTCAGAGCAGAGTAAGCAACGGAACGAGGTCAATATCTGCGGAGGCAATTATCCTAACTGTGAGCAGAGCCAAGAAAGGTCCACTTATCACATTCTATTGCGGTTATGATAATGACGAGCGAATTGAGAAGTTGCCAATCCACCAAGCACTCTTCTTCAAAGATTCCGTTTCCAAAGTTCCTCAGCTTCTCTTCGATCCTGATGATGATGAGGGCTCATACGATTTCCGGGAGCTCATTGGCGCCGAATCACGAAGAGATGTCGAAGCGGAGTGGGAGGCTTTTGCTGCTTTCAAATCGTGGCTCGAGGATGGAGTTTACTTGAATCGCCAGATTTTGTGTACACACATTGATGCATATCTGTTGGCCGAGAAGCTTGAGAGCCCAGGATTCAAGAACGCGGTCATGAGAGAAATGTTGAAGATGATGCCGGCAAGGAAGTATGATGCAGATCTGAAGGAAACCTACCGCACCATCTTCACCAGCTGTCCTATGTCATCGCGACTGAGAAAACTATACTTCGAAAGCGCATCTTTCTGGAAGTTTAGCTTTGACAAGGATGGTTACGTTGGGGGCTCAAATGGGGAACTTGGATTGGATTCAACTTCAGAAAAATGGCTCATGTTATCTCTCAGAGAGCACCGAGAAAGGTTCTGCCACTGTCCTCTCATCGGAGCACCACCAGCACCAAGGCTCCGGGAAAACCGTTATCCGCCACCTCCAGAATGCCGTGACGAAGAAGAGGAAAAGCTGTGGTGTTCTCAACAACATCGACCACCATCGCAAATACCAACTCCGCTACCTACGTTGAGACACCGGCCGAGACCTATTTGCAATTGCGAAAAGGCACCATGGGAAGACCCCGAGCGCTTCTATGTGGCTGGTTGATTTAGGGGATGAAAGGAAGGAATATGTGGAAGTTGGTGGGGTTGAGGCAACACTTTATGACGGTGTCCGACGAAAGGGATAATGGAAAGATGAGCCCGCTGCGGATTCAATCAGCAGGAGTTACTCGGGGGAATTTTGCGAAAGGAAAAGGACAGGAATAATTCGGCGGCCAATATTGGAAACTTGGAGACTGCATCAGTCTGCGTTATCTGGAGTCAGATCATTTCGTCCTGGCCCAATTAAAAGCTTTGTGAAACAGTTTGTGCTCCGGCTTGTGACTCGATTTGCTGCCTGAAACACCCCCATTGGCTTCGTTAGAGAAGTCATGTTCTTCATATCCATTCAACAGCCACAAGAAATTCTCCTTCAACGATTTTGGAGACAAGGGTCTCCTAATTTTGAAATTAATGAAGCATGTTCCAAAATATCCAGTTAAATGACTACAATCAAGGTCTTTTTTGCTCAGTATGCTCCTCCCAGCTTCTGCAAGGAAGCTTGAGTAACTTTGAAAGAGTCCCCTCAGTAGAACGAGCTCCTTGTCTCCACATTACTTATTATTTGGCAATTAGCCGAAGAATCCCGCCATTTTGTTTATTGGGAAGCCGTCTTTGGCGTTGGGCGAGTGTTTTCGGGAGAGATCACGCATGTTGTCATGCCGGTTGTTGAGAAAAGGGGCTCGCTTAATCCTGCTCGTGTAAAGGACTAGCTCTGGTTACGCAGCAAACTCTCTCTTCTCGGGTCCAGGTTTGCTTCGGTGTTGATTTAATCGCACATAGAGAGTTTTTGAAGCCGGCAGTACTAGAGTTGGTTTGACATGACCCGCCCAGAAGTAGAAACACTTTCATTTGTTCTGTTTTCCTGGGGGCATATCAAATCACGTGATAAAACACTGAGAGCTAGCTCCAATTCTGAAAAGCCAAAGGAGACTGTCTGGACCACCCCAGGGTGAGTATGACGAGCCATACCATATATCTAGAAGTTTTGAAAAAGAGAGCAGGAGGATTGCATATGTTGGAAACTTGGAACCGGAGGAGCCAAAAGCTGAAACAGTAGGAACGAAGACAGGGCGTGACCGGAATAAAAGATGATGGACCCCATTACGGTTCTAATTTGGACTTAGTAGGCGGTAGATTCAATTCTAGCGGAGCTCAGCAAATAGCTTTCCTCCTCTCTTCAAGCGGCCCTTCCTCCTCCTGTCGTTCTGTGGCAAAATGGCTCCTGGAGGACTTCAACCTGTCTAGACCGGGAGTGGGACTTGACCAGTAATAAGGCACGGCCAGCAAGAGCAGCGAATTTACGAGTATAAGCCGTCCAGCGTGGGGAGTGGTGCGTACGGGAGCAAAAGGTGATGAGCTTGAAGTAGCCATGCTTGCTGAAGAAAAAGGCTGATCTGAATAAATGAAAGCCCGAAGCTGGACAAAATAAGTCGCAGATTATATGCTGCTTGCCCGTGTCTGATACGAAGCACTCTTCATTCTTCTTTTCAGTCTTTCTACATACTCACGGTCTCTCATATACCGCTGCCAGCATATCCAGCCAACCTCTGGTAGCAATCAACTGCAGCATATTCCCGCAATTACTATCATCAATCACGGCATACCCCATCCCACCACCAGGTAACCTCCAAACTACGGCCACGCCCTCGAGCTTGACCTTCTCAACACTCGGACGACCGGGCAAAGCAACCATGCCAGATCTATCCTCCTTCTCTGGAATCTCTTCATCGATTTTCCTCTTCAGTTCCGCATAAGTCATTGACAATTTCACGTTAATGATTTGAGTAGTAGCGGGGCCTTGGGGCAGGGAACCAAGTAAGAGGGAGCGCCCTCTCAGCCATTCTTCTTCATCTGCTGGGTTGGGTCGGAATGCTATATACAGACCCTTTTCATCCCGAAAGACCCGCCGCTTATGACCGGACTTGTAGGTATGAATTAGGAGTGGGTGTGAGCTTTCTTCTTCAACTACTGCGTCTTCGGGAACCGACTCAGAGGATGGGGCAGCAGGCGGACCACCTCTTTGTTCCATGAAGAATCCAGAAGGTGAAGGGTCTGGTATCCATTGGAGACCTGGTGCCCCTGGACTTTCCATGAAGAAACCAGAAGGGAAGGGGTCTGCGATCCATTTGAGAACTGATGTTGGTGGGGTGTTCATGATTGACGAAAAGTCCTCGTCGTGTGTGGTGTAGAGCATGATTTGGGAAGGAAAGTGGTTGCACATATTTTAATATCGGAACAAAGAATCCTTTTATTCTTCGGGAACGGGTTGGTATTGTCTGGATTGTTTTCGTTTCATAAGATTCCTTTCAGGTGCTGAGTATTCCGCAATACAACAAATCTCACGTTCTTTGTTGATTACGTCGTGGGCCGAGCAGAGAAAGGCTCGACTCGCTTTTCGCTGGTTCGAGTTTCTACGAACCCCGCCATGAAACTTTTCTAACGTTGGCAAGTGCGAGGGCTAGCTTATATTATATGGGGTAGGCTATTACCTGACTATTTTACCTGCTTAGCTAGTGTTTCAGTTATTTTAGCTAGTACTTCTTCTCTTTTTACTCACACTCTCTCTCTCTTCATTTCCTTAGCTTTATATTTTACAAGACACGAAATAGAGATCTTTGCACCTCGTTCCGTTGCTCTAGCTCCGCCGTCACACTCTCTCGTAACTAATTTTAGTATGAAAAGTATACTTTATCTTAGGTAATAGAAGCAAGGCTTAGAACCCCCAAAATTAGCATAGTAGCTAGTTATTGCGACATAGCCTCAATGGCTTGAATGAGTCTGTTCTCAGGGGAGTGTAATGCCGAAGTTTTTTTTTTTTAATAAACATTTCCGTGTTAAAATTGGAAGATCGATTATAGAAGGAGACAACGTGATATTAAGGCTATGGGTTATTAACGTCGCGTAGCAAAGTAAGGAGATATGTTCATGTCAACGAAGCACATAAACTAGTCTGTAAAACGGAACACCGCTTAAGAGTGGTGTTTCTTATCCTCATTTCTCTCTTCTGGAGTTTTGGATGAAGTGGTTTCGTATCCTACACCCCCCAAGCTTTCCCCACCCTCCGCTGTCCGGTCACCACCTTCGTTAAGGTTGGCTGGCCCACCCTGGGCGGTTCCGCCCTTGGCCTTTTCCCCTCTTCGGAACCCCCCCCCCCTGGGAATCGTCTCCCTGAGCGCCGTCTTCATTGATCTCTCCTCCTGCGCCAAAGGCACCGCCAACCTGAGCAAACGGGGCCGTCGCCACACCACCCTCTGCTCAGCAACCCCCAGCGACAGAGACGGTGGTGTCGTACCGGAAAACGAGCGTCGTGGCATTGGGCTTGATGATATCGCCGAGATGCGCGTAGTCATTGGTGAGAAGCTCCCCGGTGTCGCCGCGTTCGACAGACACCTCGCCCAGAAGACTGTACTTTGCTTTGATTTTCCCCTTCAAGAACACTAGCATTGTCTTGCCTTTCTCCTTTTCGTCTTTGAGATGAATATCGCGTTCTGTCATTAATTAAAATAATTAAGCCTTCCTTGACCTATCGTTGTTGGCTATCAGTGTGTACCTGGCTTGTCCTTGATAATGCCTACATAGTGCACCTCCTTCTCCCCCATATAAACCATAATCACAAGGTATTTAGTTAAGCAGGTGGGTATTCGAGGAGGCAAGTTGTTGAAACAGTTGTAAGACAACTGGGAAGCTTCCGGGTTTGTCTAGCTGGTTCGAGGTCCTCAGAACATAAGCTTTATAGGCGTTGCATACTGCAGGCTACATTTGCGGCCCCAAAGTTAATCGGGTGTGTGGTAACACTAGCTAGTCTTTTCCCAGCAACTGAACGAATGGATGGGTATAAACCATTAGGGTTTTGATAACCAATCAATGTGTCTCTCTTGCGTGGGCTGCAGCCTACTTGAGAAGACCTCTTCCCGTGGCAGAGCCATTAGCTGCATCAATGTTGTCCCATTGGAAAGTGGCTAAACGCCGAGGCTTTGACACGGTATTAATACGTGACCCTCCTTGTAGCATTGGCGAATTGTTGGGGTTTCCACAGCACGGTAACACCTGCCATGCGGCCTACATCAACGTGCCAATTGGCCCCGGTACGATCCGAACCGCCCTTGGCTTCGCTCAATAATCACTCATCGCCCCCACGAATCTTCAGCCCTCTGTTTTTGCGACTGAGAGTCCCGCCCACCACCTCAAGTTCTGACATACCTCTCAAACCCAGCCTTACCTACAAAGCCCGACGACAAATTCGTTGTCGAGAGCCGATGCAATGCCAGGAAATGCAACAAGTAATGGTTCAGAAGGTCTAGGCACCTCGGATATCCGTTGCGCTGCGGCCAGGTGCGGACCTCGCTAAAAGTAAAGGAACGCCAAAACTCAAACGTTTCCAAATCCAATTGCTGTACTAAACCTTTATAGCAGTTCTAACAAATATGGTATTCTTGTAGTGTAGAGGGACAATCAACAGTCTGCAAGATAAATTCAACTTCTTGCTATTATATGGAACTTTATCTGAGTTCAGAACTGGGAGAAAATCTGTTAGCGAGGTCCGCAACTGGCCACAGCGCAACGGGTACAGGTGAAGAGTCTTTGGTTGAATACAGTGAGTGGCCACAAGTCTGCGCGGTTCGCGAAAAATCGCGAAAATCACACTAAAAATAGCCAAAATCGCGATTTCTAAATCAATGAATTCTAGCGTTTAAATATATATAACCATTATTCCTTTAGGCAAATGATAAATAACTATGTCTTATATTATATACTTAGATCTTAGTCTTCTAGAACGTTAGTTATAATTATTATATAACTTTTTAGATTCCACTTTTTGATTTTCTCGATTTTCTCGCTTATTTACATAGTAAATTTACAAATCTATAAATGTGCTCGCTATTATCCTACTTTATAGCTTAAAAGGGGATAAAACGTAAAATTCCCGAGTACGTAGAAGTACCCGCCGTGTAAATACGAAGGAAGTCCCTAAATCTAGGGTAAATCTTGGCCCGAGAACCCCTCTAAATCTCGAAGTGCTACAGGGGCATTTTGGTGTAAAACAGCCCAACGCGTAGACTTATGGCCACCCACTGTAAGAGCTTCGTGCTCAACTCAAATGGTACTCTTATACTTGTGACTGCGCAATACTTCAATACTTCACGTGTGATTTCCCTTGACTTATTGACTCACTATCTAGCCCCTAACCTAAGGTAAGAAGCTTGCTTCTATCCCTTGGCAACCTGAGCGGTACAATATGTTAGAAAAGGCATAAGGATGACTTTATTCTACAGCCCAGAGCACCACGCATATCCTTCTAGTAGGTCTGGCATAATTGGGCTATCCCAACTCGTAGAATCTCACCCTCAGTCAGCAGAATCTAGAAGACGAGGAGGTCAGGCGGTATGTCTACCTCTTCCATTTTTGCAGGATGCCTGGAAATGTATCTCTCCCCCACAATCTTCCTTACATAACAGCGCAGCAGCAGTAACGAGCGTGAGACGCTTCTCGATATGTTTGAGATGCTTTTCGATATCGTCGAGACGTTGCGGGAGACTCTGATAGCTTTGCAATCGATCTCGTCCATGTGCGTTTGCGATTGCAATTGCGTGTGCAATTGTGGTCGCGGTTGCATTGCCCCCAGCACCACCGACAGCGTCGCCGCCGATAGCGTCACCTCCTACAGCAGAAATATTGACGTCGAGACCCTTGAGTGTAGCATCAACAGTACCGACTTTTCCGTTGAGTTCAGAGAGTTGAATTTCGAGAATCGTCACGATTTTATAAAGCAGCTCCTGTGGGGAGGAAGAGGCATCAACTTCGGATTGTGAGTCCACGGATGCTGCTGTTCCAGGGAGGGGGAAATCAGGGCCAAGTCTAAGATTACTTGCCATACTGGATGATATTAGCGATTCTGTTCAGGTTTTGATCGACAGGGAGCAACTGAATAGCCTTCGCCAAGCAGGGTCGGCAGCGAGCAGTGGCCACTCACATCTCTTCCTTATGGCTTCTGCTTCATACTCCGTAGATCGCTGATGGTCAGCCCTTTCATGACGTGTTTCCTGTCCTGAGAAGGAGCATGCGGAATGGAGCGTCCGGCTTCCAGAAGCGCTGCGCCCACAAACGTGGGGGCTTCTCTTGCCGTTTCCCAATGATTCCACGATCATTAACGCGATCGGAACATGTCGCACGTTTGCGAATCTGCGACTTGGGAGCGTGCCCAATCTGCCTATCTCCCTAGCCAGTTGGTGACCTCGCGGGGTGTGTAAGTACATCTCCTCATGTACAGTAAGTACTGTTGGCCTGGTCTTCCGGATCTGTCGCCGCCGCACTGTGGGTCTTGAGGCTTGATATGCATGCCTCTGTCATTCCCCAGTTGATTCGGAGTCACCGTTCGCAGCCGAACAGGCGCCAGCCAAGGTTTTGTCTCTCTTCTCCCTATGATTTGTACGGAAGCACTTGCAGGTTTGGTGTACCTTTCATTGTTTCAAGAATAGCAGAATGTCGATATCGCGATATCCTTAGTAATATAATACAGCTGCAAGGTCCCACACTTTTTAGCCTTAGACTTACAATATCCTTGGCACTACAACTATTATAAGGTTCGTAGGTCCCAACCTCAATTTTTGGTAGTTAATTCTCTAATTTATTAATACTTCAGGGCCCTCTAATACTTGTAATATAACCTCTCAAGCTATTAATTTCATTGAAATTATAGCCTCTCGAGCTCATTACTAATTTTATAGCCCCTGAATAGCTTAAAAGAAATTAAAAAAAAAAGTAAAGTTAATTAAACTAATAATTATATTTAATTATTAAATCTTTATAGGAAGTAATAAGAGAATAAATAAAGTGAGGTTATATATAAGCTTAATACTTTGAAAATAATATTTACTTAAAGGAAAGCACTAAAGGTAAGGTAAGCTTATTTAAAGCTTTTAGAAAGTTCTTTACTAGTAATAAAATATTAAGGTTAAGTGGTTCTTTATATATCTTTAGTCCTCTCTTGTTTATTATACGTTTCCATAATCCTTGATTATAACGATACCTCGGTATATCCTTAGTAAAAGAGGCTAAAACCAATATCGCTAATATCGAGGTTCTATTGTACGCCACGGATGGTGCCCATCGCCAGGGCTGGTGGTGGCTTGCAGGCGCAGCACATGAATGGCGCCGGAAAGCCCAGTGGGCATCTCGCGAATTTGCACTGCCCCGGCGATCCTAGATAAAGGGAAAGTACGGCCTTCCGTACCTAGCCTTTTCAGTTCGAATCCAGTTTTCAAAGCTCC
Organism: Hyaloscypha bicolor E; assembly: GCF_002865645.1. Taxonomy (NCBI): domain Eukaryota; kingdom Fungi; phylum Ascomycota; class Leotiomycetes; order Helotiales; family Hyaloscyphaceae; genus Hyaloscypha; species Hyaloscypha bicolor. Next base: position 856,615 of record NW_020194585.1, on the reverse strand, counting down.
ATGGAAGCAGTCGGGGCACTCGCAAGCATAATTGGAGTTGCCGGCGCCGGCGCCAAGCTATCCATCGTACTGTTTGAATTCGCTTCAACAGTCGGCTCAGCAGGGGAGGAAGTCAGACAAATCGGCATCGAGATATCCCTCTTCTGCTCTGTCTTGAAGCAATTGCAATCAACTCTCACCAAAGCTAAAGCCTATCGATACTCTCTGAGTGCTATCGAGACCACGCAAGAAATTTTGGACAGGTGTCAGGAGGTATTTAAGGAGATCGAGGGAATTGTCAATGGCTTGCGAAAACGAGGCGGGGAGCGCTCTCCTGAAGCGACGCGAGACTTGATAGCTCGTGTGAAATGGACATTCAAGCGCTCGCAGGTCCAGCTGTTGCGGTCCACTTTGGAATCATGCAAGGTTACTTTGCATATAATGTTATCGACGTTGGAGTTTGCTCAAAGAATCGCTAGCCGCAGGTCAGTAAATCATCCTCACTGGAAATGCATCCAACTTATACAAGATTAGGATCTCGACAATCGAAACCCAGGTCGAGGACGAGCACGAAGCCACCATGACTCGCAGTCTGATTATTGCGCATCAGTGCACTGTCGATACTCTCCAAAGACTAGAGGATGAAGAAGTCCAGCAATTACCTACCGAGAGCGATCCACTCTCTCCTCCATTGACTCCTGGACCATCTTCCATTAGCAGAGTTTTGAGAGCCCCAGTAGGACACAAACCGTCTCGATCAATAGATAAGAGAACCTTCCGATCCCCATTATATGCGGGAGACTCTGATAGGAAAAGAGTTTCCGTTTGGATCAACGACCTGATCTTTGACAAAAGTCCACTTCCCCTTGGATTTCGCCGGCAAACTTGGGGCGAGGCAGAATGTGCTATGTTTTTAGACCAGCAGCCTTATTACTTTCTTCGGAAGTGGACAGATCAAGGAGAGCATCTAGCTCATACCGTGACGTTCGAGCTGGGGAGATTGTATCCAAATACCAACGAGTATGGGAGAGACCTCGGAAGCGTCATGGACAACCGGCCACTCCTAGCCAACGATTCTGAAGCAACGGAGCCGAAGAGCATCAGTTCCAATGAGCATACACCAGCTATCCATGACATTCACAGCTCTGGATATCGACTACCAAATACAATCATAACAGAGTGGACAGCAGAAGAGTGCGCCGTTTTTGTCAACAATTTGGGGTTGCGACAATACAGAGATGAATTCCTAGAAAATGGGATTACCGGCGAAGCACTAGTAGTTTTGCAACATGACGATCTGAAGGAGATGGGCGTAACGAGTCTTGAAGATCGACTTACAATTTTGAAGAGGGTTTACGAGACCAAGGTCGAACAGGGTATTCCCATCGAGAGTGACGATTATGTTCCGTTCTCGGTACGGCTTAATAGCCCCTCTTCCCAAACAATCCCACCATCGACAACTCGTTCAAAGCAATCGGGCACCTCCAAACACCAAATTTCCAGCCAACAACTAAATACAGATTTATCATCTACTGAAAGTGGTGGAACGGTTGAAATCTTCAAAAGCTTTCGAGTTTCGATAGGAGACCCATGCTTTAAAGTCTTACCTGCGGCATTGAAGAAGTACAACATTTCTGGCGATCCGGAGAATTACGCTCTACATATTGTATACAGTGAAGGGGAGAGATGCCTAGGGACGGACGAGAAGCCACTTGCACTGTTCAAACAACTCAGCGAAGAAGGGAAGAATCCTGTGTTTATGTTAAGGAAGAAACCCGAGAAAGTTTTTTAAAGTCTTCAGAATTACGACCCTCAGGACGGGTTGTGTAACGGAGTTCGTGTGGGACGAAGTATATATATCACCAATCTCAATGTGCATGCCGAAGAAGTAGTCGGGTTGGTGGTGTTCCATTGGAAGCAAGAGGCAAGAAGACATGCAAGAAGATCAATCTCCTGCTGGAACCCGCCCGGGGTCCATCTTCCCCTTTCCCTCATCTATTCTCATCAATTATTTCAAACATACGACTCTGTTTCTGCTTCATTTTGAACGTAGAGTCGATAGAATGCAAGTCATCGGGTCGCATCCAGGGGTTCCCTGGTTGACTCCAATTACCGCTGGCCAGTGGCTGTGCACCCAACCCCCACCACATATATAAATCCCCGCCTCCGCCCTACAACATTCTTCCTCATGCTACAGCTTTCCGTCAAAATGTCACCAGCCAAACCTTTAAACTACCGCCAAGCCCTCCTCTCCAGCATTCATCAACCACCTCAACCCAAAACTACAGCCTCATCTCCCAAGCAAAGCAAGCTCCTCCTCCTCCCCACCGAGCTCCAAAACAACATAATTTCGCACCTCGACATCCCCTCAACCCTCATACTCCGGCTCACAAACCGCCATTTCTACACGTTGAACTCGTGTCCCACCCATACCACTCTCCTCCTCGCAGAACGCACACCATGGGCCGTCACCCTCAACTTGTACAGCTGCATGGATTGCCTGCGTCTCAGGCCCCAAGCAAAATTCGCTACTGCGATGTTAAATGGCCCAAAGGGGAGGAATGGCAAAGATCCACAGAAGCGGTTCTGCGTCGAGTGTGGACTCAAGGGGCCGCGGAGTCGGTACTCGCCTGGTGCCGAGATCGTGGTTGAGGGGAAGAGACACGTGTTGTGTAAAGAGTGTAAGGTGTATAGTGGAGAGGTAGGATGTGTTGGGAGCGGGATGTGTTGGGAGCGGGATGTGTGCGAGTTGTCATGGGAAGAAGGGGTGTGGGGAGATGTGTAGAAATAAGAAGGGGAGAGCGAGGCAGCAACGGAGGGAGCGGGAAAGGGACAGGGAAAGCCATATTCGGGGGAGTTTGGGGGACGCAATGATTGATTTGGCGGAGAACCCAGAGGATTGGATGTACAATGAGTATTGGTGGGAGACGCATGATTGATAGTTGGTCTCGCTTTTAAGTTTTAGGATGGGCTTATCCGGCTCTTCCTCCAGTCCTCCGATTTTTGATCCTCGAGTTGTGCCTTATTTGATTTCAAAGCAATAAAGATCTGTCTCTGACCTATCCCAATATCTATAGTATCGTCTAGGAGAAATTTTCGATGTGAATTAACTTAACGTGACCTTTTCGCGTTGTATATGAGAAGTGATATCGCAATGAATCTACAAAGCAGTCATGTGACTTGAAAATTGTCAAGTATTAAAAAGAAAATCAAGTACCTTATGGAGACTAGGACTGGTAGAAAGGACTGCGAAATCAGCGTAATCCCTTAAGATCTCTTTTAGAATACGCATGATTTCACTTTCATAAATCCCCTCCAAGTGAAAAAGGGGCATCTCGCTTAATCACAACATAAAAAAGGTGAACCAAAAGAAAAAAGAAAAAAGGCCCACCAGAAATATTTATAGAATTAAAAGACAAAACCATCACCCTGATCCTTTTGGACCAGGGCTTGGGTAAACCAGACGAACTGAGTTTTTAAATCCGTGAAACAGCATATTGACTGAAGCTTAATCGCTTTTTGGCGAGTTTACCCTCCACACCAGGAGTTTAGTTTAACGTCTATTGCGGACAGGGCATTGTTGAGATCAACCGAGCCATACAACCTTTTAATCGATTGTGAGGAAATTTCGCTTATTTTAGGTTATGAAGGCCAAGTCGAAGAATCGGAGCTCGATGAGAACTGCTTCATCGGCCCGAGATAGGAACGAGGGATTGATAGCAGCCTTGTTTACCGATATCAAAGAGCGCGTTTAGATTGGAGTTGAGTTAAGATCGCTTCAAAAGAGTTCACCATTAGAACTGTAGCGGTATCTACAAACTTGCATGGATCATCCTCCATTCGCATCCCAATTTCGCGCCGCAATAGAGAAAGCGCCTCTAATGTTTTTCCAGATCCCATGTCCTCGCGCCCAACAGGCACGACATAACACACCCATCTGGTCAACGTCAGTCCCACTTCCATTCCCATTCTTCCCTTTAAACTCCGTATTTCTCATGAGGTATTCATGCACCTCAGGCGAATACTCTTCGCCCGCAATATCCACATCTTCCTCCGAGTTCATCTTTTCTGTCCGCTCCTCTCTCAAATCCTGAATCTTGCTCTGATAATCCAGCTGCGGATCATAGTATTTGCCCGCACCGCGCATACGACCACACAGGGACAAATAGTGAGGATGGGACTGCGATGCCGCGGCAGTCTTGCAAGGGTCTCAAGCGCAGGTAGTGGAAGCGGCGCTCTTGTTCTTTGAGGTCTGGACCAGTAGTGTCAGGGAGTAAGAGCGTTGTTAGAACATCCCGAACAAGTCGAATCAGGGTATGCCGTAGAACTTTGGTTGGGTAGACATATAGGAGTATAGAACGGCGGCAGTGAGAGCACCGAGTTTTCCGAGAGCGGGAATTCGTATGGCTGTTGGGTACACCTCAGCAGCGGCGAGGAAAGTCGTGCTATTAGGACGGAACTGATTGAAGAATGAGGAGGGGAAGTACATGGTTGGAATGCTGCGATGTTGGCTTTCTCCTTTGCGTAATAGTTGTAATGGAAAGCCGGTACCACGAATAGGATAAAGTCCACCAAGAAGCCGAGTTGTTGCATTTGTTTACGACCCACGAACTTGGTATCAATGAGGAACGATGCCAAGTAGTAGCCGCAGAGCGATAGACCCGCATTGACAAGATTCCATAGCCATCCTGTCAAGACCAATTTGTTGCCTGGAGACAGGACAGTGATGAATTGTGACAGGAAGAGCTTGTTGCCGTAGAAAAAAAAACACCGCTGCAGAACCAAGCTCCAGCAGTAGCAATGAGGCGCCCACCAAAGTGCTCAAAAGTGCACTTGAGGGATTGAACGTCGTATCTAATGACAGTGGCTTCCTTCGCAGCGCTGAGAGCTCAGGAAGCAAATGGCATTTTCAATGTCCGGTAGTCAGAGAAGATTAGAATCCAAAGTCCTATTCATATGGGAAATTAAAGGTCTCAAAGGCTGCAGAATGTTTTTGTCTGCCGACTCGCTAGGTTCTGAGCTCGAAACATATGTAAAATGATGCTCACAAACGAAGCCAAGAGTGACAACAGCAGGAATCACGAACGAAACGCTGAAGGTCCACTGTGCGACTCTCTCCAAACATGGCGGTCCACCTTGCCCGTGGTGAAAGATCAAGAGGAGCACGATGAGGATAAACTGGCTGAAGCATTTGCCCAAGCTTTCCATAAGGAAAACCATTTAACTTTCGGTTCTCGGTGAAGACGGTCTTCTCTTCTGAAATCTTGCCTGCCCCTGTAGCGTTTCCCATAGCAGCTGCAGCCGTCATCGGATACTGGGGAGCAAGGAGTCAGCAGTTGGTGGATAAAAGAGAGAATCGAGGCAATAATGCAGGAGAGTATCACGAGGAATTTTAAAGAAGAATGATTTCTCGATGGGTCTTACCTCACTGCCGACACCAATGCCGTATAAGGCGAGTAACCAGGTGTAACAGTTGAGCCAGCCCTGAAGGGTAGTTACTGGTTTCCCAAGAAGCAACCAACATGCAACGTTCCAAGAACATAATAATGACATCCTGGGTCAGGCCTCAGCGACGGCCGATACTGTCACTAGCATTATCTTACTGGGGGATTACGGAGGCACAGCCCATAATGATAGTAATAGCGCTAGAAGGGTCCGAACTTTTCAACCTGGTATCACAACAACGATTCGCAATTTTTTTTAAAAAAAATGTAGCACTACTATACGGCACTGTAATGGATATTTACAGCGTTTAATTAAACTTTTTATGTTTTGTGTAGCTAAAGTTATCGAGTGTTGAAATCACGAGTTTTCTATTAACCCCTGCTAGCGCTATTACTATCATTCTGGTCTGTACCTCCGTAGGACTGCCGGTATTCATAACGTGGGTTGGGTTTGAGTTCATTCTTATAAAAGGGACCCCGTTGGACTTGGCGCAGTGGGCATGCGGGCCAATGGGAACTTTTCAAGATCTTATCAGCAAGCCCATTCAGCTACGTAGTCCTCTTGAATACTTTTGACAACGTGTTCCTCCAGAAACCGCGCTGGAGCCACTCCGAGCCAGTCTTTCTCCTCCATGCTCGCACGCCTTCTTTTGGACTTCTGCTTTTTGAGGCTGGAAACTCGAGTCAATTGAGAGTGCGAAGTAGCCACAAGTACTTTTAATCAACTCGGTATCGAATAAAAACCCACGTCAGCATGACTGCCCAATACCCGGAAAAGTGCAAGAGCTGCTCTTCCTGCGGCTGTGCTGTACCTTCGCGTTTCGTCCCCTGACCAGCCAAAGAGACCCTTGACGGCGTTCCTTCGTGTTTCTAACGAGCTCCCTGCTATACTACTTAAGACAACGATTTCAATGTAGTACTATCTCCACCACTCGGGTCCACTTCATTGCCACCAGATTACAGCAATCAAGTCCAGATTGCCAGATGCCAAGAGCAGATACGCGTCCCCTCCCGCACCTAAGAGAGCTGAAAGCCTGGGTGGTGGCAGCAAAAGCTTTTCCAAGACTTCCACAAGATGACCACTGTGAAACATAACTTAAAGGTTTTGGACTCTGTTGCAATGATTCGAATTAGAAGTCTGCCGGCTCGCACGTTGTGGTATGTCTCACTGTGGGGCGTTACTGGCGGGCGCCCCTACGGATCGGCCGCTGGGGCTAGGGTATTTTCATGGCCTGGGGCCGCTTCCTGAACCTTGCGTGCGGGCGTGGGGCGGGAACAGACAACGGAGCACAACGCTACGCCGGGATTGGCAATATCTGACGTGCGCCGTCTCGAGCAGCAACCTTTAATACGTGCAGCAGCACCGGATTGACATTGAAGCTCTAAACCACTGACAGATGCGACTTAAGAGCCATGCGCAACCTCCTCGTCGCGGGCGCGACGGGAAAGCTAGGCCAGGCTCTGATCCGGGCATTGCTGCTCCCCACAACAAACCCAGAGCAGGGCTGGCATATTTATGCGCTGACGAGAAAAGCATCGAGTCCAGCTGCGCAGCGCCTGGCAGAAAAGTACCCGTCCAACCTCACGGTCGTTGAAGGCAATCTCGAAAACCGTGAACTAATTGGTAAAATCTTTGAAGTTCTGAAGAAAGATGGCGGAATTTGGGGTGTCTTCTGCGTGTTGGCCTTTCCAGGTATGGGTGTAGATGCGAGTGGGGAGGAACTTCAGGGGAAGGTATTGTATATCCTCCTACTCTTGCGGTGTTTTCCCCATCCCTCTCTCATTGGTTTCTTGTGCTCAACTGCTGTTTTGCGTAGCTTGAGGTGATTCCGCTGTAATGTTTCCTGCCGGGGTATAGTGGCTCGCAGAAATTTGTTTGAGGAATTCATCCAAATCCTTTCCTCTCCGCTTCTCCCTAGTTGCTTCTGTATTTCCATCTCGAAATTGAATTCCGTGTTGACATTACTGCTCGTGTCAGAATCTTGCGGATATCTCCCTCGCATACGGCGTCCAAACATTGGTCTATTCGAGCGCGATGAGAATGGGGCCCAAGTACGAGGACACCCTAGAGCTATCGCACAAAGCAAAACGAAACATCGAGAACCACTGCATAGAGTTAGGTAAAAAGGGTTTGAATTGGACGTTAGTACTCCTGTGTGGTACAACTTGAGGAGTGGTCCTCTAATAGACCTCACTCGAGCCTTTTATTATTTAAAAATTGGAGACTAACGAGGTCATGCAAATAGGATTCTCCAGCCAGGCTTCTTCCTGGAGAATTTCGATGGCTTGATCGGCTCAATTGGTGTTGCGGTGCTGAAGAAGGGTCTGAAGCCGGAGACTGATGTTGCGTTCATCGTGAGTGTATCGTGATTTGAGAGCTTGACTATATGCTGACACGGTGGAAGGGATCGGAGGATATTGGCAATGTTGCAGCTGGTGTATTTGCGGTAAGTTCTTGCCTGCAGAGGTTAAAGATTAGCAGCTGATCATCTGCACAGAACCCGGAGAAGTACCGGCACAAGATTCTGGCAGTTGTTGGCGACTGCTGTACCATGAGCCAGCTTGAGGATGCCCACAGGCGTGCAACAAGCAAACCCATCCCCGCCATGCCAGCGCCATTTGCCTGGATGATCATCAAGGTCAACAAAGGCACTCAGTCTCTGTAAGTCGCTCCATGGCAATGACGTTCAATCTTTCTCATTCCATCGCAGCCTTGCTCACATTGAGCTGAACTATTATGCTCGCGCATCCGGGGAATATCCACTAGTTGCGGAGGAAATAGAGTTAGCGAACCAAGCATACAAGATGAAGAGCTGCTACGAATGGTTCAAGCAGGAGAAGGGAAAGGAAGCACATAGGGCCGAAAATTGGAATCAATTGTCGATTGGGGGGTTGTTGACAGGTCGCAGGTAGATTCTTTTCCTGAAGAGAATCAATCAAGATGCCCGCAGCTGTAGCAAATCACTTTCAAAGTTCTCTTTTTCTTCCCTACCTGGCATTTCATCGGAGAAAGGGACCTCCAAAGGAGTGAAATCGTTTCCTGGGCCGACTTCAGCTGGTATGCAACAAAGTGTGGGCTCAAAGTCCCGGGATTGAGTCCTGGGTTCAGTTTGAATCTTGGATCGAGGGGAAAGAAAAGAATTTGTTTGCGGTAAGTGGCGGGAACAGTTCCAAAAGCAGTCGGAGTGACTCGGGAAGGATCGGCACGTGATAGCGTGTCAGTCTCACCTATTTTAGCGCGTCTGTCGAAACCACGAACTTCATCATCTAAACCACGCTTCAGCTTGACGACGCTCAACTTCCAACGCTTTCTGTTGATTGTCTCAGTCCCGACAAGATGGGTATCGGCATGTAAGACATCAGCCTGCCCCTCCCCCACTGTTCGAAGCTAATTGAGTCGATTGATAGCCTCTGGAATGAGATTGGCGAAGGAGAGGTGACCAATATCGCCGATTATGCAGCTCGTCATTACGAAATGACAGGCAGGCCCCTTCGCATTGCCATTGACACTGCTTGCTGGGTTTTCAACAATGTCAACATAGCCCAGACGGTAGCGATCCGAGAATGTACTTCAATTCCCTACCTTCCCCTGGAAACACATGGGTACAACATGCTAATCATATGACTTGTAGCCTCCGGCAGGCCGTCAAACCCAATGGAGAAAGCGATCCTGCACCGAATTCTTCGCCTGCTCTTCCTCGGTATACAACTCCATTTTGTATTTGATGGTCCGAAGCGGCCCCCGAAACGCGGCCAGGTGTGGAGGTCCACGCATGACAAGTCGACCGATCTCCTCGTGAAAACACTGGATATGCTTGGGATATCTTACCACAAAGCATGTGCAGAAGCAGAAGCTGACTGTTCAGAATTGCAAAAGCGAGGCATTGTGGATGCTGTGTGGACCGAGGACGGTGACGCTTTCATGTTTGGATGCACCACTTTGATACGCTTCCATTACGAAAAGAAGAAAGGGAAGGAAAGCAAAAGTAACACTCATTTCCGGCTCTATCGATCTGAAGATATTCCGAAACGACTCCCAGGCCTTGATCCTCAAGGGTTTGTGTTATTTGCCATTCTCAATGGCGGGGACTACGATAAGGCTGGACTCAAGGGATTCGGCACTCAGAACTCGCTGGATGCTGTCAAGGCAGGGCTGGGCAAGTCTCTATGCAGAGCCGCAGAATCTGACCTGCTAGCGTGGAAGCAAGAGCTAGTAAAATACCTCAAAGACATCGGCAGCAAAATTATTGTACCACCAAATTTCCCAGTGTGGGAACACCTGCGTAATTACCGAGATCCTCTTATTACGCACTCGCTGTCCTCGAAATGGCAGCAGGAGAAACCGGTTATCGAAGCCAATCTTCAGCCCTTCGTTCAAGAGTTCTACAACTTTCAAGCGGAGAAGTGGGTGGAGTGGATCGTGCCTATGCTTCTTATTCGAACTTTGATAAAGACTGGTCCTGACCAAGAACGCAGTAACGATGGTTATGAGGTCAAAATTGGAAAGCAGAACAATTCGACAACCGTGAAAGCAACGTTCCTCCTCTCGGCAGTCACTTCTCTCGATATGAGGCACTATGCTAAAAACAAAGATGGAAGCTTCTACGAAAATGACTTCCGGGCGACTTGCGAAACACTGCCTTGGATTTTGCGGCGAGGGGTTCCACAAGCTATGGACGCGAGTGCAATTAAAAATTCGGCGAGACCTTCAAAGGTTACGAAATTCAAGGCAAGCAAAGCTGTGGCAGCTCAGTCAGGAGAGAGTCCACCTAGCACCCAAACGACCTCTGCACCTACGGGGAAGGAACACGGACGCCCGCGAAAGGACGCCAGCAAAGACGATAAAACACTGCCAAACTCGACGCCAAAAATTAAACGGGCTAGAAATTTGGGAGAGCTGGACCCTAATTCTCACCTCAATAGTCCCAACGAACCTTCTGCCAAGCGGTCTAAGCCATTTTCTCGAGTCAAGTCGCCAGCTCTGAAGAACTCTAGCCAGTCTGCCAAGTCATTCTTCACGAAGTCCCCAACAAACCCTCTTAAGGATCCAAAATCCTCAGTCGTTTCCACACCTTCACTTGCTAGCCGGCAGCAAGAAGTGGTAGACCTTATTTCAGATGGCGAGACAGAAGTTTCCAAGCCCGTCACGAGGTCGAAACAGCCAGCCTCAACGAAGCTACGTGCTAGCCAGAAAGAAGCGTTTAGCCTCATTTCCGACGATGAAACTGAAACCCTCCAACAAGCGAACAAACCCAGCCAGCCTGCGGCAACGCCACCACCCAGGCGGCTCATTAAATGGAATTACGAAGAAGGCTTCGGTGACTCGGACTGACTTCTTTCTCAACCCTGGAAGCCTCACCTCACAACTCTGCTCCTGTCTAAGTGTGTAACTCCCCTCTTCAGGCTGGGAGTTTGCCATTTGGACGAAGCTTGGTACATTACTTTCACGATTTGCTCGAATTTCTTTCCTTGACTTTGCCGCTATAAATATAGATACCCAGGCTCAATTGCCATGTATATATGATATTAAACCTTGTGTTCTCACGAATGGCGTTTGAAACGGATTGGCTTCATCGGCATCGCATTGCTTGACTGGGACGGGACACACCTGAAGCCTTGCTTGGAAGATGCCCACCCAAGGAGAAAGGCCACTGTAATTAGGAGAGATGCCAATTCCGGCCATTATAATAAATGGCAAAGAATGGCATTTTGTAGAACACTTCCACATTCTCACTTGGCCTGATCTCTGCTCCTTGGTTCACAAACGATTCTTGCAAGAAGATGGAATTCAAAAACGATCCACCTCTAACCTGACTAGATTAGGCACACCACGCAAGAAGTGGATTCACTCCTAACTCGGGTGGTATTTTCTTAGTGAGTCTAGCTGATACCCAGACTCGGAGGACCCAAAGCCCAGAAGGTCATGTCGGATGGCACCTGTCACTTTGGCGGAGACGATGTGGGGAAGATGACACACAAGGTTTCAATCGGAAAGGCAGAAGTGAAGAGGGAAAAGGGTATGTATGTATTAATGCATCCTATTCGCAACTTGCCAAAACTGCCATCCAAAACGCCATGCCGATGATGGGCGTACTCCTTCATTACGGTATGTCCGATTACCAATTACCCAGCTGCCCAGCTCGCCCCACATCGACCAAATTGGTATCAACTAGACCCACGATCCAATGATTTCGATCCAATGAAACGCCTTCCATGCTCATGCTTCACGATCGTACGCAAAGCTCACTTATGCCCCGAGTTCCGACGCTCCTACCCCGCATAACTCCCACAAGACCCTATAATCACTGGCCATGCTCCCCCGGAGCACTCTCTTTAACCCCTTGCCCCAAACTCAGAATCTTCTGCAGACTCCTTCGAATCGCGCCCTTCTCAGTAGGGCTCTTCTCGCCGCCACTTACGGCGATCTTCTCCTTCTCCTTCTCCTTCTCCTCATGCTTCTCTAACCCAAAAAGGCTCGCCACACTCAACTTCCGTCCTTTCTTCTTGGCTGGCTCCTGTACCGTGCCTTTCGGCGGCCACTCGCCGTCGCGTTTCCAGCCTTGCACGCAGGATCTGGTGACGTCTTTGAGGTTCATGGGGCAGGAGGGGGTAAGTGCTTGCACGACCACTTTGTCGTAGATGGTGTTGTATGCTGCGGGCAGGATGGAGGCGCGCATTGCGTTTTCTGGGGGCAGGATGGCGGGCGCGATGGGGATCTCGATATCCTCTTCCCAGTCGTCTTCGTCTGGTTCAATTGCGGTGGAACTGCCGCCGTCTTCACTTGAGAGGGAGGAGCGCTGGGCAGTGGCTGTATGTTTGAGGGGCGAGAAGCCCATCCCAGGTTTATGGACTCGTCGTGCACCGGTCCATGCGTCTCTTCTCCCGACGAAACAGCGGAGTCCTTCGTTCCAGGCCATTTCGTCCGCGAGATGTTTCTTTCGACGTCGTTTTCGCTCGTAGACTGTTCTTTTTATGGTCTCGCCAACTCCATCGGGGGTTTCGAAGCGGAAGGGGCTGTGCTTGCCGTTTTTGCTGTTGGGAGTTGGGGTGTCGTGACTCGAGATCGCGGTGGGCATGGGAGCGTCTTCCTCGTTCTCGCTGCCACCACTAAGCCATTCGTCTCTTTCTTTCCAATGCTCGTCTAGCGATGTTGATCGCTCGACATTGGGTGATACTTCACGGGAAGATTCCGAGTCTGGTGGGGGTCTGGGCCATTCCCATTTCCAATCGGTCCTGACCTTGTCAGTGAGGAATTTTTTGACAGCCTCTTTTTGCTTCGCACGGTCCTTGCTTGTGAGGTCTGCTTCGTAGTCGGTAATAGCATTTGTAGTCGCAAAATTGCGCCGTCGCTGGGCGTTGCTCGCAGAGGCCTGGTGTCCAAAGATCATCTTGCCCTCGTGCGACTCGTCCTTCTCTGCCGCCCCGCCGGCCGATTTGTGCAGAGCCGAAAAGACGTGCGGGAATGTATGATGGTGAGGACTCTTCGTGGCAGTGGGCGAGTCAGGGCCGAGGGTCGTCGTCGCGGTCGCGGTATTTAAGGATTGAGGGGTTGGGGGAGGGGTTGCGTCACGAGGCCGTGGTGGTTCGACTTCGACAGCCTCGACTGCAGGTGGAGGTGCGACTTTGGCAAAGAATCAGCGCCTCGACCTCTTGGACCACTGAAGCCCCCAATATGCCCCCCCAAGATACCGGACAGTAATTGATTGTCTTACCTTGATTCGGATCATCTCCTCCGTTCATGGTCGGAGGAGCAGACATGGGGATTGCCGTCGAGTCCTGTGCATCGCCTGTTCCGCAGGCCGCAGCCGGACTCTGAGTGTCGACGACATCGCAGAGAGCTTTATGAGGAGGAGCAGATCCCGCGCCCAGATCGCTAGAGGGCGTTTGTGCATGCGAGCGCTCTTGTGGTGATTCCAAATTCAAGCTAGCTTGCCGTACTCCCTGCTCTGCATGCATCTCAGGCGGCACCTGGGCCTGGTCGTGTGGACAAGAGACGGCCGCCAACGGGTCTGCAGCGCCCAGCTGGACGGCAGGCGGGGAGAGAGACATGTCGCATGGTCGAGGAGGAGCGAGTAGAGGGGAGTGAGAATCTAGGAACGAGAGTGTAGAAAAAGCATGGTTGGAGGAGCATGAGGCTGTTGTGAGGCTGTGGTGCTGAGCGTTTTTACTTCATCAGCGGCATTTTTGCGAATCCTTGCGCATGATCGCCTGCTGCACACTGCACAGCCGAATCGCGGGGAAGGAGCTACGGGAACGGGGCAGTGCCAGATTCTGGAAGACAGCTTCTGTGATTATGTATACCGACCGACCTTAAATATATTGTCGCTTGCAAAGTAGTACGGAGTATGGATCAAGAAGTATCCCACAAGTTTCAGACTGTTAACGAGGTTTATGAAAATCCTGGCTGCCTCAATACAGAACACGTGAACGGGATAACAGGATAACAGCGGAAAACATCGGATGAGGAAATTCCTTGGAAGTCTCGAGAGGGAGGAACGGGTGCCTTGAAGTGGCCTCGGGAGTGTCTTGCGTCTAATCACCACCAAAGGGCCGTTCTTTCTTCGTTTCATTGTCATCCACTTCCTGGTTGTCCTGGCAGGTGGTGCAGCGAGAGTTCACGGGCAAGAGGCACAAGAACGCATTGAAGCAACGAGCAAGTGTCATTCATTCATCAGATATCATCATCTTCATTATATATTGATATCGGCTATGATTTGTCTACAGCCTCTTTCACCGTGTAGCCACTTCTCTCCCGCAGCTCGAAACTCATTGTACTGTGCTTATGAATTCTATATATCTTCACGCCAACAAATTAGCATGATTGCTTTCGAAGCATGTTACATGTGACAAAGCAGTTGCGGCAACAGCAAATCAGACATCCAAGGAAGAATATACCCTCATCTGTCCCGGTTTAGGTTCTAAGTAAGGTGGGACTCGAGCGAAAACTGCGAATGTGGTATGTGTTTCATCATAAAAGCTGGGGGAGAACAGTAGGAGATGTGTAATGACTGACCTTGTGTGGAGGCATAGAAGGAGACGTGGAGGCCCTAGATATTAATCACTGGTGGAAGGTAGAGTAGAAAGGAGACATGGAGTCCCTAGACGTTAATCGGTTGTGGAAGGTATTGCGGTATTGATGTTTGCAGCCGACGACAATGCTTCGTGTGGAAGCCCCCATCTGAGCGCCAAACGCGTCTGCCACCAAAGTATGGATCCATTGCGAGGGCTTGACTCAACTCAAGCCTTACCAAGGCGAGGCGGAACCGCGAGCTAGAAAATCTTTGCGCGTCAGTAAAAGCTCTCTTGGATATTTGCACAACGACATTGGTGATTGATCTTTGTCTCAGACAACATGTACTGGCAAGTAACAAGCTTCCCACGTATGAGAAGCCCGAACAGCATAAACTTCATCATGGGCGATTAAGTTGGGAAAAGAAGGTATTTATGAATTGTCATCATAGTAGATCGCGCGCGCGGGGAGAGAAGAGAAAAGATGAGATGAGATGAAATGAGAGACATACCATTGCCAGTCGTGCTGAGATTTGGGGGGTATGGGCAACGTTGCGTCGTCCATTTCCATTAGGGGTTGTTGTTGTTGTTGTTGTTGCAAAGAGGAGGATGAAGATGTCTTGGAGCTCTTCGAGAAAATGAAAATAATTTTGTAGTCGGAGATCAAGCAAAAAGATTAGGTCAGCGGAGGTGTACTTAGCGACAAGCTAGCGCCGTCATCGCCTGACCAGAAGGCACGTGACGCGTCCGGGTGTCGGTCCCAGCCTCTTCCGACTCAGGCGGCCAGGCCCCTTCGAGCGCTGCATCGGCCCCAAAAGCCTATCCAAACCGCAACCGCAGAGGAAAGTCCCCCAGCAGAACATTCATCGCCCATCGAGCACAACACAGGCATGATAGGAGAAAAGCGCGCCTGACTCCCCTCCTCTCCTCTTCTTCTCTCCCCCCCCCTCTTCTCACCAGCGGATTCTCAATTCCTCCTCTCTCCCCACGACCGTCTGCTCAGCCTTCCTCCTGCTGCGTTGTTGCGCGCCGTGGTTGGTTCCAGCACCTGGTTTCTCCTTCATGTTGCATCAGCAGCAGCGCCAGCCGATTTCTGCATCGTGACAAGGGCTCACCTCGACCACCTCCGCGCCGCAAGGGGCCCGCAAGAATCCTCTGGGACGACGACTAAACGACCACGACCACGCTTTGATCGAGTTGACGGCTTCCGCATGTGCGTGGCAACGTAGGCTTTTTCAGATTTCGCCTTCGCCGTCGCCGGCTACTTAGCACTCCGCCAGGAATTTGCGACACGGGGTCTCGACGCTTTGGGGGAAATTCAGACGACTCTCTCGTCGCACCTGACTGTGCTACCACGGGACACAACTTGCTCGACGACGTCTGCGGAGTTGCACGACTGCTCTACAAGTCGCCCAGGACGAGGTTAGACGTTGTTGACAGTGGAGAAGAGGCCTCTGCCTTCGCGATTTAGCCTGTACCGTTCGCGACGACACAAAACTTCTCGACTCTCCCAACCTCCCACGACTTGGCTGCCGACCAAAGGGCCGCAATTGACACCGTTGTCGTTGAGTGCGACCTCATACGCCGTGAGAAAGCGGGAGGCATCTTCGGCCTGGAGGCTGGTGGAGGTGGACTCAATACTTCGAGGCGCATGTTCCCTGTAAGGTCTGGGTACTTCGATTTCCACGTCGTGGATCGTCGAATTTCTACACCATGATGACGAGTCTGGCCCAAGCCTACTCACCACACCCGGGTGGAATGCAGCAACATCCTATGGCCCCAGGCCATCCAGGAATGGCAGTACCGCATAATCCGGGCCAAGGTCAACCAGGTCCAGGAATGCCTCAGCAGATGCATATGGGAGTTTCTGGACCGGGACCTCAGGTTACTCAAGGCGGAGCTATGATGGGCGGAATTCCTCCTGGAGCTGGCGGGCCAAGTGCGCATGCCCTACAGCATCTCAATCCAAGTCAAGCTCAGCAAGCGCAACTTTTCCAGCAACAGCAGCAAATGGCCTGTAAGTGTTCCTATAATTTTTTTAGTCGAGGGCTGAGTTTGCTCGCTGGCCCATCATTTGTCTTGTTCTGACTGGTTACGGGCCGAACGCTTACCATTTCCAAATGTAGTCGCGAACAATCCTCAACTACAACAACAAATGCAGCAACAACAAATGATTCAACAGCAGAGGCAACAGCAGGCTGCCCGTCAAGCTATGCTGGCCCAACAGTACAGTGGACCACTTCCTATGGGCATGCCAAATGGCATGAATCAGATGGCGCAATTTAATGCGATGAGAGGACCGATGGCTCGGCCTGTTAATCTCCCGCAGCATCTTCAGCAGCAGCAGCAACAGGCGGAGCATACTCTGCAACAGCAGCAAGCTCAAGCTCAAGCCCAGGCTCAACACCAGGTATGGAACTCTGTCAAAAATTACCGATGTTTTGCGGCTTCTTCCGCCTAAATGGACTCTGGCTAACACCTCCAGCATCAACAACAGATAATGATGGCACAACAAGCAGCGATGCAACATCAGGCGAGTTCTCAAGGGCAAGGGGGGAACAACCAGCAGGGCCAACCAAACCAAATGAATCCGCAGCAAATCCAGAACATGCAAACGCAAGCCTTGATGGGCCAACAGGCCCACCAACAGCAGCAGCAACAAGCAACTGCTACCTCGCAGCAAGGCCAAGGACAAGTCCAGACTACAACTTCATCTGCGCAAGCACCTCCGAATACCCAAGCACCATCTCAACAAGCTCAGCAAGCTCCGCAACAACAAACTGGCATGCAGCAGCAACAACAGGCCCAACAACAGCAACAGCAGGCAACCGCTATGTTGCAACAACAAGCACAGCAAAGGCAAGGAGAAAAGTTCAAGGGACAGTATTTAATGAAGTTGATGCAATTCGGCGATCATTTAGCCAACTTTGGGGTGAGCTCGAAACCGCTACATGCATACATGGCCAATGGCGCTCAACGACTGGCTGCGCAGGCATCTAAACAGACGGACGATTTAAATTATTGGCTCAACTTCAGAGATCGGTTCTTTTCACCTAAGGGTGTCTTACGGCACTCCGTCTGGGTCGTGGACGACAGCTCGAATAAACAATATGAGATTGCGTTTCCGGCTCTGGCAAGATATTTCCATACTCATTTCGAGAGCGGTATCAAGAACATGCAGATGATCATGGAAAAGGGAACGGAGAAGGAACTGCCTAATAATGGTCACTACACCGAGAGCATGAAATCTAGTTTCGTTTATTGGTTTGATAACGGGTCGCAAGTAAGGTTCTCGACTCAACTTCGCTACACTGCTGACAAAAACAGTTGATTGCCAGCGGTACCCTTAAAGCACATTTTGATGCAGAGCAGAAGATTGAACTGCTCGAGTTCGTTACGACTGGACATGAAGAATACATTCCTCGGACTCGAATACTTGAGGCTGCTAGACCATTGCACGAATGGCAAAAGGAGTGGCACAAAGCCAATTCCCCTCCTGAAGGAAAGCAGTCTCCAGAAATGAACAAAAAGAAGGCAAAAGCATTGAAGTCGCCAAATCACCCACCACCTGAAATCGACCTTCCGGCGTCTAAGGTAAAACCAAGCATGGGAATAACTCCATCGGTGTTCCGATTTCTTGAGGTATAAGCTCCGTTCCTGGGCATGATGGCACACCTAACCATGATGTAGTGTTCCGAAGTCGTCGGTCAAATGTCTCCTCTCTTTGGGTATTCACACCAGAATCCTACATTATCACCCTATGCCGCCCTCGACCGGTATGTCGCGAGCGTGGCTGCAAATGGGGCTGGCAACCCTACTGGCCTACAAGGTGGACCCCGAACGCCTGGCGTGGGCAACTTTCCCATGGGCACCTCGCCCGCACAAGGCCATCTCAATCTTCCTGACGGTTCACCTCATCTCAGTGGCAGTCCAGCACAAGCTCCTGGAATGCAACTCCAACAGAGTCAGCATGGAACAAGTTCGAGCGGACCAAGTGCCAACACGAGTCCAAATGCCAGCAACAAGCGGAGAAGACCGAGTGCAGTGAAGGAGGAAGAGCCGCAGCAGGTCAACGGGACTCAATCAAAGACATCAGTGAAGCCAAGTCCAAGAATCGGCGGGAAGAGACAAAAGAATACATCATGATGGGGGAGATAAATTGTTTATTCTCTTTTAGACGGGAGGCGCCAAACAGTCGATTCGATACAAAATGGCATCCACGATTCGCTTCGACGCCGGAGCTCATCAACATCGCATCTCAACCTTTGGGTGCTTAGCACGGCGCTCACGATCCGGCCCGCAACAGGATGAAAGATTTGCGGTTGAAAAGCGGAGGAATAATCTTGTATCATATGTTTATCTTCTGGAATTACTTACACAGGCGTTGGGGGCACTTCTTCTTGTTCATCAAACGGTTCCAACTTGGAGCCCGTTGGCGGGGTGGATCTTGTTTACAGGCGTCGGTCGTGTGTTTGGGTACAGTTTTGTGAGAGGGCTGCTATACCCTTGTTTGGGATTTTTGTTTGACGGGTGGAGGGGGGCGCTTATTGTGGGGAAGAAAGAGGGGGTGATGAGTGTGAAGTGAGAGGGGAGGCGAGAATAGGGCAGTGCATGAATAAAAGTTGATATGAACCACTCAGCGCTTTCCTGTGCAACTTTGTTTTCTATGTCTGTCTTTGCCTGTAGTCAGGTGATTTGCGACCTTAGCGGACGCTAAAATTGCAGTGCAAATCGCCTTCTTGAAACTTGTAGTGGGAGCGGTGTGAGGGGGAAAATTCGCTTAAGCCTCAGGCACAAATTTCGCTTAATTATGGCGCTAAGGCGTATTTAGCCTCGCTCCTAAGCTTCTACGAGCTTCACGCTTCTCTTCTGGAATTAATCGTAATTCTAGAAATCTCTTGTGTTTGTACGTAACGTGAATTCAACGCAGTAAATCGTCAATCTGGTACATGGTTCACTTCTGCCTATCTGTCCTCTGGATCTTCAGCGGTGACGAAGAGAGGCAGCCGACAGAGCTAAAATTGCAGTGAAAATCGATTCTGACATGCGGGTACAAGAACAGAGGTTATTTCCCCTGTACCCTCATTCCTGCAAAGTGGGACTTCTCACCCAGGATGTCCACTCCAGCATTCCAAAATCCCTTTTTGAGGAGAGCATCGCCCTCGCTTACAATTTGGCTTGACGTCGATGAGGGAAAGTCCCGACCGAGGTCTGATTTTTCATTTTGTTTCCTAGAGTTGGCACAGGGGACCTTACCCGTCGGCAATTCCTCGCTTTGCTGGGGCCGACTTGCACGAGCAGAGCTGGCCCGAACCGGGTGCGGAAATGTCTGTGAGTAGTATGGAAGCAGTGTTAGTTCTTCTCAAGCGATTCTGTCGCTCGTGGAGGACGCTAAAATTGCAGTGCTAAATTGAATTTTAAACACACGTGCGCAAGCTGTTCCAATGGCGGTCGTGGGGGAAGGAATCCGTCCTTCGAGGCTAAAATTGCAGTGCACGGCGAATGTTGAACCCCCGAGAGAGCTAAAATTGGGAGTGCGGGTGTTATCCGGTCCCACTCAATACCCTGATTCTCTACAGGCATCGCACTTCCCCGAGCCTCTGACCGAGACACCGGTAGCTGGCCTTCCAAAATTCCGTTCTGAGGCTTCACTTCTTCCACTCGGATTTTTTAATCCGAGGAATGTAGGAAGCGCCTCAAGGGTTTCGTTCTTCTATTGCTAAATGAACGAGAGGCAGAGGCAGCAAGAAACTACTGAGTTCTTTCCAAATGATTTGGCGACCCTCCTCGAGGAGGCTAAAGTTGCAGTGCTTGCAATTTGCCATTGGTCACTTACCAATGGTGGCCACTGGTATCGAAAGAGAGCCGGCTCGAGTACGCTAAAATTGCAGTGCTATTGAGGCTATTCGCACTTGGAAACGGGAGAAGAGAACTACAGTAGGGTGCCATAAGTATTCGCACAGGGTCTGTGCTCATCAGCCAATCACTTCTCTTAGAAGTCTCAGTGTGATCTCAACGGCCCTCAAATTACAGTGCAATCGGGTTGCCTCGGTGGAAGGTCCTGCCCCGTCGGTGCCTGAAAGTCTCAGCCATGACTTTCGGGTAGCTTCCAGAATTCCATTTTGAGGTAGCTCATCTTCCTACCTTATAGTTTGACAAGACAGATTTGGGGAGCTTTCCAGGATTTTGTCATGTTTTACAAAATTCATTGAATCGGTATTCGAGCAGGGAAGAGGTTGTTGATTTCTTCTCAAGTAATGAGTGCCTCTCCTCGAAGACGCTAAAATTGCAGTGCGGCAAAGGGCAAAAATGTTTCCTTACCGACAAACGTGGGGGAAGAGTACCTCCTCTACAGAGCTAAAATTGCAGTGCAGATTGGGCAGGCATGAAGGCGGGAAAGAATTCCAGCGTGCCAGGCCCGCCAACCGAGCCACGATCCACGATTTCGCCTATCGATCCAGGCAAAAATCCTTAGCGAACCCCTACCCTACTTTACTCAAGGTAAAGTACAATTTTTATTATAAAAACAACATTTAAATAAGAAAAGAAGCCAAGGCTATAACCAAGGATATTACTTTGATAACTCTAAGTCTTTTTAGAATTTTTTAAGTACTTTTGGAAAAGTCTTAGTTTTTGGTGTAAATTTACTATGGAA
The DNA here is from genome assembly GCF_002865645.1 of Hyaloscypha bicolor E. NCBI lineage: Eukaryota > Fungi > Ascomycota > Leotiomycetes > Helotiales > Hyaloscyphaceae > Hyaloscypha > Hyaloscypha bicolor. The sequence continues at coordinate 835,528 of NW_020194585.1, read as the reverse complement.
GGTACTTTCGCAGGGTCGATTATGGATTGATCCTGGACCGATCCCGCACAGATCATCGCCGAGCCTGCAGTGTACTATTATTTGGCAAATTCCTTAAAGGCCAGAAAGGAATTACACTCCTCTAAACCTCCTGACTTAGCGGGGCAGGGTGAAAGTCTCAAGCAATTGAATTTCCTTTCACTAATTCGAATGGGGAAAGTAGAGAATGTTTTGATTTCTTCAATCTCGCTACTTCTCGACTCTCAACTCTCAACTCCCGCTTGATTACTTTCCCCCTTCTTTTCAGTATTAATAAATCTCACTCCTCTCAAGTCAATACAAATTACTCTTTCTGCTGCACTTATCCTCTGTGCAACTCTTCGCCAACAGCCAGGTGATTCTGTCCCTCCTCGACCACGCTAAAACTCCTGTGCCGGAAATTTCTCCGCTATCTGATAGCTTAGAGGAAACCTAGCCGAACTCACTTTCTCAAAAGACTTGAGTCACAGACGCTCCCGCATTGGCAGAGTTGCAAGGCAACTCGCAGAATGAAATCTCTAATAAAACGGAGTCGCTCTTGCGATACTTGCGGGTCGGAGCAGCGAAAACGAGTTACTTTTCATGAATTATGCTAGACGAGGGGAACCTTATCTTTACTTGTTTTGATTAGTTAGTTAGCTAGAGCTGGTTTAAGAGTTATCGAGGAAGTAGAGATGAGATGAAATAAAAAATTATTTATTTTATGTAATTGTCTTCTCCCAAATATTTCTATATAATCATGTAGTTCATGCCCTCCGTAAGGACGCTAAAATTGCAGTGCAATGGGCTAGTAGTGGGGTGGTGTAGAAGAGAGGCAGCCCGCCAGAGCTAAAACTGCAGCGAGAATCGATTCTGACGTGCAGATACACTAAATTTACTTCTCTTATAAAGTATATATTTATTAGCTACTAACTTCCTTTCTAATCTTATTAATATGCCGCGTGGAAGAAGGTACTAGCCTTATATAATTATAATAACTCCTTTTGAGGAGCTCTGGCGCTATTCTGCTTTTACTTCCTTGCGCTACGTCTTATATCTGGAACTAATACATATCTTGACTGAAACCCTCACACTGTGGCAAAATATGGTCACATGATTAAAGAAACCTGATACAGTTTATGTTCCCGAGAATTCGCTCCAATTTAATCACTCAGATCTGCCAGTTCAACAAATTCAACAACTTCCATACATTTCCTGCTAAGCCAACAACCACCAAACAATTTGATTTAAAGAGAGTCTGTATCCATAGCAAAAGCACAATTCAAATAAAGCCTCCATACATTGAAATCCAGCCCAAACCAACAACCACTTTAGACAATTAGGCAAGGAAGGAGCGCTTTGTGTCCACGGGTCATAGGCTATCCAACTTCTTTCTCACACATCATGCTAAAGGGCGACGCAAAAGTTGAGGATGCCATCTCCATTTTGCTCGCAACAGGCATTCGGCTGTACGCAAATCCCACCAACTATAGACGATGGCTAAGCTATACGAAATATGAGGGAACAATATAAAGTAACTTACCAACAAGGCAATTCAAAAAACCATCGCAGCACGCCTGCACCGGGTGGTTAACGTCGCAACCGTTGCGCTTCTCCATGGGATTTGCCGTGGCTGCAACGGTGAGAGTGAGGACGGCGATGACTTTCTTAGCGAGCATTTTTACTATATTGGGGCTGGAGGCTAGAGCGGAAGCTTGTTTGCCTTTGGTTTGGAATTGAGTTGTGGTTGTGACTAGTTGTGATTGAAAATAAAGGTGATTGAGGAAAGAGGGGTTTAATGGATGAGAACGCTCTCTTTATAGACGTTTGACTTACTGGAGGACACAACTTCACATGTCGTAGTGAGGACAGATCCTTCCCTCTTTGACTACTGAAGCTCGTCTTAATTATCACATGTTGCGATGAAAGTGCATTCCGTCAAAAATTGGATGACAGAATGAAGATCGAGGACTGTTTGCCTGGCAGACCTGGGAAATTCCGCCTGTTGGTATAGAATAACCAACAATGTGAGCGAGCTATCTCTTTGTGATGCCCGTTTGCAGATCTCCATTCTGTATTAAATTTAATTCCTTGCCGACATGTGAGAGGGTATGGAATTCGCCTTCTCTAGGGGTTTGCCCACTTCCCTCAAGAATTGAAAGGAGTGGTCCGGTTTCCAATCAGTCTTTGTGCTTTGCCATTTGTTTGCTTTTCCTTCCAATTTCAAGATTCGGTAAATATTGCTAGGTGAAAGAGAGGAAGGCATGTGATGGTCATGTAGATTTGAAGGGCCGGTAGGATAAGCCCAACTCAAGATATGAAGATTGTTGCACATGAAAAGGAGATGTGAGGCCTGTATGCTGTAATGCCTACGCAAACTCTGCCACTAGCCCTAGTAATTTGCGTTTGTGGTCTTTCTATCTCTTGATCTGTGGGGAAAGTCTTTCTTGGCCGCATAAGGGGAAACTCAATTAAACGCTGCACAGCGTAGCACAGTATAGCGACGGAACAGAGTTCCAGATATCCGCTGCATTGCAGATCATGGGGATTGCCGAAGCGATTTGCAGAGGTTCCGGTCGAGCAGAACAGCAATACCGAAGATTTTTCCTTGCAGAGGTTTCCGTCAAGCAGAACAGCAATCCCCAACGCTACGGAGCATGGAGAGTTCCGCTTTTCGTGCATCCTAAAGTCAGACATGGCCCGGGCCGCCTCCGACGTTAAAGGCGTTAATATGGTGAACCTCGCAAAGATACACGCTAAACGATGCCTCAGGGAAATAATGCAGCGGCCCTCGATTCAACAGTCCGACGTGACAGTGCTGGTCGAAGGGCCTATAGATGGCGCCGGGGACGGGATGCATGTGAGCTGTATCACCGCCTCGTTCCCGCTCCTTTTCTAGTACAGCGCCCTTGCTTTATCGAAATTCTGCGCTGTAACATCGAACCCAGCCTCTAGCAGCAACCACACCACAAGTGCCGGGGGTAACAGTTCTGCTTGGCGGAAAGCTGAATAATAATCTGCTTCACGGAGATTTCCGTGATCGGCAGTGTTGCAGTATTGTAATGGTTTAACTGAGTGTATACCCATGTAATCACAGAAGTCTTGAAAATAATATATCCTAACAGATCAAGGGGTGGAGGGCCACAAACGTAATCTCGCTGCAATAGTCTCCAACCTCATATTAACACAAAGAACTACAGGTAGGGAGTGGCGGATAGAAGCGCTAAGGCTTATGGGGATTTGGAATGATTTGCAGGTAGTTCATCTCTCGATCAAGTCTAGATGACCATCACATGCCTTCCTCTCTTTCGTATACCAAATTTTACTGAATCTTCGGAATCATCTCCGCAAAGATGCGCGGGGGCGGACCAGCTGGGGCACTACACGGTGACGCAATTAGGCGGTACTTAGCGGGGTTTTGGGATTGGGGCTAACTCGTAACATCCCTGTGTATGTTTGTGGGGCATCGCACCGCCACCTGCTCGGTAGCTTGTTGCCATTCCTACCAGAAGCCGACCCCGCAAATTCATTGTTGGTACATTGCTCGGCACCCTGGAGAATGGCCCACGCGGCGTGGGCTCTCCTCCATTGCCCTAGCGAGCCAATCACCCTAAATACGCTTCAAGTAGAGAGCATGCAAGTCTGGCAGATGAATAACGCCTTTAGCGCAGTATTGAACCGTCTTGACATCCATCGGCCCGGAGGCAAAGACGTTAGCTGGCATGAGGCTCTGGGCTTCCTGTTGGTCCGGATCCAACAATTGATCTCCATAAACCCGAGTTTTACATCGAACTGGACAGACTTATCTGGCCCACGTATATACGTCTTATCGCCGGCGCGAGACTCATTCTCGAGGAGTTGGATGTCAGTGACGCCACCGAGACCCCAGGCGCATTTGGGGATATTGGGGTCTCCAAAGATAGATTTAAGAGTCTTGCCGTTGTTTGATGCCGTGGTGAAAGCCGATTTTCCGAGGACTAAGATATCGATGAGTCGAACTACCCTCCTCTTTGGGCGAACGAGAATAGTGATGAGAAAGATGGTACCATGTCAGCTGAGACAATTCTCTCGATGGGACACCTTTATGCAAAATAGTCCCATGAAGCTGTGCATAGACGCGAAGCGTGTCAAATAACCATCAAACTTGTACGTGGCTTGGATCTCTTTGAACGGTTCGTCTCCTCGAGCCTAGACTTTGATATCCCTTGAGGTTTCGCGCCCTTGACTGCAATTGACTTCTTCCTGGGTGGTACCCGATTGCGAGGGCCTGAAGAATTCGGCTTGTTTGCATTCGAAGGATTGCGCAATGGGGGTTCATGAAGTGGTGGTGCTACACTTTGTTCTGCGAACATGCCAAATCGAGGGCGGTTTATGAGCGAGTCATTGACTTGCTAGTTGTCCTGTGTCATGATGCTTTGACTGTAGAACTTTGTTGTCGATGTCGTCGACTGCACCGGAAACTCTCTCCTTATGTACCTGGGGTTGTCTTTTGCGCGCCTGCCGTGGGACTTGTACAGAACTGTCCCCGGGTTCATCTACCGTATCGGACGCTTTTTGTCGTTTCGACCGACGAGTGGGCATGGGGGCTTCTGCGGGTGTCGGTGTGGTTTATCGGGATCCGGTGCTATGGTTGGCAACACTTTGGATCTGCGCGGTGCTCTTCGTGATTCTGCCACCGCGGGTCTTGCGAGAAGTGTCCTTCGGCGGCCGAGGTGACAATGCTCGTGGCTGCGATACACGCTCAGAGGCTGGAGCGTCGGCTATACCTGGCTCCGGCTCCGGCTCCGGCTTGAGACCAAACATTCGAACAAACTCAGCCTGTTCCTCCTTGCTGACTCCCCAAGCATCCCAGGTACGGTGTTGTGTGTCGAGTTCTTTTTGGGTCAGTGGCATTTTCATTGGTGGCTCATTCTTGCACCGTTTCTGAGCTACAGCTTCTTCTCGCACCGTAGCGTCGATCTGCTCTTGTGTTTTCCCCTCGATCCGTTCAAGAAAGTTGAGACTTCTTTGTGATGTCCTCTATAGGATGTATGGATCCGTTGAACAGATCAATGCCGCGGTACTCGACAAGTGTGCTAAGTATGTATGAAGATACTTTCTTTGGGTTAAGTATAAGGCTTAGAGTAGAATACTAGATATATTATTGAGTTTTACTTGAATCTTCTTGTACGGCAGGCAGTGACGTGCGATTTAGCCTCTTACAAGTATTATGGACGGGGAGGCGATGAGGGTACAGAGGAAGAATTTGAAGCAGAGTGATTAATAATTAGCGGGGTAACCTCTCAAAGTCTATCTCCAGCCCTTTGGAACCTCTTCCAGCTGAGGATGAAACAGTCTCAATGAGTCAGGATGGGGAAACTACGTAGGATGTTACATTTATCGAAACCGACGCCACTAGGGCTTGACTTAGAAACCGCAAGTCCCAAGACACCTAGCGCTTTCCTGTGCACTTGTTTGCTATGTCTGTCTTTACCTGCAGTCAGGTGATTTGCGGCCTTAGAGGACGCTAAAATTGTAATGCAAATCTCCATCACACTTGCTTGGTGAGGCTAAAGGAGGACATCAACGCCGACAGAGCTAAAATTGCAGTCTGTACCGTAAAAAGCTACTATTAGCTACAGAGATGAAGGGAAGAGCCACCTCGACAATGCTCAATTTGCGGTGCAAGTGGCACTAACGCTGGTAGTGAGGCGATAGTGAAGAGAGGCAGCCCAACAGAGCCAAAATTGCAGCTGAAAATCGATTCTGACTTGCGGATACAAGAACGGAGGTTGTTTTCCCTGTACCCTCATTCCTGCAAAGTGGAACTTCTCACCCAGGATGTCTGTCACGTGCTGCGCACAGGCGTATATATAGCTTCTTCACCGCCCTTAGGGCACCATCATTCATACATATTTACACCAAACACACACACACATTCCACATCCACAGCTTGTCCAGGCAGTGACAATGTCCACTGCCAGCATTCCAAAATCCCTTTTGGGGAGAGCATTGTCCCCGCTGACAATTTGACTTGACATCGATGAGAGGTAGTCCCGAGGTCTGATTTTTCATTTTGTTTCCTAGAGTAGGCACAGGGGACCTTAGTATGGAAGTCGTGTTAGTTCTTCTCAAGTGGTTCTGTCGCTCGTTGAGGACGCTAAAATTGCACTGTGGTAGCAATATTTGTCATTTTCATATTTTTTTGGCCAATGATAGGGAAAGAGAACTGCCTCGAGAGAGCTAAAATTGCAGTGCAATTACTCCTGCAACACTGCGCGTTATCCCCTGCCAATGGGGGAGAAGAGATCCGCTTCGAGAGAGCTAAAATTGCAGTGCTGATTGGGGGTGTCGATTGGGGGTGTCGATTGGGGGTGTCGATTGGGGGTGTCGATTGGGGCAGGGGTGTCGATAAACTTGTAATTGGCTACCTAAGCTCTTCAAAAATCTTAAGTTATATTTTTAATAAGTCTAAGCTAGCATATTATAACCCTAGTATTTTAATCACGTGCTTCCTAACTAATAATAAAAGGATTCCTTAAAATAGAATTTTAATTTAAAGGAGTTTATATGCTAATTAATTAAGTTCTAGTTTTTAGGCCCTATAAGGCCCTGTAAATTGAGTGCTTATAGGGCTCTCACATCAAGTTTTAGGGACTTACTCGCTAAATTTCTAGGCTTTCTCAAGCTTACCTTCGGGCTATAAAATATGAAATTTCTAACTTCATTAATTTAAAGAGCTATTACTAAACTAAATTTTATAAAAAGTTAATATTTGAATAGCGCTTAATTAGCGCTATAAGGAAATAAAACAAGTTTTACATTATATTAATTCCTTATAAATTTGAATTAAATTAAAGAAAAAGCCAGAGTTTTGGTGTTCCTGTCCGAGCGCCTAGCCTGCTCCCAATCGACACCCCTAATCGACATCCGGGGGTGTCGTTTTACATTTTCCCCCAGAGTGGAACACTAAAAAATTTGAGATTTTTTCAAAGTACTCCAAAAATTCTGAAAACTTCCAGGACTACTATGGTAAAGTCACCAATCGCGAATATTAACTTAGTCCTTTTATTTTGAGTCGTTGTTTTGGCGAAATCAAGGTTTTGGGCGATTGGCTAGTCTGGGCGGTTGGCCCTTGAATGCTTCTAGAGCAAACGATCGGTCGATAGGATAATTCTTGAGCCAGGGTCTTCCACCTCTCGCGTTCACAGAAATTGGGCGAAGGGCAGAGGGACTTTGGGAATTGTAGAGGTAACTCAGTAAATCGAGATGGAAACCGGGATTTGGGCAAAATATCATTTTCTATGCACTCACTTCATCTTCGGACGAAGGCAATGAGGTGACCCGATATTTCCTTTCCATTCTTATACAAAGCAGTCTCGCTTGTGGTATTCCATCTTGTAATCGTACATAGATATACATCCCATTCCATGACGTCCATACTCCAAAGCCCTTCTTTCCTTCCTTCCTTAACTCCAGAATTCGAACCCATAGAGTACACGCCTCTCTTTCACAAATTTTAACGCCTAAGAGGAACTCCCTCACGACCCACCAACACTAACCCCCACCCCTTGCACCAACGGCACCCTCGCGCCCACCAACCCCCTCCGATCCCTCCCCATCCTGCCTCGCCCAAGCCAATTCAACTTCAACCCCCTTGTCAACTCCTCCATACACTTCTGGCTCGCCTCATCGCCACCACCACCCACACCAACACCAGTAAGCACGCTCATACACTGCAGCATCCTGCCCACCGTCTCCGTCAACCTCTTCCCTTCACCCTCAACGTTCTTCTCCCTGCCTCTATCTCTCCCATATGGAAGTGGATACACACTGGCGTATCCAGAACTCGGGGTGAATGGTCTGCTCGGTGGAGGAGGCAAACTCGAAATCCCCAGCCCAGAGACAGAAGCAGAGGGGTCGGAGCCGTGACTCACGTTCGAGATTGCTCGTGATCGATTTCCCGACCCGTCTCCGGAAGAGCCACCTAGAAGGGTTGTAGTTTGGGAACCGTAGGATGCGTGGGAGGGGTCGAGACTCATCGCTGTGCCTGGTCTCCCAGTTGAGAACGAATCCGGACTCGTGCTCAAGATATCACTTGTCGGTATAGACAAACTTATCGAGTCGAGACTCAGCCGCGAGAATATCGTCTTCAGGGTGTCGAAACGAGGTAGGATGACAGTGTCGCGGTAAGAGGTTAAAACGATTCTGCGGACCTCGAGAGCTTGAGATGCGGGGATGTTGGTTGGTGAGTGGTTTGTAGATGGTAATGCGCCCCAGAAATCACGCGCTTGCTCGGGGGACATGAGGGGCCCGTGGCCGGAGAACTCGAGGTCGAGGGGGAGGAAGACGGCTTGCATGTATGGCAGGAGGGAGGTAAATGTGAAGAGCCACATCTCTACTAGATGTGGGATGAGGCGCTCATCGGGGGTGCGTTTGAGTGTTTGGTCGAGGGATGAGAAGCCTGTATGGAGGAGATCGCGCAGGTCTTCTACGATTAGGTTCGGGGCCCGCTTTTGAATGCAGCGTTGGAGGTGAAGTCTGTTCTCGTCAGTTGGAGATCGGATGATAGACGGGATATGAAATCAGACGCAAAGGGGGGACTTACGTTACGAGACGGTTGAAGTCTTCAACTGGCAACCGTAAATCTTCTCCCTCAAATATGATCAATAATTTGGCTTTCAAGAATGGCCAGGCATCGTCAGCTCCCATGTTATTTAGTCCGTACTTGGCCAAATCCTGAGTATCTCCACCATAGATACTAGATGGATACCCAAAACTCGCACCAGCTGATCCAAGATATGACGCTCCGCCAGCTGAACCTAGACTCGATGGACCAGGCCAGTCATTGCTATTTTGATACGACAACTCACTCTCCCTCAACGCATCCGACTTCTCTTCTTTCTTCTTCTCCCTCAACGCCCTCCCACCATGCCTTAAATCCAACCCACTCATGCTCTTTGCAAAACTTGTGCTCGTTGGTCCCGGACTAGGCGGTAAGTTGAAATTATACAGGCTACTCGGGGCACTCGGGTCCACAGGTTTAGAATTGCTCGCCGCCGATGACAACGGCAAGTGATGATCATCCTTACTACTCAATTTGTGCTTCTGCCTTGACAAGAAATGGTGCTTATGCTTCTCTTTCTCCTTATCCTTTTCCGGGGGTTGCGGCGGGGTCTGGGAATCGATGGCGCGAATGGTCGCCGAGGACGAGTTGGCCATGCTGTACATGCTCGCAGCGCTCGACATGCTATCTGTCAAACTATTGGTACTGAAGTTGCCGCGCTGCAGCGACGCAAAGGCCATCTTACTAGGACTTGGGAGGGCTCCCGCTCTGGCCTCCTTATCCTTCGAGATGCCAATCTTGCCGGGCCGCGAGAACAGCTTCACCTTAGACTTCTCGCTCTTTATGGGTTTGTCGGGGTGTGGTAGTTGCTGCTGGCGATGCTGTTCATATTCCATGGCGGGCAGGCCCGGCGATGATCCCGGCGACTTTGGAAACACGACGTTGGCTGCTGTTTGCGCGGCATTTCCATGCGATCCACCTAAAAGTCCATTCTGGTATACCTGCCCCCCAAAGCCGCTTTCCCTTGGCCCGGATGCCTCTGTCAAGCTTAACAGGGGAGGACTTGTCGGTCCTCGAGATGGTCTCCTTCCCCCGTTTGAGCCATTGTCCGTCTGAGGTGTTGGGACGGTCTGCGAGCGCTGGCGCATATGCATTGACTGATGCTGCATTGCAGCTTGCGCAGCAATTCTGCTCGCGCTCAAGCTGGTATTCGGATCCGCCATACTGCCCAAGTTCGACGTCGCTACCGTGGGGAGATGCGGCTCAAAGGAGCCTTGGGTCTGGGAATGTTTCCTTCCGTGGCCGCGGTGGAAGTCGCTGGTGTTCAGCTTCAACTGAGTAGGAAGAGCAGCTGGCGACGCACTTCTCAGTGGCAGATCAGAGCGAGCATGGACTGCTGTTGGGCGCGAGAAGTTCTGGAGGCTGCTGGTGCTGGAGTTGGCTTGCGACTGGACGTACAGAGGTCGTGGTGGTGGAGGGGTCGGCGCATTCTGCCACGGGACAACACTCCCAGATGCAGCTGCAGCGATGATGGCGGTGGAGGGTCGTGGCTTGCTGATCGTAAGGGGTGTGTCGTCGTCGTCCTCTTCAGAGGAGGATTCGACTCTTCGGAGAGCTGGGCGCGATGTTGTTGATTGCGCAGCCATCACCATCGGTGAAAAGCTGCCCGGCGCCCTTGATTGCGGTGTCCCTGTCGACTGCGACATGGTTGCTGGCTTGTGAAATGCATAAATGTTTCACATAATTTGCGTAGATCAGCGGAAATGACCGGGGAGACTCGAGGACGGTATTGGTGGGGGCGACTCGTTCGGGGCAAAGCCTAAATGCTTCGATAGCTTGAAATATGAAAGAGAGGCCAAGAGCAGCTCACCGTCCTTGAATAGGAAATAGTGAGGTTCAGACCCGGAGGAGGTTTGTAAGTATCAGTCTACCCACGGCTTGGAATCCCTCCGGCTTGGTTGACCCAATAATCGTTCAGCTCCCGACGTCTTGAAGCGGCAGCTCTAAAAATCGTAGTCCGGCACTACCGTACTTCGCGCCCTCCACCTCACTCAGCTTTTTCGTAGCACACGACCACGACCTACTCTCTTCTCCATAATTAGATCAATACAGAACCATGGCGGCACCAAAATCTACAGAAGCTTCACAGCTGAAATTCGAACTCCTCTCAGCAACCTATCAATCCCCCACCAACGAGCCGTTCACCCACACAACCAAGCTCCCCGCACCTCCCACCACGAAAACAACAGACCGAACTGCCTACCTCGCCAGCCTCCGAAAAGCCACCGCGGAGATGCAAGAAACGATAAACAAGGAGCTTACATCGCGGATGGAGGAAGACAAGGCGCGCGAAGCTGTTGCAAACGGTACCTCCAATCCAAAAGTGGTGGACGAAGCGAAAGAGGAAGATAATTACGGGGAAGAGGTTGTAGAGGAAGATTGATGGCACGAGGTTCCGAATGGATTTGATATGTACTCATGGTCCCAATATCTAGACGGGATATATACAACAAACACCTAGACACTACACCGAAGAACTCCTCGCTATGTTTCTATCCATTCGCTGCACCAAATCACGAACATCACCTCCATTGCGCCGCCTTCAAACTCTCCATCCCGCCCGGCGACCGCCCGTTCGCACGATTCAAACATCCGTAATGCACAACTCCGTTATCTGGCAACACGGCAAACACGGTTCCTCCTAGCCGTTTGTGACACACACCGCATACTCTCTCTTCCGACACAATTACTCTTCTATTTCGCCCTCCGTTGCTACCTGGTATCCCGTCGCCGAGTAGGAGCGCTGCTTGTGCAGAGACGACTTCGCTCTTGCGGAGCCCGGAAACGACTTTTGCTTCGTTGACGATGGAGTTCGCTGCTCGTATACGGCCACGGAAATAGGATTCCAACTCTGCGACTGGGAGGGTTGCCGGGATGAGGTTCAGTGTTGACGAGGCGGGGAGACGGGAACCGTGTTTGGAAAGGAGGTCGAGTGCGGGTGGCCAGTTTGGCTGGTGCGGTTGTGGGGGTGTGAGGTAAAGGGAGAGAAGTGTGTGATATATTGGGGGGACGGCATCTTCGTCGTCCTGGCTGGTTGAGCCACGGCGAGATTGGATGGGTGAAGCGACTGCTGAGTCTTGGGTGAGGTGGATGCGGTTGCAGTACCTGGAAGTGTTAGCTAGCTCCCAAATGGAGATGAATAGACGTACTCTTCTGCCTTTCTGTAGTCTCTGAGCTTGAAGACGTAGATCTCTAATGCCTGTTTATGCTGCCCCATATTACTTAAAACAACCGTTTGCGCCACATAAAAATAAGGATCTAGTTTCAGGTCAGCGAGAATTTCCTAGGAAATTGTCTGTAGAACCTACCATCCTTGGGTATCAATCCAAAAGCCTTGGACAACGAGTGACTTTTAGTCTCGTTACTCGTCTTTAAAAAGGAAGTCAATCTCTGCATCAGCCCTCTCCAGCTCTCCGAATCCCTGTCTTCTCTACTCCTCAACTCCTGAATATAAGCTTCAATCAGCCGGTTATGATACTCGGGGTTCAAATCGTTCAGTTCGTTGATCACGTGCTCCAAGTATTTCACTGCGAGCTTCGCATCAATCCCTTGCAAGAAATTGACCACCCTATCTCTTGGTAGAGTCTCAGCATTCTCTGTATCTGCCAGGAATATTTCCATCCCCAAGGTTGGATCTGCTCGTAATGGCCATTCTGCAAATTCTAGAATCAAGTCGATCATTTCTGGTGGGAGATTCTGTAGATATCCAACAGTCCTTTGCGGGCCTTGTAAGGTTGCTGGGGTCTCGTTCTCGTCCTTGGACATTCCGAATCTCTTCAATAATTCGAGTGCAGGCCGATGAAGTTTCTTGCCATGAAAGAAATCAACCAGTTCGCTGTATCTCCCAGTTTCCAGAAGCTTCTCATTGACCACATCAGGGTCACAGAAGTTGGGAATTCGGAACAGGGCACCAGCCAGTTGAGGCTTGGCCAACATGTAGGATCTGAAGAGGGTTGTATCAATGAGCTTTGCAGTATCTCGCAACTTTATCTCTCGATCTTTCTCGGCATCGGATGCTGGCGTGGTGAGAAGTGATGCGAAAGCATGTTCAAAATTCCCGTTATGGCCGTTTTGCGTTCGTGCTTTCATTTTCCCTGTGTCTGCATCCAGAAACTCTTTCATCCTGTTGCGTGCTTGAACCAAGAAATCATTGAGAGCAAGGGCCGCGGTAATGAGATCCTTGCCTTCAAGACGTGTATCATCTGGTCTGGCACGAGTGCTAGCCGTATCACTTGAGTCACCACCATCGAGTCGCATGAAGGACCGAATCGAAGAGGTGTCTGAGAGAGCTTTCTGGTGGGTCTTGAGCAGCTTGTTTATAGCGGCAGGTTTTGGAGACCCAACATCTTGCTTCGCTTCCCCCTGTTTCTCCTCTGTAATGGGTCCAGCATCCCCATTAGTACCCGCTTTTGAATCTTCGTTGTCCGTGTCGACATCTGGATGTTTCTCCTCAATTGTCGATAAGTCACCCGCAATGACTCTCGGATACAACTTGATGACTCGTTCTGGTGGTGCCTGGACATCCTGTTCCATAAAAATATCAACAGCATCCCGATATTTGCGTTCATCAAAGAGTGCTTGTGCCTTTTGAATCTTTATTTCGCGAAGGCGTTCCACCTTGTGCTTGAGGAGAGCGTCTTCAAGCATATTGAGCACGCTAATTGCTTCATCATATTTCCCCTTTTCCACAAGCTCATCGACTTGGGTGTCGTAATTCGTTGCTCCCATCCGCCAGATAACCCGTTCACTAGCTACGTGGAATCCCTTCCCAGCATGAGCTAAACTCACTGTTGGCGGAGGGAAATGTAGCTGCTTCGCATTCGGTAGGGCGATGGACTGCAGAAGTGACAGTGTATCCGGATTCCGAACCTCCAGTGTCCCTTGTGAGGGTGACTGCAGGGCCAAGATGTATGGGTAGGAATACCCTATAGCATCTGGTGCCTGTTGCCATGGGATTTGTCTCTTTTCCAAGGGCTTCCCTTCCGATGTGATGAACAGCGAATTAATGTCCTTTGCAAGAAGCATTTCTCCGTCTGCAAGTTTTGTCGCCAATGGATTCGGCATGTAACCCCCGAGGCCCATATACCCCATGCTTGCTGATCCAAGGCCTCCAAATCGACTCCCCTGGGCGCCTGCGGCGCCACCAATAGCTCCAGGGCCAACAATCTCCTCTGCCTCCTGCGTGATAACATCCACAATCACATACCCCGCGTTCATACCACATATGATCTTCGTCGCAGAAGCCCACGTCAATGTTTTGATTGATTCCGGTAGGGTGATCTCAACTGTGTCTTGCTCCAGCTCGGACTCGTGCCATGACCAGAGTATCAGACGCCTCTTAACAGCCACTGCCAACCTTGAAATGATTTCCGGTATCCCCGTAGCAGAGTCCTTGACAATGTTCGATGTAACAGCAAATGTTGTAGCGCTTTTGGTCTTCGCCAACTGCTCTTGAAGTGTGTATGATTGCAAATCATGGATCGAGACGTATGAATTCGACAAAGATATCAAAATATTCGCCTCCTTCAAAATGGCTAGCTGTTCGACAGCCCTAGTTGAGAATTTCTCCACCTCTCGCAGCAGATCGACCGGTTTCGGGGTAGAAGAGGAGCTCGGTCGTGAGGGAGGCTTGTCGTCTGGTTTTGTACTCCCATTCTGTTTCTCCTCTGGGATCTCGTTGACTCGGTATATGCGCAGACTCCCCGTGCTCAAACCAACTAGTAATCGATCGCCTATATCACCATCAGCTTTGGATCGAAGTCCCGTTAAGAAACCTACCATATGCAAGGATGGATTCAATCTTGAACTTGTCCCGTTGCCGGAGCTCAACAATCGGCCGAGCTGTGAAGGCGGAAAGCATGGCTACCGCGCGCCAGCTTCGATACAGGTTGTGCCAGAGCTGAAAATCGGTATCATCGAATCTTTAGAATCATCGAAGAGAGTGTTTGGGGCCTGTGAGGCGTGTTGCATTCATCGGCGCATCATGTTGTTGTACAACGGAGCTCAAGTTCTGGCGCTCCGCGAAATGACGATGTTTGCCGAAGCGCTAGCTTAGACCTGGGAATTCACTGCGGACAACCTCTCCTCTCTTTCTCCCTCTCTTTCTACATGATTTGTTTTATTCAGTACCCTGTCACCTACAGTGAACACAAATACTTGGCAATTATTCTCTCCTAGGGGATTCCCAGTCTTGTCAGTACACAGACTTCAAGATGGGGAAGCACGTGCCGAATGGCAATAAAGGCATCAATCAGCAAACTTGGTTGCCTCGAAGGAAGCTTGATGGGTGTCTGATTCCACGTCACTGGCTAACGACCAATGATATGTATTAGGACCCGTCCTTCACCGTTTGATTCTCAATTAGGCTTGAGTCTCGTGCCGTACTCTATGGGTTTCATGGTTTCAAGATGTTTTGAGGAATTGTGTATCACATGATCATGATTAAAGAGGTTTTGCTATTTCTAGCTTTCTCAGATCGATAACTTGCAACCATTGAAACGTAACCTATTTTTCTAGGCTTCAGCCTTGTACACATTTGAGTAAGTTCATACTCTGCCTTAACTTCTGTTGCAAAATGGCTGATTGGGACAAGGCTGGTGATTGACGCGCAAACGGCTGGCTTGCCTTCATTTGCACCCATTGCAAGTTTATCAGCCTCCAATCAAACTTTAAACTTGATATTCGTCACATTTTCTGGCCTTTATATGAACACCAGCGATGACCTATGGCTACCCGCCAACCAAAGACCACCCTTGGCACAAAGCTTCACGGCGATAGATTTACACAAACCGTATGCCCCCGACAATCCCATTTCAGTGCTATCATATATGGAACAGCACCAGTTTTGCAACCCGAACCGTGGACCAAACGACGTGAGAAGCACACCAATGCTTCCACTAGGTGTGCTTCTGGATGCCTGGACAGATGTCACCACCGGCTGCTTCGAACTGGTATTCGACAACTACATCTAGCTGGCGACTCTGGGCGTTATGGCGTACGGAGCCCAGGAAACCCAGCTGGCAATCCTAGCTCCCTCCTCTAGCCTCCGCCTACGCGATGGCATTCTCTCTCTAGGACTGCCCAACGATCAATGGATACAAAAATCAAACCGCTTTTTCGCAATGGGCATGAACGCCATGCAGCGATGGGCGACCGGAGTTTGCAACTGGCCCTCCTGGAGCGTAAGCAAGTCACACTACCACTGCCGGATATTCAGCGATTGGCCCTTCCACGGAGTGGATATGCAACAATCGGATTATAAGGGATGATAGATATACCTCTTTCAGCATTCTTTGGATCTCTCTTATCTTTGAATTGGGGGGTTTGCTCATACTTGTTACCCTGAATCTCGAGATGGTCGTCAACTACTTTCAGCGACGGTATAAACGGGGTTTTCACCAATAAGTGAGATGGCAGCTAGATTCGTCATTGCAATTGCAGCGTATGGCGTTTGAAGAGGCGGGATTTGGGGAGTGGGAGGGTGGAGTGAGTGAGGTTTCTACTACTGTAGTGAAAAATCAGCAGATTCAAGTGAGTAAATTCGCCATCCCAAAGCCTTGGGGATATTCCCACCTCTCTTGATTCCCGTCCAATATACTCCCGAGCTAAAGTTTCTCCAATGTCTATAACCTTTGCTTAGACAGTAATGGAATGGGGCGATATGTATCCCAGCATATGTGGAAAGGGAAGTAAGGGAAGGAAAGATTCAATCACGAAGGAAATGAGCGACGAGTGTAAAGGACTTGTCACCGACAGGAATTCGTTACTCTAAATCTACTTCCTATGAGGTAGCAGAGCAATCAAAATACAGCAAAATGAGAAGCGAGGTCCTTGTAGTACGTCCAAGAGTATAGCCTCCCATTGCATACTGCCTCATGTCCTGACACTGAAGAAGCCCAGCTTCTCCATTCCACCGAAATCCCGAACAAAGTAACAACAAGATCAAAACCAAAAGACCCAATACACCCGTACCGCCAACAGTAACCCCAAAATGAATGGACTCGCTCGCTCTGTCGATGTACCGCGCGTGCGGCCCAGAATATCCAAGTGCAAGGTACCACATATCCCTACTCCGCAGACGACGGTCAGTCCTCATCAAATGCTTCCACCGCTTTGTTCAGAAGCTCCATCTTCTTCTTCCACTTCTCGTACTCTGTCTTCGCTTCCTCAAACTTCTTTCGCGTCTCTTCCTCCTCACGAATCGGAACCTGGACAGCAAGAAGCTGTCTCCGCTTATCGAAGCCAAATCTCTGGAAAGCTTCCGCCTGAGTACGGAGACTGTCCCATGTCCAGTCTTCACCAGCTTTTGGATTGAGTGTCAAAATCTCTTCCAGTCCAGTCCGTGCCTTTGTTTCGAAGCCCGCCAGGGACATGTTTGCCTCGACAGCTTTTCCTTTTGCAGTTTCGAAGGTAGATTTGGCGCCAGCATGGGCTCTCTCAACTGCGCTGAACTTTTCCTCGAATCTGGGGAGACTTGCTGACAGACGTTGAACGGGTGTGCTTTCGCGGGGAGTTTCGTTAGCGGAAGAGGGAGATGAATGGACAGGTTCGGGACGACGGTGATTCTGCCAATTATCGCCATCATTGCTGTTGGATGCTGCTGTTTCTTCCGTTGTTTTCTGCTTTCTTGTCAGCGCCATTGCTATCTGGAGGACGCAAGCACTGAGAACATCTGCTGTACTGAGCCTCACCTCTTTGCCTACAGCTTTCCTCTCTGGAACGTCACTTTCGTCACCCGACACTTCCCAAATATCTCCCGTGAACTTTCTGGCAGGAGGTTCGGATTTTGAAGGTTGGAGAGGCTGGACTTTTGTTGTGTCACTGTCGTGTGGTCTCTTAAGGTTAGATGAGGTTGAGGTTTGTTGCAAGGGCTCTTCTGTCGTCTCGTATGGCCCGTCCTGAGAAATGTTCTCTTGGGATGGCCCTTTTAACTTTTGGACGAGATGTACATGCGTTGATTGTAAGTGCTTTTCAAATGCCACTTCCCGGGTCAAACGAAATGAAGCCAAGCGATCAGAAGAATTCTTGACCTTTCCGTCAATTGTGAGAGCGGGCTTTTTTCCAGCTAAATTTGTCATGGGTGGCTTGGTTGGCACGGAGCCCTCGCATTTTTCTTGTTCCTTTTGATATATTGGCTCCTTGGGAAGGTCGACAAAAGAATGTTGCAACTCCTTAGATGGCTGGTTGGGTCTCGGTGCAGGTTTGCGTAGATTTCCTAACCCGTTCGTGACTTGACCTACGACGTTGTTCGTTTCCTCCGTTTTTGCCTTTTTTGCCGGTGGACCTCCTGCTTCTCTATCAACCTGAGATGTACGCGCAAGTCCAGACCCAGGGAAGGGACTTACCAGCAGAATTTGCTTTGTGATTCCTATTCTTGAACCCCTCCACAGCTTCGTGGACGCTGAAGACCACCTGGCTCATATTATTATGTGTCCAAGCTTTGAATCCTCGCTTGGCTTTCAGCATATTCAGGAATGCTCGAAAGACCTCTGCAGCGGATCCGTTCGACTCATACACCATCTTGACATCTTTATGCTCAAGCAAGTGGCCGAGGGCTCCTTCCAAAGCTAAAAAAACCCAGAACTCCAACGCTGCCACCAGCTGCCTGAGCGTATCACAGTCCAGAACTTGGTTCTGCACGAAGTACTTGGACGTGTTGCCCATCATGCGATAGATTTGCATCTCTGCGCGAGCGTGAAGTCCATTCGACTCCGTCGATAGGTAGTTCGATAGGACTTGACGCTTGTCGTAATCTTGGTCTGAGTTGCGGAGCGATGCCTCGTAATGGACCGCATTCGCAATCTGTCGGGACTTCTCGAGCTTTCCCAGCAACTCTTTGAGGTGCTCTCTTTCCTTTCTGAACTCGAGCTTCTCGTGGTGGTTCATCTTGTGGTGGTGGTTGTCGCGTTGAGAGGGGAAGATCCTTCGAAACGCGTGGAACACTTTTGAATATTGGACGAGACGAGCTCGCATTCGATGTCGTGTTTGCATTTGGATTCACCTTTGTCGTGTAATTTATTTGGGTGGAGGACGCGAGGGTTCTTTGCTTGCTTGGGGTTGAGGAGTATTCACTTTCAACATACAAGGCATCGATTCCTAGAGAAGTCTCGTGTTAAAACTGGAAGGAAGAACCATTCTGCAAGGAAATTCACAGATCAAGCAATGAGATGACATTTCCTCACATATCTTGGAGCCTAGCAAAAGTATTCATTTCAATAATTTTACATTTTATCTACACAGCGTTGGAATTGAAATCAGAATCAGAACAAAAACAGTGTTGGTGCAAATGGATGCCTTTAACACCATCCCAAACCGCCTACAGAGCCACCTCCCTCTCCCCATGGTAGTGAAATATGATCAAGAAGGGACGTTCTCCGTTTCTTTGGTGGGCGCGCGGCATATATTCCATGACTCGGCACCTTCCTCAGACGCATTGCTAGTTGAATCCTCGCTGTTGACCATCGGATCTCCTTTGTCGTGTGGTGGTTTAGTGGCATAAGGCGAAACGTAATCCCTCTTCGATGAATTGCTTGTTAGGTCCTCCACATTGCTGCTAATATTCGGACCCTGAGACAGCACGTTTGCCTTGACGCCGCGGCTGCGGTGATGGAACATCGAACGATACTCTGGTTGGATAGCTGGGTGGAGTTGTTGAGTGTCCTTCTTCTCCCACGTAAATGAGGCAACATTGTTGATCGTTCGCTGCTGTGCTTGTTTTTGCGGGGTGGGAGTAACGTCTCTCTCCGTCGTATTGCTTGATTTACCTACCTCGAACAAGCTAGTGTGAGTGGGTATTTCGGAAGAATGCGACTGACGGCGAAGCTGCTCAGCTAACTCGTCCATCTCCTGCTGATACTCATGCACTAGATCCAGGCCGTAGAACAGGTCACAGCCAAGCATTTCTCTACCTCAATTCGAGCTTCTTGAAAGCAGCTGCCTGAGCTATAGCAGATACCGACGTCCAACTTTCTTGAGCTCCGCGAAGTCCTTCCAATAGCCTATCGAATTCCCCTATCACTATTTTGTCCATGTCACCTCATCGATTTTGCGTCTCTGTTGCGAATTCGCTGAAATTTTTGAGTTTGAGCCTTTGAGGCGAGCTAGGTCTTCATAAAATTCTTCGTCCTCTGATACTGGTGCGCTATCATCCTTTACTCTCTTCTGGGGCGTCATTTCTGGCACTAAGTCAGATTCTTCTATATGGTACATAAAACGAGAAAACAAACCCGCGGCCTCTGCAGCGCGTTCTCGTCGCCATCTGAGAGCATCATGACGCATTGTAAATTAAAAGTGGCGCGTTTCGTTCAACACTTTGGTGGACCGTACCTTAGTCCAAACTTCGATGCCATTGTGATCTTTGTAAATCTTACAAGCACAAGTATCTGCGAAGAATCTCTGCTCGAGAGGGAGGCGGCGATTACTTCCACTACTTGTGATTACTTACATGATACCAAAATATCTTTACTTCCACTCTTAAATCAAATAGACCGCTGTTGCTTATTAGTGGCTTCCACCTGGAAATGAAAGCCGCGAGCCTTCCCCGTACTCGGAGTGGCAATCTAAAGACCAAAGCATCAACAGTACCTTCCACTCTTGGTAGAAGCTATGTCACTTCAATCTGGCATCGCAAGTCCTCGGAATCGTCATTTTTTATTGTGATGCCTTCGTACTAACAAAAGTGCAGCGCCCATCCAATTTGCAATTGCCTGGATGAAGACGAGTAATCCAGGGCTTCTACGAACGAGTAGACCCCAGGAGGCAATGTATTGTGAACAGTTTTGTTTTGTTTGATGGGCTCATTGATGAGATGACACAGGATGTCTAGCAATAAGGGGTGGTTCTCCTGAAATCCTTCACAGAGACGCCGAAGCGAACGCTCATTGGCCAATAACCGAAGGAAGGGAACCCCCTTTCGCTGCAATATCCGTAAGCAACTGTTCTTCTGAAATCCTTCACCGCCGAGATCTGCAGTGTGAACCCTCACTTGCCTGCAGCGGAAGAAGCCCTTTCGGACGACACATGATATTGTTGACTTCAAAGCGGCTTAGATGAGATCTTTATTCTAGCAGTTGAACACAACTTTTTTCTTCTTCGTCCCAAGGTCGGTTAGTAGGTTCGCCGCTTCTACTCAGGCACTAATCACCCTCGGCTCACCCTCTCCACACCCAGCTCACCTGTGCAGCCTGAGCAGCCTGGGAAACCTGAGCGGTCCCTGAGCAGTCCCTGAGCAGCCCCTGAGCAGTACCCACTTCACGCATTTGATCTCCAATTAGGCTGGATATG
Organism: Hyaloscypha bicolor E; assembly: GCF_002865645.1. NCBI lineage: Eukaryota > Fungi > Ascomycota > Leotiomycetes > Helotiales > Hyaloscyphaceae > Hyaloscypha > Hyaloscypha bicolor. Next base: position 814,644 of record NW_020194585.1, on the reverse strand, counting down.
GACAGTAGACTAGAGCCTTTTCATTTTAATTATGTCAAGTTTCGGCGATGATCCCTCTTTTGTTCCGCCATAGCAGGGCAGTTGCGGGTATATTTGAGCGCGAGTTCTTGTAGCATCGAAGTTAAAAGTGGTTAGCAAATTGAAGTCATATATGATGACGTTGAAGTGTGAGGCTTAATAACCTAGTCACATAGTGTAACCCAACCCTCATTGCATCTGAGCTGGATTGGAAGTTGTGCAAGGTTGAGAAGGAAAATGTTATCGTGGAATATTATGAAATAAGGTTGGCGTTAAAGTTGAAACGAAATTTAAGCACCACAGGGGAGGCGCGGCACTTCGCGTTTGCATGCTGGGGTCTCTACCAAATCACGTTCAATGAAAGTTATTTCGCTTCTAAATTTAGAAATCAGGCTTCGCTCCCCAACCTGCAAAGCCCATCTTCAGGCAGCCGCTACACATAGCTCTACATTCGTGGCACCCAGGAGAGAATCGACAATTAGAGCTTGGAAAAGTCCTCGGTATCAAAGTTGGCTGTCGTCTTGATCAGGTGGAGGAGATCAAGAAGATCTACCTGGAAAAGGCCCCAGTATTATCCCGCGTTGTAGGGATGGCGGCGGCAGAGATGATGGATAAATTGAACCTGGAAATCCAGGAAGATGGGTCGATTAGTTTGACTGAGTGGGCGAGTCCAGAGAAAAAGGTGGACAAACCAGGGGAAGACAACTCCAAAGCGATGTTCCCAAGCGCGGGAGGCTGTGGTGAGTGAGGAGGCGGCCCCGAGGGCGCAGTTGGAAGAGTGGTCGGGGGAGTTGACGGGGCTGAGGGATGAATGAGGGAAGGCTGGAATCATGGTTGTGGGAATACAGCTCTGCAACCCCCTACTCGAGCACTATTTCACCACAGACCCTTAGATCCGAGAGCGGATTCCAGTTAAGTCTATCCGCTTTCCTTAGTCAGCTGCCATAGCAACAGGGAACCGCGTTCTTGGACACGACCCAAGCCATGGCAGGAAAGTGATGTTTGACCAGGGTGAGCTTGGCCTTCTCCTCGACGGAGTTTGGGCACGCTTGCAGATAAACGGCGCTGCACAATCACTCTAGTCACAAACGCGAAGTCACTCAGAATTTTTATGTTATTAGACCTATCATATTTCCTGTACTACTCAGCCTCCAAATCCCATCTCTCAATCGCTTCTATTCTTGCAAATCGCCAGGCGTGGGTTCGGTGCCGATTTCTTGGAGCACCGTCAAATCAACAGCCTTCCCTTCAGCCATTCTAAGGACCTCAGTCAGCTGCGTCGCTGCTACAGGCCACTTAGTAACTCCATCCTGAGGTGCAACCTCGCCCTTCAAGATCTGTTCGCTGGTGATCTTTGAGCCGTAGAAATTGGCGTTGGTTTCTGGTCTCTCTTTGATGACGGTACCGTCCACTGTCAAACCACCAAAAAGACCTCGCGATTTTGTGTAGACCCAGACTGGCTTGTCATTCCTCGTGTTGGTGGTGACTCCTATGGGTCCTGCTGCAAGAGCAACTGCGCCGCCAAGGCTCACTTCTGTCTTTGCGTAGGCTTCCACAGCGGCTTGCGTATTAAGCACGCACACGCAGTCATACACATCCACACCATACACAATACCAAAGCTGCCGGATCGGACCGAGAAGGCTGATGGTGGCGACCAGCTCCCATCAGGAAGACGCGCGACAACGACACCTGAGCCTCCCGCGCCTGCCAGGTACATCCCAGCGCGGAAGCCAGTGAAGATAGCCACACCTTTTGCGTCCGCGATGGCTTGCTTGGGTATCTTGCCTTTGTCTAGAGTTAAGTGAGCCTCTCGGATTATTTGGAGGAGGGAGTTTGCTGATAAATGGAACAGTGCATACCAACAAAGCTTTTCAGAATTTGAGCTGCCTTGTCGCACTCTTTGCGAAGGCCGGATGCTTTGAAAAATCCCATTTTGATGAATTGGTTTTCGAAAAGGGACTGAGAATAATGGCGATAGGGTGCTTAACAATGGATTAACGAGGTAAGTGGCTGAGATTCGGGTTGTTTATTGCCCAGGTCCTGATCAAAATAAAAAAGGAATAAGAGTCGACAAATGTGTAGATACTTGTACTTTCTGAGCATTCTCTATAGATAGGCAGTACTGGTGCTTGTGGCTCGTCATCACCCCAAAGCATGACAATGTGGACGATCCGTATTCAGCCACTTTGGAGTAGGCAGTGATGTTGGTCCACAAAAGTCCAATTGTAAGCAACGCCTTGTTCACTTCCGCCAAAGTTGTGGCTGCTTGCGCGTCGCACTATCTAGTCCTTTAAGAATTTGTCGCAATTTTGGAGCGGTTGGTGGTTTATCAAATACGTCCCTGGTCAGTTTGGACGATACGCCCCTTGTCAGTGCAGGAAACCAAAGACCTGGTCAAATGCGTCCCCAGTCACAAACCGTCCCTAGTCTGTACGGAAACTACGAAGGCGGGCGCTAAAGCGCGAGGAACACAAAAATCACTAAGTTTGGAAAATTATACCAAATCTCGACGCAACGTCCAAAACTCTTTAAAAAAGTTTTGTAAGATAGAAAAGAAGCAGATCTAACTTTTGCGGGAGTTTCTCAACGATTAAATATAATACGGAATTACGAGAATTTCTATATTGCAAGGGTGAAGATTGCGCCCCCTGCTCGCTTAGCGAATTGGACTAATTTGATACTGCCTGCCTTCGGAGCCACCGATTAGCATAGCAACTACCACTAAAGTCATACTCAACTTTTTTTTTTCGCTGATTCTGTTTTAGTATTTGGGCATGAGCAGCTGCCGCCTTAATATGAGCCCGCAAACAAGACTCTTCACAAACGCCTTGCTCACAACATCCGCCCCCGCCGCATTCGTATGCGTATGGTCGTTCGGATACATCGCATCCACAGCCTCCTTCCCCAACGCCTTAAACGCATTCGCAACGTACTGCCCATGATCCACAAGAGTAACATTCACACTCCCCACATTTTTCACTGCCAGCGCAGCACCGCTAACAAATCTTCCCGGTACATAACTAAAGTTCCCTCCCTCCCAAGGATTATTCGGAGTCTGGCTAGAAATAACCACATAAGCACCCAGCTTCACAAACATCTCCGCCGCTTCGGACATATAAGCATCGAAGGTTTTGACCACCGTCCCGTTCGTAAGAGTGCACGTCACGGTCCCGGTGCCGGGGCAATCGGAACGCCCGTTGTCATTCGACTTTGGAGAACCGCCGTCGTTGTGCCCGAATTCGATGACGACAAAGTCGCCGGGTTGGACGAGTTTGGATATCTCAGCGAAGCGGTTTTCAACTGTGAAAGAACGGGCTGAGCGGCCTCCGATGGCTTTGTTCACTAAGGAAAGAGAGAGCGAGTATGGCAGCCAATCTCCCCAGCCTGTTTTGGACCTGAACAAATGATTCAACTAGTTTTGTGGCATTGGAACTGACCTTGAATGGCAGAGCTAGCTGCGTAGTGGCTCATGGTCGAATCGCCGGCGAGATAGACTTTGGGTGTTGATCGTTGGACAAGTGAGGTGTGGATGGGAAGTATTGGGGTGACTCCAACCACTGCCACTATTGCTGCCAGCCATATGCTCGAGAGAGACTTCATGGTGATTTCTTTGACTGACAAGAGTAGTAATTGATAATGATGTGTGTATTGGTAGTCAAAACTTAGGTAAAATCTTATTTGCTACCCATTGGAGGCTGTCGTAGTATGGAGATGCGTAAAATTATATAATATCGTCGAAAGTCATTCTTCCAAAGACCTCGATGATATATGCACGACAGCTTCCGAGACTTTTCTTTCTTTCTTTGTTTTTTAAAGTGTTACCTTGCTAGCCGGCCCTGGGGGCTAAATAGATATTCAGGTCGTATCGATTTGTTTTCCCGGGAGATAGGGTACTATAAGGCAATATAAATCAAACCGCTAAATTTAGACGGGACTTCCAGTTCGAAATTACGGGGAAGCTGTGAAATATCTCCCTAATAAATTTTCAACCAAGCCAGATCCCGCTCGCGTATTCTCGCAGTTTCGGTCGACCACCTAGTCAGATGATTTGCGTCACGTGGTCTGGCGCCTATCTTTAGTAGCCGTTTGACCTTCACAATCTCAGACGACAAGTGAGCCTACCAATGTGCTTTTCCGTCTTGGAACCTGAGCAGTCGCTGTTCTAGCCTGAGCTAAGCCCCGAGTCCTGAGTACGCTAATGAATCAGCTTGCTCCGCAAGGTCCCCTAGCTTCCTCGGAGAAAACGCGGTAAGTAAAGGGTTTGTGGTTAATTTTGAAGCCAAAAGATTGACTAGAATGCTAAATACGGAAGAGCCGTTTTATGTCTATAGAAGACGCCAGTAGGTGTGAAATCCAGATCACGTGCTAATCGCTACGCACGACGAGGCGATCAGGAATTCATTCTTAAGTCAATACAATGTACGAAAAAATCAAGAAGTAAAAATACAAAATCTAATACAGACGCCGAGCGCTCACGGCTTGTCGCAGACAACCACAGGTGAATTCCGAACACGACCCTCCGCGTAGCCAGCTAAGTCCCAGGCGAATCCGTGGGTTCGTCATCACCACATTCGTTAATACCGAGCATTGAGTTGAGATCCTTAGGATCAACGGCTGTATACTGATGCCCAGGACAAGCAAGGTTACAATCCTTAGCGCCCTTCTTGAATACCTCGTTAGCTGCCTCGAACAATTCGGTTGCATCAACTCCTTCAGCAACCTCGCCCAAATAGGGGACAACAAATGCGAGGATCGCGGCGGCACCCTGAAAGGCTTCGTTCCAGACGACACACACGACGTCACCTAAGGCAATGAGGATTTCGGAGGCGATTTCGGCAGCCTCGATGCTGCAGGTGCAAAATGCCTGGTTGACGCAAGTTGAGGCAAAGCCGACGGTGAGAGCTTGCGTGTTGTTGGAAAGCGATTGAGCACACCCAGCCGTGCAATCAGCTGCGGTTTGACAGCTATCGAGAGATTAGTACTTAATATGAAGGACCGAGATAAAGACTTACGATGGTCTCGCTTCATTTGAAAGTCTATCACACTCTTCTGGATCATTACACGTCGTTGCGGATGCGCCCGGAAGTTGTATTGTTGTTGCTGAAGCTGTAACTAAAGTACCTGTGCCTGTAGTGGTGGGTGATGGTGTGGGTGTGGGTGCTGGGCACGGGACCTGGCCGAGATTGGGACCGCAATCAGGTTCAGTGGGACAAAGAGTCTGACCGGGATTGGTACCGCAATCAGGTCCAGGTCCAGGAGGACAAGGAACCTGGCCGAGATTGGGACCGCAATCAGGTTCAGTAGGACAAGGAGTCTGACCTGGATTGCCACAATCGGGGTCACCAGTGGTTGTTGGCGTTGCCGGATTCCCGGTTGTAGTACTGGGAAGGGCGCAGCTGCCACCGTCGCTCTGGCGTCTAACTCTAACTCTCATCGCGGGTTGAGCGGCGAATTCCTGGTGCAGTACTTGGATCGTTGCGTCTACGTTGCTCATAAAAGTCGGAAATCCCGACGTCTGAACAGGTTTTAAGTCTCGGAACTCAAACAAAGGTACAGCGCGCTGTGAACTGAACATCTTTTCAGTCGCTTGATTCAAGCCACCGATGGATGAATCATAGTTCTTATCGAAAGCTGAAAATAAATCTAGGGCGGAGTTGCCGGTGGCGATGTCTTGAATCCAGTCCTTGATGTTGACGGTTTGCGGGTTGGCGGGATTAGGGGTACCCTGGCCGCTATATGTGTACTGCAAACCTGCGAATTTCGTACCAGGCACTGGGTTGCTCAAGGAACCTGTGCAGTAGTCGCTATCAATCCTACACATCGTTAGTTGGCAAACAAATAGACTCGGGTAACTTACGAGAGTTGTAGATTCGAATCCGTCTTGTAGCATGCGAGTATGTTAAATATATCGAATACTTGTAGATCGAATAGAGTGATCTCGAATTTTGAGCGGACTTGCGCATAAATCGTGTTGAATTCTGTTCGTGGCATGAATGGTATCTTATGCTTTGGGCTCACATCCGGATCTTGCTCGAGGTTTGCAGCTTTCGCGTAGGATAAGACCAAGGTGCAGAAGCCAAGTATGTCGTCAGTGATCGTGCTGGGATTAATGTTGAGCGAGGGAGACACAAAGTAGTCCTTGGTCACAAGTTGGATATTTTGGCCAGTTGTGATTGAAGTGGCGCCGTTCAGGATGTTTCGGTTGGGATCGGTGTCTGGGTTGGTGTTTGTTTTTTGTACATTTTCTTTCATAAGAGAGTAAAGCGCTTCGAGAGGCATAGGTGCAGTTATCTGTGGTGCCCAGAACATACCAACTTTGTCTGTGGTTGGAGTCAAGCCGACGATGGTCCAAGGATTACACTGCGGGAAGTTCTCGATAGTAATTTGGTTTGGAGGGGTCTCAGCCCACGGTGTCCAATTCATCTGATAATGTTAGTCAGTCTTGGATTCTGTAGCGAGGCACTTACGAAGTCGTCTCTAATTGCTGTACCAGCGGCCGCAGCGCTTCCATCTCCAACGTTGATATTCCTGCCGTCCAGAACATACTCAGGGTTAAGTTTCCCTCCCCCAAGTTCTAATGCCCCGGTGTCTACTGATAGCAGATAGTTTAGTCCTGATCGACCCTGTACTGTCTGACGTTTTGCGGCAAAGGTATCTTCAAGGCTGCAAGCGGAGTTTTGGAAGCTGAAAAAGAAGGTCTCAAACTCGGCTCCAATGCCTGCGTTTCCAGTGACACTGGGTCCATCATTGAACACATCCATTTCGAGGTCCTCGAACTCATCTTGGCAATCAGTAGGGGCCCGCGGAAGCACCGCCGCATTTATAGTGAGAAAAAGAAATAGAAAGAAAAAATGCATGATGAGCTTAAATGGTAGAAAATAAGAGAAAAGTAGATAGGAGAGCTGTCTGTTGTAGTCTCAAATATGACCAAGACACACGCCAGGCTTATATATGCAGTACTGTACATCAAAGGAAGCGTAACTAACATCTTCTATTCTATGAAGTTGGATTCAAGTCCCGACATTCCAAAATTAAACCATCTGGCTTCGTCATAGTCAGAAGACGTTGCCTACTTCCATGGGATACTTGGCCTCTCTACTCCGGCCTCTTCCACGAATAGTACGGCACAGCTGCCAGCATCTCACTCCGCCACCGGCAAAGGTGAGATCCGTAGAGGAGGCCACAACAGGGAGGGCAAATATAGAGGTATTGAACGTTCTCATATAGAACAAGCAAACAAGTCGATTTAAAATAATCGTCTTTGATCAACGAGAGGCCATTATTCGAAGGGGCTCACCTGAGATTCCCTTTTACAAATCCAGGCCAATACAATGCGCCGTGACATAAGATTTCTACCATAGTGAAGAGATACCGCAAAATGCAGGCAGTTGGTCCATTAGAATCAAGCTTTGGTATGGCCACCAACTGGACCCCAATTGTTGGTTCTTTGTTATTGGGTTTCAGGATGCAAAGCACTATTTAGGTACATTATTTAATGTTAGATACTGCGTTACTCATACGGAGGATGTAGCACAGCATCAATGGGAGGCGCAGCCGCGCACTTATAGAACTCGGATTACCAGTCTTCGCATTAGTTCTCGAAAGTTATTTATAGCCGAGGGGTAGGGGTAGGGGTAGGGGCGAGGGGTGTGGTCGAAGCTGAAACACGACTTTAATAGGAGCCGGAGCCGCGCGCTTAAAGAACTTGGATTACCTGTCGTCGTTATTGGTTCTCGAAAGTTATTCATAGCCGAGGGGTAGGGGTGGGGTTGGGCGCGGGGCGGGGGATGTAATACGGCCTTAACAGGAGCCGGAGCCGCGCGAATATATATAGAACTCACATTATTTGTCTTGGTGCTTAGTTCTCGAACATCATTAAAATTTCTGGTTAACAATTCTTCGTCTCGCTTATAGCTTGCATGCTACCCTTAACAACAGCAGTTTCAAAGACAAGAACATCACCCTTCACCACCACCATGATGTTCATGCAGCTACCGATCGAAATTGTCGACAAAATCATCCAACACACTCTGCCGGAGGGGTTTGAGAGCGTGGCATTGACCTGCAAAAGAATATATGGGCAATGCGTAACCTTTATCGCCCACCATAATGAGCTACGCTCGCGCTTCCAAACGTTTGAGTACTACCTGAAGCCGTACCGATTGAAATTGAATCTCATGTCCTCCTCCGATTTGCTCCTACGCATTGCCGACGAACCTGTTGTGGCGCGTTACATTCGTAGCGCAACCTTCGCAATTGACAGCTATTTCCTAACTCGTCAACTACCCAAGTCAGTGCCGAGTATTCACGATGGCGGAGCTATTGTCGATTTATTTGCCAACTCCGTTTATCTCAAGGAAGCCGATCTCGATTGGAAGGAATACTATACTACGTTGGAGTCGGACGTCAGAGAGGGCCGCTACTCCCAGCACGGGGCTGCCTTTCTATTGACACTGCTGCCGAACATCGAGAAACTTATCATCCCACGGTCCTGGAAGCCGAATGATGCAACAGACAAGCTTCTTGACGCCGTCATTGACAAAGCCAGAAAGTCTACATCTAGCCTCGCCTCAGTCACGAGATTCGAGGGGTCGATCTCGCTCGACAGATCAGAGCGGTGTGAGCTGAGATGGGCGAGTCCGTTTCTAGCTCTGCCGCACGTACGGTCTTTTAATGGCCGCAGCTGCGTAGGATCGGAGGACATACCAAGGAGCCTTGCATTCAGAGATTCGCATCGTATCGCCGAGACACTGCAGGTGGCTCATCTAATTCACTGTTGCCTCGACGACTTGAACATTGCCGACTTTCTCAGGCACGCCCCATCTCTGAAGACACTCAGATATATGCACTGCACGAAAAATGGCTCCCGCATTCAGGATTGGGATATCTGCAAATTTGTCAATGCCATTGAGCGCGAGGCCGGGAGCCATCTCGTTCAACTTTCAGTCATAATCCGCGAATTACAAGGTTCCATCATCCCAGGGAAGGCATCAATACGTGGGTTCCAACAGCTGCAAACGCTCGAGATTCCTCTAGAACTTGTCATGTGTAACATAGCTGCCGCTGCGTGGTATACCTTCAAATCATCAGACCCTTTTCTCGACTTAATACCCAGTTCAGTCACCCAGTTTTCATTGGTTTCAAAGGGAACAGATCATCATGAAGAAGCCCTTGACGCCTTGTTTCATCACTTTCAATCCAATTACGATTCTCAGCAGTCTGCTCTTCAGGAAATGCAGATTTCGTGCCTTATGAATGCGGACGAGGTTTACAAGGACAAATGCGCCAGGGTCTTAAGGGAGGCTAGGGATAAAGGCGTGGACGCAGTTGACCAACGGTTCACGAATGGCCAAACATTCCTGTGGGATGGGGAACCCTGAGCTGCAAATTTAGGTTGATAGTTGCAAAGTCTCATCTTTCACAAGAATGAAAGTGTCAAGCCCAGAAATAGTAATACAAAGTTGAAGTTGCACGAAAATTGTAACGGCACGGGCGATCAAAGCTACGGCAGAGGCATATGGGAGGGCGTACGTAGGCTAACAAGAAGCGATTCCATAGGCCTGGTACTAAGGAAACAGAGAAGATACAGAAGAGAGTGCGTAGCTAGCCAAAAGAGAGGTAATAAGCTGGCGCTGTAGCCCCTGAAACTAGGCCGAATCGGTCCAGGACCCCCCCCCCCTGCTACCCACGTGACATCAAAATATCGTCCGTCACAAAAATCAAGAGTGTGGGCCTCCACATTTCCACATTCACAATCAGTTGGGAGGGATACGCTTCATGCTTATTCGTCCTTGGTGACATCCATCTTTGTCAGAGCCCGAGATACCAGAGATATTTGTAATATGGTTTCAAAAGTGGTCATATAGAAATAGACGAACAAGATAAGGAGAGGGAATTGCATTAAAGTTATCGTGTGCTATTAATATCGACATGGTCCAATTCCCTTGGTCGCATCCCAAGTGAGCTACGTACATATTGCCCAGCATGATACACTCTCCCGTACATGAAGGTTTCCCCAGTAATTTTCCATTTTCCTCTTCCTAAACTCATATCCTTTTCAAACTCCCACCCGCTCCACCTGCGATTGTCTACAAGAGAGCAACAACAAGACCAATCACCATCAAGAGAGGTCCTATTTTAGTGCAGAAGGGACTGAAATTGGGCGGGTTCATTTTTTAAGGCACCCGTTTTACTCCATATCACTAGTTGTAAGAGACCTAATTTAGATCTTTAAATTCTTAATACTTTTATAATAATTTTTTTTTTAGTTTACATACTTATAAAGAGTAAGGCTATAAGTGGTATATGACACCAGTCACGTGGTGATTTTACACGTGACTTAGCGCGCACTGCCCAACTCAAATTTCTCAACAGCCTTCTGCTCAATCAAGCTTCCCAACCACTGCTGCAAGTCTACACTATTTCGTGACAATAAGACTTATGAGAGTCTCTTGTCAGCTCTAGCGCAGAACTTGGTCCTAGTTTCGTGAACCCACTTTAGAACAGGTCCCGAAAGATACCTATCTACTCTCTTTTCTAAAAGCACCCCCTGGTTTCGCATTTCAATCTAGAGGACAGGTAGCTATAAATTGCTAGACCTGTTTGCTGCAGCACCCAGTTTATCGAAAAGCCAATACTTCCACAAGTTTAAGACTGAGAGATTGTCGTGGGCTAGAAGACGGCTACAATAGCCGCTAGCAGTGTGGAGTCAGATGGACTTTGATGAAAGACGCAACCACTGGGGTCTGTCGCTTTTGGAAGAAATCCATCTTTCGAAATGGGAGTGAGTTACACAATGTGCAAGCCTGGGGTAGTGCTGTTACTGATCAGTTACGCCAGCGTAGTAGCTGTTCACGGCCTTGGTGGACATAGAATCTACTCGTGGACAGATGGGCCTAACGATTCCTGGTTGACAGAATTCGCAAACACTCACCACCAACCGGCGGCAGTGTATACTTATGGATATCCGTCAGGAGCGTCCCATACCACAGTTGCTCAGGATCTCATCCGCGAACTTGATATTGTGAGGTCGGTTCGTTCTTCTTTCAAGCGGCCTGTCATATTTTTTGCCCATGGACTTGGAGGCTTGATTGTCAAGGAGGTTTGATGCCCTATTTACTTATCATCTCAATCTAAGAGGTTTCAGGCTCTTATCCTGCTCGCAACATATCGCGAAGAATCACACAGCAATTCTCGCCAACACAAGGGCTGTGTTCTTCTTTGGCGTACAACATCGTGGTATGCCTGTAGCCACTCTTGAGTGGGCGCGTTTTATGTTACGTTTGGTCGGCGTTTTCGGTGGGACCTCCCTTTCTAAAGGGCGTGATGCTGCGATATACCCATCTAGGAACGAGCTTACGAGGATGGTCGAAGCCTTCCCCAGGATTAGCAGTGGGTTCGAAATATTCACGCTGATACACACTCTCAAGTCTGGAGTATTTGACTTGGTAGTTGGAGACCTACCGGACAACTTGCTCGGTCCGCCGAACGAACGTGTGATCTATATTAATGCCACTTATGCTAATACGTGCAAACATTCCCGTGGCCATAAGGATTCTGATGTGGGGAAAATAATTGAGGCAGCCCGCAGAACAATTTCGGACCTCGACCAGGATTCCCAAACTCCGCATTGGTCGTCTGATCAGCTCCGGAGGTTTGATCAAGAGGAAAGGTGAGTGAGCTTTCATGAGTATGGAGTCCTAGCTAATTCAACTAGTGTGCCCGGGCAACAATGGTTTAGAGATCTTGAACTTGGCACTCAGCGAGTCATTCAAGACCGGCGTAAGAAAAACTTCAGGAGAAGTCGTATTGCAATTATCGACAGTGGCATCGACAAGCGCCATTCAGCCTTTAGTAGCGCTGTTCAGGAAAGCCGCATTGTTTCCATGTCCTTCGTTCATGGTCTACCTGGAGATCAAGATAATTGCGGCCATGGAACACATGCAGCCCACTCGATCCTGAAAACTTGCCCACAATGCACTTTATTCATTGCTCGAGTGTATGACCAGGGGACGGCTGAAGAATTTGAATCCAATGCGAATGCAATAGCTCAAGTAGGTATAAATGCACAAATGCCCAGCACCACGATACTCACAATGCTATCAGGCTATACGATGGGCAATAGAAGAGAACGTTGATATCATCTCAATGTCTTTTGGCTATCAAGTCGAAAATCGTGTGATCAAGAAAGCCATCAGAGACGCTTTCCATCACGGCATTATTTTATTCGCCGCTGCATCAAACTCTGGTGTCAACCCTAGATTTCCAGTTGCCTTCCCTGCAAATCTCAGGCAGGTCATTTGCATTCATTCCACGGACGGCGATGGTTATCCTTCGCCTCGCAATCCTCCTGCGACACCTGATTGCTCTTTGGCAGTACTTGGTGAAGGTGTTGCTGCAGCCTGGCCTTCTCAACTCTTCACAGATGGCAATGACTTACAACGGGTTGCTAGTGGGTCTTCTGTTGCGACTGCTATCGCCGCAGGACTTGCTGCTTTGGTCCTCGAGTATGCAGCGCAGAATGATGCAAAGCTTGCGAAAGTACAAGAATGGGAGAGACTCAGGCATTGCGATGAGATGAGAAAAGTCTTCATGAACATGGCAAGGGAGCAGGACAAGTACCAATCTGTTGCCCCTTCTAGCTTGTTTGACTATCATGGAGAGCGGATGTATGAGAGAATCAGTGGGAGAATCTCAGATGTCTTGGACTCGCTGTGAATTTCTACCATAAGCGAATGTAGTTGATGATATATTTTGGTGTCGGTGAAAAGCCTCTGCGGCTTGTTTTAGGGGAAATGCCTGTACATGCTCCTTATACGGAAAGCCGTAAGGATCAAGTGATCAAGCGATTTTCGAATCCGGTTTTCGACTTTCGATGTCCGACTTGTGGCACGTGCGCACCCTACCAAAAATCGCAAATACCACATATCACGCCCACATACTATACCCTCTCCCTGTGCCTCTATTACTACTTCAAATATCTACTTTCTTTAATTCTTCTCTCTCTCTCTCTCTCTCTCTCTCTCTCTCTCTCTCTCTATATATATATGGATAAGAGAGGGGGTTTATAGGGGGAAAGGGGAGAGGGGGGGGCAAAGCGAGGGAACTTAACCAAAAATTTATGTCACTAAATTTTTAGTACCTATAGCCTGTAACTTAGTGACCGTAGCCCTAAAATTTAGCGATAAGTAGCCTATAATTATAGGGCTTCCTTTTCCTCGCGAGTCGCATGCCTTAAAGCTCGCTTTTCGCTTTTCGCTTTATTTTCGCTTTTCACTTTTCACTTTTCACTCGCCCTTTACCTCTCCCCCCTACCCCCATCCCTATCTACCCCTCACCTCTCACCCCTCTCTCGTATATATATAAATAAGAATTAAAGAAAGAGTAATATTTTAAGTAGTAATAATAAGTAGAGGTACAGGAAGAGAGGGCATAATATGTGGGCGATTTTTAATAGGATGCGCACGTGCCACAAGTGGGACATCAAAAGTCGAAAACCGGATTCGAAAATCGCTTGGTCTTTTGATCCTTACGGCTTTCCGTAACTTCCAAGGCGAGCGGCATTGAAATTCGTCCAATACCCTAAGCGAGGACAAGCGCAATCTTGGCCCTCACAATACAGAATTTCTCACAATTTCCCCTTACATTCAATTATCGTAAAAATTTCGGGAAAGTTAGATCTGCTTTTTTTCTACTACGCAAAGACTTTTAAAGAGTTTCGGGCGTTCCGTTGAGATTTGGTGTGATTTTCCAAACGTAGCGATTCTGGTGTTGCTCGGCTGTTAGTTGCTGGACCACTGGTGGACGGGTTTCAACGCCAGCCAGTTCAGCTGACCAAGATGGGTGGCGGGAATTTTTCCGCACTTGGGAGGCTGTGTAGATAGACGCGTGCGACTCGGTCGAGCTCGGTGTTTTGCTCCTCGAGCTGAATGCAATACATGTAAGGAGCTCGGGCGTTCAAAGATCACATTGCTCGCTCGTTTATGGATCCCCATCTCATGGTCGAAGAAATTCGAAAGAGCTGCCGGTTCAAAGCTGGACAAAATCTTCCTTGTTAGGAACTCGTCTTTCTCCACGTTGTCGTTAGGCCTCCTCACCAAATATGACAGCCTGGAAAAAAACCACCAGCTGCCAAGGCTGACTGGCCCAATGAGGATGCAGCGACTCAGCCTCCAAGCCAACACCGCCAGTTCGAGGGGCGGGCGAGTATTTCAACTGTTGGTTATCTGCATTCGGACTCCAGCAAAAGACAGCAAACCCAGTCCTACATTGAGGTATAAGAGCTGTATCGCGAATGCGATGTCCCAAGCAAAAACCAAAGGTCATCAAGATGGTGACCACTCAACTCCCAAATCAACGCTGCATCAAGAAACCGAGAAGGTCTCATCACAAGTCCAGAAATGGATGCTTCGAATGCAAGCGGCGAAGAGTCAAGGTGCGTAGCTATTGTCAGGAGTATTCTTGCAACTACAAAGCTGAAGTTCTTCGTTAGTGTGATGAATTGAGACCGTCGTGTACTCGATGTACTGTGCTCCTGGACAAATGCATCTACCCGCCAGAACTACAGTCTACTACAAGCGGTCAGAGGGATGAATTGTCCCTACCGAGCTCGCCACGCATCCTTTCTCCATCCCCCAATGCTTTACCATACTCGGAACGATCGCTATCCTTCCAGGCATCAATGTACGCAACTGCACCATGTGTTGATGTAAACCCCTGCTCCACCGTTGCGAAGGGTCCTGATGGCCCAACTGATACCGATCTGTTTAACCACTATCTACAACATACGAGCCGTACCTTGACTCTTTGCCAAAGAGATCGAAGCGCATTGCAGATCGAAATGCCAAAGCTAGCATTGCAGAGCAGAACCGTCTTTCATTCCATTCTTGCGGTCTCCGCAGCCTGCCTATGCCACGACATGATCTCAAAAGAGCCCGCTCCCGACACAAGTGCAGTCAATCAAGTCCTAATGACTGGCTATCAACACTACAATCTCGCGAGCGAACGGGTGAGAGAGTTGATTTCATCACCACGTTCTTTGAAGGCGGAACCGCTTTTGGCGAGTGCTGTGTTCCTGGTGCCGTTCGCCACTGCAAGTCAGCAGATAAACCATTGGATCTCGAGCAGAAGTGAGGCAAAAGAGTCCCGCAAGCTCCTCTCAACCAGTGTGGGCTCCGATAAATTATCGATCGAAATTATCGATTAGTAATCGTTATCGGCTAAGCGATCGATAAACGATTGATATCGATAATTATCGTCGATAAAAGTGGGCCCAGCCATTAAACGAGCCCTATTACGGCTTTCTAGTTCAATTATAAACCGATTAGTATTAAGATTAGTATAAAAGTATACTATTATTACTATACTATTAGACTTTTTAACTTTTTATTTAATAGTCTATTATATAACGTAGACTAGCTAGTATTTAATCCAGTTATCGATAATTCCATCGATAAAAGTGGGCCCAGCCAGCCCTTAAGCGAGCCCCATCACCTCGATAATCATCGATAAAAGTGGGCCCAGCCAGCCATTAAGCGAGCCCATCGATAATTCCATCGATAAAAGTGGGCCCGCCAGCCATTGAGCGAGCCCATCGATAATTCCATCGATAATAGTGGGTCCCAGGGCCTTGGCAATACTACAGGGCCACTACAGGGCCGCTACAGGGCCAATACGCTATATTTACAGGCCTTAGACCGCCTTTACAGTACTAAATCTATTAATAATAGTGGGTCCAGGGCCTTGGTAGTACTACAGGGCTACTACAGGGCTAATGCGCTATATTTATAGGCCTTATACCGCCTTTACTAAATCGGAATTCTGCTATAGTAAAGAAAAGGCGGTATGAGGCCTATAAATATAGCAATTGGCCCTGTATTGGCCCTGTAGTGGCCCTGTAGTATTGCCAAGGCCTTAGTTCGATAATTATCGTAATCGATGGTCGATTATCGATTATCGAAAAATTAGCGCGATTATCTAATCGTCGCTTATCGAGCTTATCGGAGCCCACACTGCTCTCAACGACTCCAAGGGATGCCATAATCATCATGCGAGCAATACGAACGACGCTTCAAACTCTGCATTGCGGCAGCTCAAGCCCAACCCTCGAACTATCTCGAGAGATGGAGCTGGTAACCGACAGTCCGTCCGCGGAAATCACTATCCCGCCAGCAGCTCTGGCCCCATCACGCACTCATGTCATGGTTCCAATACTCGCTGCCACCGTTCAAAGCGCTTTCGCTAAGCTTCAGCAATGCCTCGACTCTGCTCTGCCCAATCACAGCGATGACCCCGAAGGGTTATTGTCGGCCTGCGGCACCGCTTTCGAAATCTTAAAGTATATCAGTAGCAAGACCTTCTCCGCATCCAACGTAGCCTCCGCCTCATCGCTCAGCAACCAGGTTGGAGAGCCTTTCGAGCCCGTACCAGTGCCACTACCGCAAGTAGCACTCTGGCTTCGCTCGTTTGCAAGAAGAGCCACGGATCCACTGCCGACGGAACCACTGACAAGTCTCCTCCTCAGTTTCCTTGTTCAGGCTCCCCAGGCATACCTCGACCTTGTTCTTCCCCTCCTCGATCAAAGGCTCGAAAGCCCAATTGGCGCTACATCAGACGACATTACCACAAAATTAACCAGAGAGCAAGCTCTTGCGCTAGATATCTATGCCCATTGGTCCGTATTGATGTTCTTGGTGGAGGTGGACTCACGGTGGATTGGCGACCTGCCAGTTGTGACGCTCGCCGGAATGGTGAATAGGTATAGCGACGATTTTGTGACCAAACTATGGCCAAGAACAACTTCTAGGCAGGAGCCGTGGTGGCCGGGAAGTATGCTGACCATTTTCCGAGAAATCAGGCGGCATCGGTAAATTAGGATAGCGACTTTAGTATTATGGTTTATGTAGGAAAATGTAAAACGACCCCCTCCCCCGGGGGGTCGATTGGGGCAGCGGTGTTGACGACTTGTAATTGGCTACCTGAGCTCTTTAAAAATCTTAAGTTAGATTTTTAATAAAAGTATAGGCTAGTGTATTACCGGTATAACCCTTGTATTATAATCACATGCTTCCTAACCTATAATAAAAAGATTACTAAAAATGTCTCCCAGGAAATCTCGGTTATAAGGGAGCCAAAGTAGGATCTATACTTGGAGACAAAATAAGGAGAGCGTAACCGGGCATCAAGGGAGCTGGAACGAGTACCTTTGGGAGCTGAAATGGCCTCTCAGCGCATACTCAGGCTTACTCTGCCGTGCGCTCAGGTTGCTCAGGCCGAGCTCAGAACGTGCTCAGGACATGCACAGGCACACTCAGGAATGCTCACCCTCAGCTCAGGTTAAGGCGGCAGCTGCTCACGTCCAAACACTAAAACAGAACCAGCGAAAAAAATAGTTGAGTCTGACTTGTCTAGTAGTTTAGGGAATTTTGAATTGAACTACATAGTCCAGCTTACAATTTTTTCTGTAAGAAGCCCAGAGTGATCATGATGGCATCAATTGTTCCGAGAATAACCAGTACCTCCCCCACTGCGATGCAAACTGACCACACCGTTTCTGCTGACGTCTCGAAAAAGAATGTTCTTGCCTTTGCAAAAGAGTCAATGCAAATATCTGCTACCCTTACGCTCGGCAAGCCCTCCTAAAGACAATCAATCTTCATCAAGCTCCCGAGCCAAATCCATCCACTGAATCGACTTTTCCATTCTTGGGTTCTCTCCCATCCAAGACGTCAAAATCCGACAGCTGTGTATTTCTGCCAAGATTTCGGAAATCGACCTTCGCTTGCTCTGACGCCTCATCTGCCTCTTGTCGATACCTTCGTTTATCGCTAAGATTTGCTTCGGCTGCCTCCAAGTCTGTTCGAAATTTGACGATCTTTTTAGTTACCCGTTTAAGAGAGCTTTTATTAAAGGCAGATGGCGGGTTGCTTGGAAGGGAGTTTCGGGTCTTGCTAGGTCTGGAGGTAGCTGGAGTTGGGCTAGCCGAAGATGTTGTCTGATGAGCTGACATGTCTTGGGAACGTGCAGTACTCGGAGCCAATGTGTGAATGGGTTGAGGAGAAACTGAGCGATCTGAACCTCTTTGCAGATCTTCTGATTCATCAGAGATCTCGCTCTTCATGTCGCTCTTGACTGGGTCGCCAATGTTCTCGGAGTTGTTATCTTCGGCGAATCCAGTCGAAGTTTGGGAGACTAGGGTATGTTAGCACTACGTCGGCCAGATCACCTCTTAGAGGAGGGCATTGTACCAGATTGATGTGGAACATCGCGGCCTTGACGAACGTGGAGGGCTACTTAGTAAATGGTGTACCGTACATTGTTCATGTGCGCCGCAGTCCACCTATTGATACCAGCCCGATTCTTGTATATACTGACAAACGCCTGGAAGATCACGGCGGGGGAAGCGCCGTTCTCCTTCAGCGCTTTCCCTTGCTTGCAATCTTGATGCTGAAGCAAGAGATGAAGCTTCTCCGCAACCGCCAGAAAGACCCAGAGCTCCAATGCGTATTGAAGCTTATGGAGGGTTCGTTTGTCAAGCTTTTCATTGGGTACCAAGAAATGTGAAGTTTGACCAATCAAGCGGTATATCGTCGTCTCATACCAAAGTCGTTGTTTGTCGCAGGATTTCCTAATTTTCTGCATGAATCTCCCCCAAACAGCGTCCTTGAAGATGTCTTCTGCGCCGTTGCGAAGCATGGAGCGGTAGTGACTTCCGCTGGCTATTTGCTCGGAGGTCGAGAGCGTACCAAGCTCTTGTTCGAGAGCATCTGCTGCAGCGTCGAGGCGATTCTTTTTGTCACTTCGTGCCATTGTCGGAGAAGATTGTTGTAAGGTCTGGACCGGGACCGGCTCCTTCCTGAGGCGACGTTTTTTGACAATTGAGTCATCTGTGGAAGGGGTGTCGTCACCGAAGTCCACAGGTATAGACGCGCTAGAAACAAAGCCAGCTTTTGCTGTGTTCCGCCGCTTCCGCTTGCCAGCAGACGAAGACATGCTGCGCTCGAGGTTGAAGTTAAATGAGAGGAAGGAACAACTTTCGTGGTGGTTGAGATGTAGATTGGGTGTAAGGAACTGGCGATGAATTTGTTCTCGGAGTGCAGAACTGAACAGGTACGCTCATATACATTTAAGGTCACGTGACGAAATGGGTATACTTACACTCGCCTAGGAGTTCATTGTCCCGGCCAGCTTCAGCTGATTGCAAGTCCGACTTTCACGACAGTTCGCCATTTACAATTTAAAATTAAGATTTACTATTAAACATGCTTAAAAGTGGAAGCTGAATCATTGCAAGAGCCTTATGGTAGTTTGAACCTGGGCGTGATTTCGAAGCAGAAGTAAACAAACCCCTTTTGGCCGAGCTTGTCATGCCAAAAATGCAACCACAATTTTTGAGTCACCGCTTATGAAAAATTTAAGGTTCCCCTTTCAAAAGAGCAAAATTGATACAGGGAGATATCAGAATTTGGCTTTTGAGCAGTTTGCTGTTGGAGAACCCCACCTCATGCCCGGCGTTAGCCAGGCTTAATTCTCCGGTCGCAGGTGCTTCTTCCATGTTACCGAGGTACTGGGACAATGGCTTCGAGAATCAAAATGTATTCTTTACCTCAATGTATTACATTTCCCCCACTCCCCCAAATATTCAAAGAAAACGCTAGGTGTTATTCCTCCCAGAATGCGTACCCCTTGTGAACCCGCATCAATATTCGGGAACCCACGCGGCTTGGAAACTCCAGATATAGTTGTTTCTGATACAGAGTCTTTCAGCATTTCTTCTGTAACATAATCTGACCTTGAAAACCTCCCTTTGCATGACCGAAGACGATGTTTGTATTGTCTTGATATCATGTCACAATATGAGAGATCTTTTGATTGTCTCTCCCCAGTCAGCATCTTTCTCACAATTACCGTTATTGTACAGCCTGCAAGATCGAAGTTCGCGGCCACTCATCCACAGTGGGGCAGAGAAGTCCAAGAAACTTTGGTGGTGAAGCAGGGAGATTGACAGAAAATCACGAGTCATGACTCAACCTTGAGAGTTGATTTCAGACAGATGATTGGCAAGCCAGGAAGGGGAGTGTTAAAGAGATCGAAGGTACCGAACCAATCTTTTGATTCAATTTCAAACTTCGGGCACAATCTCGTTTCTTCATATTCCCAACTCTATGACCTGCAGAGATCGAAGTACTGCAAAGTTGCTGCACCAGTCCACGTTGAGAAAACGCCGCATTGCCCGAGGAAAGTCAAAGAATTGCCGACAAGCACTGCCCGATCTCGCCTTAACTGGTTAGTTCCTTCCATTTCAAATTCAGAAGAGAAGCTGAAGTGGATGCTCTCTGAAATTTATGATGCGCAATTGGCCAGAAGTTACGACAAAATTTGACATTTGGATTCGCTTACAGGCTCTCCTCTCGAGTAAACTAGCAGCGAATCACTCCCATCTACCCTGGAATGGGCCAGTCAGACAGTATCAAGTACCTTGTAGCTTGATTGAATAGCTGCCTTCTTCCGGTCAGATATCTCACTATTCAAACCTCTCACTCGGTTCTGGTTTAAATATGTTTCTTGATTGTCTTCGAATCATCTATTCTCGTTTCTCCATACCACTATCTTCTGCAACATGACTTCCTTCCGCAACATTGAAATTTCGGAGTGCGCAACGATACCTCCATGCGCTTAAAGTAAAACCAACCTCTCCTCTCAGGCCGGGAATTACATCTCCAATCCCCAGCGAGCACGTCCTACCCCTCCACCCCTTCCTTCAAACACTAGCCATCCCCAGCCAACGCCAACACTGGGCTCCTACATCCTCACCTCCCTCCTCGCGCACCCGCCCTTCAAGGTTACAATCATAACCCGCTCTTCATCCCCCTCAAACTTCGCACCCCACCGAAACCAAAGCATCATCAAAATTCCCGACACGGTGAGCGTCAAAGGCTAGCACGGAGTATGAGGTTCGGGATCAGGCCATTGAGAGCCTAATTGCAAGGTACACGCGCGCATCTAATGTGGTGTCGTCACCGGGTATCGCCCAAAGCTCCATGAAAATCAACAGTGACACCCAAAACTCCATATCAACAGGATGATTGTCCAAAATATGTTCCTCCATCCACTCGCCCTTGTCCAATGCCCTATCCCACCGTGTTAGCGTGCAGCAACTATTGGAGTTCGGTTGCCCATCGTGCCGGGCGCGAGGTCTTTCGATGCGAGCCGTTGGCCTCGACCCAGTTGGCGGGGAGGCGGATCGGTTCCATATCACGACCCTAGAGCTGGTGTTCTCGTGGAAAACAGCTGTATTCGGGTGTGTGGTGTATTACGTCTAAAGAGAGAAGAAGGAGCGGGGAGCTCGAGACTAAGATACAGGGTGTCGCGAAAAGACGCTAAGAGGTCATGTGGCAATACAACATCCCCCTTCAACTGTAAGAGTTCTCCGAACTCGTATACCTTTACCAAGCACCTCCCTAATTAGCCTCCCAACCAGACTTTTGCTCCTCGATCTCGACATTCTGTCCCCAACCGCCAGTAGTATTCTCAGGTGCTCCTTCATCAGCTGCTCCTTCATCTTGACCTTCAACTTGTCCCTAAGCATTGACTTGTTCTTTACCTCCCTCAACTTTATCTTCCTCAATCTCAACTTCAACTTCACGAGCAACAGGTCTATCCTCGAAGAGTTCTGCAGGAGTGATTCTGACTACTCCAAACTCAGGAATATAGGTATAACCCTTGCGAGAATCTTGCTCAAAGGTAGCATGCTGAGCTTGGTCGTACCATGTAACAGATTACTTTCTAGTGCTCTCCTCTTGCCATTGGATGCCCTTAATGAACTTGTTGTCTAGAAGTTCGACAACTACTTCGTTGCCGAAAGGGGAGGAGACTTGACCTTTATTGCGTGCTGGGACTATGAAAATGGCCTCGACTAAGCTCTTCTTGTTATTGAAATTATCCGTAATACGAGGGGAGTGGTAGAAGGACATGTCAGTGACTTCCAAAAGTTCTACCTTCTTAGGATGGGTCTTGACAGGAGATAAGGTAATTGGCGTGGTATCAGACGAAGTTGGGGTATGGGTGAGTGAACCATCCTTACAAGACAATTGCATAGCGTAGTCAATTATCATTTGCTCCTGGAGCTCATTCATAGGCATACCTGGTAGAGCCTTTGCTGAAACCATGGAGAATTCGACAATCATGTTGGTCTCGTTAATGCTAAAGCCTTGCTTATCGATCTCATCGACTATATTATCATCGACTGTATTATTGACCCCGTAATCTGCTTCCTTCACTTGCTTCGTGGGATATCTTGACAGATTTCCACGTGTCAGTGGCTTCTTCGGGACAGGACAGTTACGGTTGCTGTAATCACCTCCGCAGTGCTTGCAGGGCTGACGCTTAAGGCAATTCTTGGCAATGTGACCCATCTCCTTGCAGATCTTGCACTCCATGAGTGGGTATTCGTCGCCGTCGATCAAGGGACGGGTGATGGCGGGCCAGAGGGAGTGGAGAACTGTCTGATCTAGTCGAAGGTGGTAGTGAACTCCATGCACGCATGGCGGAGATGGGTTAGACCGATATTGTTCTGTACCCTGAGACGCGTTAGCGTGAAGACGTCACGGATGGGGCGACGTACCTGGTGGACACTCCGTTGGGAAGTATCGCCAAGATTCCTGGGCCAAACATGTCAGCGATACCGTAATGAATGCTGGTCGCGCACGAGCGTGCTGGGTGTTGATGAGCTTGGCATCGCTCCCAAGGTTGTCGCTGAGGAACTTCGTGACGCGGGAGATGAGGCGGATACCCTGGCCAGACATGACGCCTGCTGAGTCGAGGAAGTTGATGAGCTCTGGCAATTGGTCCTCGCGGGCTTGGCGAAGCTCACTGTTGAACTTGACGAGCTTGTAGTTATCGACGTACTAGGGCAGGGGTTGGATTAGTCTCTGCTTCGGGCTTGGGAGGGGATAACTCACGAGGTAGAACTTCTTCAGCTCGACCGTCTCGTGCTTGTAGTTCTGGCCGAGAACTACAAGGAAGTCGCGCAGTACAGGAACCCAATCGCCGACATTTATCCGCCAGGTTTTTGCAACGCTGAGCCATGCCTTGATCGATGCCGGTGGGTTGGGGTGCCGTGTATCCCTCGATGAGCTCGTTCAGGTGGACGAAGCCCTTGTGGCCGAACATGCCGTCGTAGAACAGGGCCAGGACGTCGGCGATCTGCGCATCGTTGAAGGTGAGGAGTTCTTCCCTAGGGGCACGTTAGTAGCTGGCAGCGTCGCTCCGAGGGGAATACGTACGTGGTGCCGATCACACCGTTGAACTGCGCCTGCTCGGGGTGCTTTCCGAACGCCAGGCGGTCCGCCGTGATCTGGTTGATCGTCGTGGTCGCAACGGGGGTGATGGCGACGGTGTGCAGCGCTTTATTAAATAATAATCTCATATCGTCCAAGGCGAGGCCCAAGTCATCGAGGCCATCTTCGAACCAAAGGCGCAAAGTATCATCCTCTCTGGGTTGTTCTTTCAACTTCTCCAAGCGGACGTTGTCGTGCAAGACGAGGGCGTTTCCGGGATTGGGATGTTGGCGGCTGCCTCGTGGCGCTGGACGACTGTGTGCACGCGAGTGCGCGATGGATCTGGGGGCCGGCGGCTCTGGCGTCAGGGACGACGTGGATGGGAAGTTCCAGATTGTAGGCGGCGCAGATACCGACGAGGGTCTTCAGGGTGGTGAAGACGATCAGCTGCCTCTCCTCCTCGTCCGCGAACTGGACTTGGTGGCCGAGGGTGTGCAAGGCCTAAGACGTCATTAGCAAGCAGCGTGGAAATCGGGCGAGGACCTACCTGGGAGTAGGATGAGAGCAAGTTGCTGAATTGAATGTGTAGTCAGCTTGAAAGTCTCGTGGTTCTGCTTCGATCTCAAGGGCCAAAAAGCGCAACTTTGGGATGAAGGGATGCGAATTTCTCTTCAACAAGAAAGCTTATTGGCGAAGGTATTCTTGCAGTGTTGACTCACCCTGAAGAGACGATAAACAAGATTCTCTACGTCAATCCTTTCACAGCGTCCCAGAAGCCACTTCTAGCCTCATTGGAGAAAGCGACGGGAATGAAATGGCGTGTTGAAACGGCGAGCTCCGCGAAGATGTGAGAGCTGGAAAGGAGATGCTGAAGACTGGAAATATGATGGGCATTGGAGCGATTATGAAGAGCATCTGCTTTACTGAGGGAAGGAGCTCGGATTTTGAAAGTGAAGCAGTTGAGATTATGAACGAGACACTTTGTCTTGAGAAGCAGGATTTGGATGAGGCCGTTGGCGAGATTGTCAGGAAATTCCGAAATATTCTTGATTGAGCAAAACCTGCAGTCATGAGAGCAATAGAGTGGACACCTGAAATTGGTAGGGTAAGGCAAGAATCCAAGATGACCATTGCATTGTGGTGGCTGGAGAGATACACTCAAAGTTTCAGTGATATAGTGAAAGGAAATTCAAACAAGAGACCGCAAGGAATCCAGGAACACATCTCCTTCTGTCTTGAAGAGTGTGAATGCAGTTCACTTGAAACCAATAAAGGTGACCTTTGACCAGGCTACTGACCGGCCAATCAAGCGTTGGAGATCCTCTTGAGATGTGCAACGAAAACTGGAGCACTAGAGAGAAAGAGTGAATGTGATTTTTGTTTAACGAGTGACATCGGTGAGCTAGAGTTGACTTTCCAAAGTGAGCCAAAAGTGAACTTCGATCGCAAGTTGCGATGTGCAACGAAAATCCCATAATCTAATTAGAGCTATAGCAAGGTGAATCCATATTGTCTCAAAGTCTATCATATAATCCAAAGAGTCTGAGACCAATACAACACAAAGCAATGCAATGAAACAATAGCAAAGAGGGGATCCTCACCACTGTCTCTAGACATTGGAATTGAGACATGGTCGAAGATATGATCTTTGGTCCAACAGACGATAGAACAATGAAATGTCCCAATGGTAGATGTTTGTAATGTCCCAAATCCGAGCCCAATAATGAAATGCAGTTATTGATCCAGAAGAAAGTAGTCATGCAAAGAAACTTGATGGCAGGTTATGGTACCAATGCTTTCGGACAACGAAAGCTCCTTGTCCTCCCGTTTTCTTTGCACCTTGTCGCAGATAGAAGATGATATTATAACAAATGTGATGTGTACAATGAATGTTTTTTATTCTTCTCACAGACTTCTGTATGTCCCGAAACCTGGAAATAAGTCAGCACATTACGACACGACCTTTATGGAGAAATTGGAAGAACGAGGAGCATATGGTTAAAAGGGGCCAATTGCTCCATCCAACTTCCCAGGAATCAAGCAGCCAGCCTGCAACTTCAACCGAACTCCATAGTCATGGCAACCCTCCGGCAGTTGGGCTCCACTCAGAACTTGCCGCAGGATTTCACGGCAAGAAAGCTGTGGGAAATCTCGAAAGACTTGAGGAAGGCGGCAGCCAACGCCGAGGAACAGATCTTCCAGCTCACAAATGGTCGCATTGGCGATATCGCCGAAGTGTTCTGGACCGACTCGGAAGGTTTGCATGTCAGCGAAACTCCAAGATACCCAGGCATTCGATTCCCCCCGCGCTCTTCCCAACTTCCTCAACTCCCACAACTGTTTACCAGCATTCTGGTGATTCCTACCAATCCTCGGCCTGTGGACTTCGACAGTCACAACACAATTCTTTTCTTCTCTCCCATGATGAACCACGCTCAAATTGATGTGTTCATTGCTTCAATCAACGATGAGGAGAAGAGCCTGATCCAGCGACTTGCTATCAACCTCGACCGATTCGGAACCTTGAACAAGACTGCCCTGATCCAATTCAGCGAATTGAGGGAAGTCCTTCTCATCTCCGAGCCCACAGGAGAGGAGCCTGAGGACACACCACAACTCGGCCCCAGGGCGCAACCAGATCCACAACAAGTTTTCTTCTATTTGGCACCTCCGACGGCAGAGTCAACCACCTTAGGCTGCCACGTCTTGGATACACGCACAATGGCGGAAACGGATCTGGAGGTGATCAGAAAGCAACATGATGCCTGGCCAGCGGGACCGATCACCGTTGATGTGGCTTGGATCGAGAGGGACGGGAACGTGATGGACACCTGTTTTCCACCCGAGACCTACCTGGACATCAAGGCAAAAAAGAGAGAGAGGCAAGATCGAGGAAATTGGCAGGAAGAGGATGGCTTCTTCAACGAACCATCGGAAGTCGGTCCTGACGACACCGGCTATACTGCAGACGGAGCTGACGAGGACGTTGAGGAAGCACCGACTCTCGATAGTGGCGACGGTGAAGATGCTGCTGCGGGAGCCGACCAGGATACTGTTACGACAGCAAGTTCCGCCATGCAGAACTTGAATCTGGGCAAAAAGTACGATCCTTTTGATTCGAGAGCAGACACGACCAACGCGAGCGATGTGGAGGCAGAGCTTCTGGATGCGATCGCGGAGTCGAATCGAAAGGTTGAAGAACGCGAGAAAGAGGCTGAGCTTCGGAAGCAGAAGAAGGAGAGTGATAATGTCGCTGAGGATGATGTTGGCTGGTGAAGGCGCAGTCGACGAATGAGAATGCGGATGTTGATTGCGTGCAAATTGATTGTTTGGGAATTTGGAAATGTCATTTGGATGATTCATGGAAAGGAAATTTTGCAACGAAAGGGTATTCGTGTGGAAGTTAAACAGGAAATTGCATGGCATTGCAGACGAATGGAAATCGAAATCACTTCTTTGGACTGAAAGTTGCCTTATCACTTGATGACAACAAACCCCTCCCACCAAGTCATGAGTGCGGAACACCCGGCAGTGTTTGACTATAGCATCTGTCAGCAGGTGGATGGATAGAAATCTTCGAGTGAATGATTTACCCCCATAAGATTCTTTGAAAATAGCGGAACAACGTATTGTGAATTCCACGATGATGCTTCGACCCTCCTGTATTCTTTCATATCCTTCCCAAATAGCCATGCAGTAGCATCACGTTTCTCCAGACATTTATCTCTTCGCTCTCTTCGATCTTGCCAGTTTTCCCTTTATCCCATCCATCATCATTATCATCCTATGCTTTTCTTTTCACCGCTTTCAAACCCTTTCCCCGCCAATGTGCCTTTTTCAAGTGAACCCTGAACGTCTCATCCGGCGTTTGCTCGCTACATGAACATCTCGCTTTCTTCCCCTCCAACGTGGCCAAGAACTCATCCCACACCTTCAAAGCCTCCTTCGCCCAAGCAGGAATCCCAGCAACCCACTCTCTGATTCGTTTAATCGCATCAATCCAAGCTTTGATGCCCTCCAACACCTGGCTATAGCTGAGTGCCAAACCGATAGAAACGAAAAGCGAGCGAAAGATATAATCTTGGAAGGGAGGTTCAGGTCCACCGAGATCAGCTGAAAGCTGCGAAGCGAATATCCGACAAGACTTGGGGGTGTGGAAGTCGATTGTGACGAGGAATCCGCCCATGAGAGTAAAGACGGAATGGAGACAGCCAACGGGTAGGTAAATGGTTTCGTCCGATGTCGTCGTGAAGATTATGCCACCTTCTAATTTGGGTCCGATTTTGGTGGGCTTGGCTCTTTGGCCGTTGGTGGAAGACATCCGTGGGAGGTTCCGAGGGCTTAGGGGAAAGCACACCCAGAGCTTGACGCAGGGCCCGATGAGTGTGGCTACGCTGTCAGTGTGTCGACGTGGAGGTCGGTGTGGCAATATTGGGGCGTGAGAAAGAGGTGCTGATTTGATTCATCGCAGGGCTTGACGAATTCAGATAATGCCAGGGGAGCGGCGAATGATGTGTCTCAGGTGCTGGGGACATTGAAGCCAATGATTGAGATGGGATTGTCCTCTTGGATCATACTGCTGGGCGATTGAGATGCGTGGGTCTACTTTGGCGTCTAGGATCTCTCGGTGGTAGGCGCTGACGGACATCTTGGGGCCGGCCATCGTATCTAGAGTTTCGAGGATGATCTTGGTGGTTTCAGGCGGTTTCTCGTTCCAGGATTCCTCCGCTTCGAAAATACGAGGCTATGTGGTTGTCGATGAAGTCCAGAGGCTTTCTGTCTCAGGCGAAAGGTTTTCGAGGGAGCTGAGAGCAATGTCCGAAACGGTCCTGATTGTTGAGGGGTTGAAACCTCTGAGTAATGTTCGAAAATCCTCCATGATTGAGTTAAAAAATGGTGGGGGTAAAGGAGATTGAGATTCGAAAGGAAAAGCGTCGAAAGAGTCAAAAGGAGATGGAGGTATGGACAAAACCGTTAGCTTGAGACAGAAACTACCAGCTCCATTACTCGGAACCACGATCTTTAACGATAGATCGAGAAAGAATGAAATATACTGTTTCGATCACAATGTATGGGTTGATTCTTTGAACACAAACGAACCATGGCAATTGTATGTGGGTTAACAATGAGGTGATTTGACTCTACAACTCGTCAAATTACCCAGGGCAAATCGGTATCCATTTGCATTAAGATGGGTCGATAATATTACTCTCCGCGTCCCTTAGACGAAGGAGGATTAACCAGTCGATAGGGTTCTTGAGTGAGATCGAGCCCCTTGATAGTGATTAGGAAACTAAACCCCAAATATAGTTTCAAATATACTAAGGAGAAAGAGTGGTAAATAAAGGTCAAGGGTTCTCATACGCTCTTCATCTCACTGGAGGAACGGTGACGTCTCGGTCGAGATGAATAGCATTTGGAAAAATGGAACGCTTCATATTGGGTTGCCACTTGGCGGTTGCCAAGCATCCTCGTTGTGCGAAGACCAAGGTCCATTGATTTGCTGAATCCCACGTCAAGCTGGACATTAGAAAAGACGATTTTCAAAATTTTCAAGGACTCTATGGACAATTGGAGGATGTAGACTTCAAGCGTACCTTGATTCGAAGGGACTTTCCGTAGTGAAGCACTTGGAAATGGTCTAAATTCTTTTGGTCCATTGGCAGACGCATTTGACCTTTCCTTTCGTCGTGATGCTGATTGCCACCAATCACTCGACCTCGACCCAAAGCTGGCCGCCTTTCAAGATCCTCTCAGCCTTTTTCCGCAGAGCATCCATATCGTCGCTGTAAAGTCCAGCACCCATACTGATCCGACACACTACCAGCTCCGTCAACTCCCTCACAGAAAGCCCGTCCCTCCCATCCGCCAATTTAACAGCCAACTTGCCATCAAATTCCTTCACCAACAATTGTATTTCCTTCTTTGTAACCTCCCCCGCCGCCCCACCCCAAACAAAAACACAGGTCGCTCCAGCTTCCAAGAACGCCTTGCCCCTTTTCACCACCTCCTGCACCATCATCTCCCTGGTCCATCCCTCGGGATTCGGCTTCAACCGCAACACATCCGTCCTCGCATTGACTACGAAATCCGGCAATTCTACTTGCGTCGCATACGTTATGGCAAGCCTTATCCTCTCGGCCGATTCTTCCACGCTCCTTAGGCAGCTCATTCCGTGACTGAATCCCTTTTCCGGGTATGAATCCTCGATATTGGCGCCTACTGCACCAGCCCAGATGATTCGATAGACGGACGTGTCGAGGAATTCGCCGTAGCCGTCTTGAAGGTCGACCGTAAGAGGGAGACCAGCAGATTGTGCGATGGGAGCGATTTTGTGGATGCCGGCTAGGTTTTGATTGAGTGTCAGGGCGGTATCGGGGACGGAGAAGGTGTTGGCTATGCCGTAGGAGGTTGTGGCGAGGGCTTTGACGAGGCAAGGGCTGGCTTTATTGAGGGAGATGACAGCGTTCGCGGAGGCTGCATCGTAGATGTTGGTAAGGATGAGGGGATCTCCTGGTTTGTGGAGGGACTTCAGAAGGAGGGCGACTTCGTTGTGGACCGGAGCTGTTTCTGTCGCCATGATTGATGTTCACTTTACGGTGAGATTCCTCATTGCAGGAAAAGAAATTGAAGAGTTTGCGAGATATATACCAAGTACCTACCTGCTACCCCGCATCCGAAAAAGTACTTGAAAGGGCGTAACACGAACTAATCGCGGTGTCATCAGACCGTCGTTCCAAGCAGTAAGATGGAGAGAAGCCCTGCCGACTGAGCGCGTCAAGGGTGATCGGCAGCAGGGTCGTCTGGTCCGGGGTTCGTGCCAGGATCAATGCAAGGCTGAGCCTTCAGAAAACTTGGTATTTTATCCGTAAACTCGGTTGGGAAGACCTCAAAGATGCATTAGTTGTTTTATATGTTTTTGAAGCTCGAAAGCACAGAAGAGAACCGAAGAAATGGACAAAGAACAAGCGCAAGGCCAGTCACGTGCCCATGCGAACGAGGGCCGTGCACAAACGCGTCCACCCGGGAAAGGTACCTTCGATTCAATTTCCCAAAAATCGATCTCTCCTGTCCAATTCAACCCTTTTTCTTCCACAACATTTTCTTTCAACATCGGTGAAGAAGACTCCATCAGTCCGTCTTTCTTTTCCCCAACTTTTCTACCTGTAACTGTCCGGAAGTGGCTGTTTGCACGATGCCTCCCGCACCAGCATTCGACTACTACGAGACCCTGGAGATTGGCAAGAGTGCTACGACTGAGGAGATCAAGAGTTCCTACCGTCGTCTCGCTTTGGTCCACCACCCAGACAGGAATCCCGACAACATTGATGAGTCGACAGCAGCTTTCCAGAGGGTGAGCCACACATACACCAACTCTCCCTTCCAAATGTCTTTCTAAAACCATCTCATAATACTTACTATTAATCTAGATCCAGATCGCCCACGAAACCCTCTCTAATGAGCGCTCCCGAGCAATCTACGACACTCGATCCTCGCGCCGCAGCCCCTTCAACGATGATGGGTACTACAACGAGGAAGATGTGGACTTCGACGACTTCATGCACGACTTCTCCCGTGAACCTTTCGGCAGTTATAGTGGTGGACCATACACCAGGTTCTTCTTTGGCAGCGGGGGATTCCCCTTCTACGGTCCGTCGAGCATGAGTCCCGATGAGGCTCGCAAGCGACACCAAGAGCAGGAGGCAGCTGAGGCAGCATGGCGCAAGCAAATGGTAGATGAAGTTCGGCGACGTAGGGCAGCGGAGGAGGCCCGGGTGAAGGCGAGGGAGATGGCGAGGGCAGCGGAGGAGAGGGAGCAAACATTGGCGAAGGAGAGAAGAGAGCAGGCGGAGAAAGCTAGACAGGAGGCGCTTTGGGCTCAGTCTAAGGCAACCACACAGGCTGAGAAGCAGGGTTCGTGCCTCCATTCTGCATTCTGGGCAAAGGAGAAGTTGCAGAAGAAGTTCAAGTGCACATCCTGTGGGCAAAAGCGTGGGATGGTGGGGCACAGATGTCCTCACTGCTCTCTGCTCGTCTGCCAGGTCTGCCTCAATGGGATCCGTAAAAGCCCTTGATTGCGCAAAAATGATCTTTACCTTGTCGATATTTCTCAACACCACCTCACTATACATTGCACAATCTTCTCGATCGTCGACACATTTGAGCATCCGTAGGGTTGAATGCTCTCGGCCTCTATCTCCTGCATGGAGAGGCACTCGGGCTGTCATGGCAGCAAAGAGGGTGCGAATCTTCACCAACACTGAACCGAATCTGGCTTGCTCCACTATATTTCAGAGGAAATAGGGAGGATTAGGGAAGAGCAGCCATCGGCAAATGTACCTTGGGAGCTGGCTGCATCGGCTGTTCTACCACATTACATCCGATGATATTGGCTCATCCTTCATCGAGGAAACTGGCCGATAGAGTTGTATACGCGAGAGCATCGTGGCATCTCTTAGATCGGGAAGGTTGCTGGTGGATGGCATGTACATAGAAGTCTTCCTCGATAACGGCTCCTCTTAATACATCGTCTCTGACATTTCGTCATCCCCTTTCCCACTGATTTGTCAGCTCTGATATCCTGGTGAGTTGTTGAATCTGATGCGGTGTAGGTAGTTTGAAGGGACAGCACGTCAACAAAGAGGAATTTGGGAGAAATTGTCACGAGTTAAGATTGAGGTATTTATTCATGAAGACTAACTAACATATATCAAAAAGGAGATCCTTCGCATGAATAAAAGCATAACAGAACAGCTGCGAGTAGTGAGTGACAAATGGAAAGCAAATGAAAGCGTTGAGCAGGAATCAGTTCAAGGAGAGGGTCGATTGTGCAGCGAGACTTGTTCGAGAAGACGGCTTTGCATCAACATGCCAAGATTGAGGTCGGGGTGCGGGCTGGAAGATTTACCAATGTCGCACCTTTAGGATGTGAGTCATGCCCGTTGGTTGTGATTGCTCTGCTTGCATTAATAGTCGGACTTAACCTCCGACTATTACCTAGCTGGTGAGCCCCTCTCCATGGATCCCACGGAGATGACGACCTATGGAGGAAGGGTCCGACAGCATATCGCATCCAGGTTCAGTGCATCGAAGACGGATCTCTCTTTTTGTCACAGTATACTTCGGCGCATCTGGATGCTCCTGACGGCGGTGGTTCAAAAGATCTTTCTCTCTGAAGTATCCACGTCTGCCTGTACGGCTGCATCCTGCAACACCGCAAGGAAAGGTGCATTCGTTATGCTCATCACGCATATGCTTCGTATAAGCCGACTGGGAATGGAAAGGCTTATCCACAGCCTGGGCCTTGCGAGGAAGCTGCTTGAATGCCTCGTCCCGGTATTGCGGACAATCAGGATGAGAGCATACCGGAAAGACGTACTTGATGCGAGACGATGGGGTGATCGCATCATCTCCCGTGTCAAGGTGATGATAATTTCGAATATGCTGATTTAAGTGATCCAGGCGTCTGAATCCGTCGGGGCCGCGGTGAAGCTTGCAATACTTGCAAGGATACTTGGGGTCCTCGCTACCGAAAGACTCGAGATGGCGGTTGAGGACATCGAGTCGGGAGAACAGAGCCCCGCACTCGCATCCGTAAGGCCGATGTTGAGCTTCTTTCGCATGCCGAAGCAGGTCCGCCTTTTTCGGAAGTGTCTCCATGCACTCAACGCAGTCATTAGGGGTTGGTGTCCAGATACGACCATGGCCAGAGGTATGTGGCCTCCGCGCGTGAGCGTCGCGCTCAGCAAAGGTAACGAAGGTTCTGTCGCAACCTATCTCTTTACAGCTCCAGGCTCCATGGTTGAACGACCTTGCATGGCCGTCCTTGCGGTCGGAATATGGGAATGATTCCCCGCAATCTCGACAAGGAGAAACTCCCCTTTGAACGAAGCATTAGTTTATGCACTTGGGAACTTCAGTCTTCATTCTCGTTGAATACATACCGATCCCTTGTATTGGACCCATTCCCCTGGGGCATTTGGCCATTTGCATTTGGTACAGAAGGCGGTTGCACCTGGGAGGCGTTGCGAAACGAATTACGGTCATCGGATTCTTCAAGTGCATTTGCACTTGAAAATTGACACAGCACACGAGATGGCTTCAAAGTGTGCCCGACATTGGAATGCTCGAACGTGGCCAGGTTGCTTTGTGGCATGTCATGAAGCAAACCGGGGCGTAGATCCTGACTAAAATCCTGCATGACAAAATCCGGCGTGACAAGAAAACGTCGACTGACACCCTTTTCGTTAGCAAGCAGGAAAAAAAAAAGCTCACCTGCCAAGATCCATACCACCAATGGCAGGATCATTGCAGGCATCAAGCAGGTCGCCCTTCGACCAATCAATGTACTCCTCGAACTCGTCGGACATGATGATGTGAAAGCAGCGTGTGGCCTTTTCTCTGGGAGGTGGGTGTTGTGCGTTGAATGTGTGGGAAATCGCTGCTGGCTGCTGATTTTCAACGTGAGCGGGGTCCACCAACCTTATCCGCTGCCTCGAGAAAGCTCTCGCCGCTTGAAGAATTTGTTTTGGAAGGATGAGACAGAGGGTGGTGGAAGGGCGGAGAGGCATCGCCCTGTTTTGCTGGCGGTGAGAAAGTGAGGCTTTCTGGCGAGGCAGCCACCGAGTGCAGGGTGTCGTGGTTGGTCAACGACAGGCAGCAGTTGCGTTCGTTCGTCGTGGGCTGGGGGTTTATCCCGTGCTTTGAAAAAGGGTGGTTGGAGATGCATAAGATTTGGACATGTGAGAAAGTGGTTGTCGAATCCGGCGGTGAAGAGAAGAGAAGTCTGGGTTCTGGGGAAAGAAGCACATGAGGTGAGGTTGACTTTCCAATGCACGTGGCCTGACCTGGTACAACACCTGGGCGGCGTGCTTTTGCTTAAGGCAAGGCTCAACATCGCCCAGAGATTAACTATTCGCGTCCTTTTCCTTCTTTCGAACTACTCTTATTCAGGACTCGACGAGGCGCGAAGAAACTTTCCAACATTGGGCCAAAAAAAACTCTCCATTCCTCGCAGACGGCTACAAAGATGGCACCGACTCGGAAGATGGAGCATTTGTGGGAGTGGAAGGAAATCGCATGTTTGGATAACGCTTCCGAGGAGCATCGTCCTAAAGTGGAGTTCCTGGAAATGTTTCGTTATCCCCATCTTCCGCAACTTGTTATGAATGAAGGAACATTGGACGACTTGTCAATGTCTGACTGGCTTGCAAAGGTATTTTTTAAAGAGGTGTCGTATTTGAGTCTGTACCCATAGCATGATAGGATCTCCAGCTGCCTTTTATTCCCCCTAAGGAGCTACCGTTAAATCTACCCCCAAGCGGATATCTTCAAGCCCCGAGCGGTGGCCAGCGTCTTCTGTAAGTTTCGTATCTACCCAAGAAGGATGCTCTTCTGATTCCTAAATTCGGCTTCGGCATTTGCAATGGAGATACTGAATCTAAGGAAAGGATTGGGATGCTACCTTTCTCCAATACGTGCTTAGATCTCATTAGAGAAAAACTAGCTTTACCAGAAGAGTTTCTCAGATACATGACCAAGAAAGGCTCCCCTTCGTTCAAGGTTTCTACTCCCGAGCAGAGTGGGAGATCCGTTACATGTACGTTTCACTGAGCTTGAATGATGTAGAGTGCTAAGCAGACTGCAGGCTTTATTTTCACGTTCAGGCTCCACCGTCCAGGTTATTACCAGCTCGCTTTGAGTTATGACCGGGAGACTGGGCTCACCCACGGCTTGCTCCTCGCAATGACAAGAAAAGGTCACGAAATTCCGAGACTACTGAAAGGACTGCGGGATAGGCTTATGTTCTGCGAGCAGCCATTGATTCTTGCTGCCCTGGTAGCGGAGCTCGTGATCGATTCGTGTGCTACCAAAATCGAGTCGGTCGATGGTGATCTCAACGCCTTAGAAGAAGAGAGTGGACTCCACGGATACGATAATCGAGCAAGAGGTGACCCATTGAGAATGGACTTCATGAGGGCAATACAAATTCTGCATTTCTCAAACAGGACGCTTGGATTGGATACCATCAGACTGCAATATACTATACCTTCATTGATAAAGATAGTGATGGAGACCAAGAAAATTGCAACTCAAGAGCACGATCGATTAAGAGAAATAGGAAGAATCAAGAATCATGTGTTTATCTCCGATGGCCGAAGAATGGTGGAAGAGTTGGCTGACACGCTGAAACAATACTCCAAGAATCAGCTACTGCGGGCAAAATATGAGGAGAACCGGCTCCGGACCCAACTTACAGTTGTGAGTAATGATATATAAACATGTAGCATCCTATTGATGAATTCAGGTGTCCCGATTAATGGCACAAAAAGACACAAAAGTCAACATTGAAATGGCAAGAGTCAATATCGATCTGGCAAACGACACTAAAATTCTTGCAAGAGCTAGCAAGGAAGATAGTGCAGTCATGAGAATCATTGCAGTCGAGACCAGAAAGGACAGCTCTTCAATGAAGACTATTGCAATTCTGGGAATGCTCTTCCTACCTTCCACTTTTCTCGCGGTAAGCCATTTATTCTTGATGGCACAACGTTTGCACAAACTAACAGGCTTGTGTAGTCCCTCTTCCAAGGACCAATGATGAGCTGGGATGCCAAGGGGCGCCCTGTTACTACTGCCATGTTCAAATACTTCTGTGCTATTGCTGTTTCTCTAACGCTCTTGTTTTTTTCTGTGTGGGTTGTAGCGACGCTGTTACCCTGGGAGAAATTGCTCTATAAAAGGCGGCGAGCACCTGCCGCGAAGGATTCTTATTCTCTTGAGCATATTGCTTCCCATAGCTTAGAGAGTGGCTGAGCTTGTCAGAGCAATCCTGGAGAAGGATTTACGGATACACCTAGCTCAATCAATCTGGTGTCGGTAAAAATCCTCTATTGCTGTACTCGAGTCTCAACCCGTGAAGTACTTTATCTATGCACTAATCAACGTATTCAGCGGCAAATCCTTCTCACTCGGCTCCCTTGATTGAACAATCTCAAGTCCGCTATCTTCATCTTGATCCATCCGCTGTGAAGCGATGTTAGGGCACGACAACGACAATTGTTACAATTCTTCTATCTGAAGCTAGTTCTGCGCGGGAAGTGTTCTCGTCAACTAATTAAATAGTTGAGTTCCGGACTTGAACGCTGAATAAAAGCGGAGGCGAGATTGAAAGGCTGACAATTCCTCCATGGTGGCGTTGGTTAGGCATCCATAGAGTGCTTACTCGTTAAGCGGGGAAGCCCCTTTACCTCCTGGGTGTTACCCTAAAAATTTTGTTAATTTTCAAGATGGAAGAAAAATGAGAAGTTAAATTGAAATTCTAGATAATCGGTACCTTGCTTAGCTTTTGTATTAGAATCTAGCTTCGTTTGGTTGACAAGTAGGCGAGGCTGGGAGAGTGAGAACGCCAAGTAGGTTCGCCGCCTGAGTTCTGCCCAAACACGACGCTCCTAGCCCCCAAAACGCCAAGTTATACAAGCTAAAAGATACAAGAAAGTGTGATCTGTTTGAATTTAGGAACAGTCGATTTGGCTGGTCAGCCATGCGGCTGAGCTTCTGTTCCTTCGTGAAGAGGGCGAGTAAAGCCTGCATACGAAGATTGCGGCATAACGAGCCTGCGACCATGGGTCTGTGCGCACAGGCGCTTTTTCAGGCTTCACTCAACCAGCCCTCCAAACAACCCACTATAGCCCTGAACACACCCCCACCGCTCAATTTTCAGCACGAGAAAGGCTATGAGATCCCTACGAAACATAAGGAGGCTATGCGCCAGATTCGCTGGTTTGGAAAGGTCCCCGTTTGCGCCATAATAGTACGATACAAGCTCAGCGATACTACGGTCCGCAAGATCCTTAGCTACCCTTACCCAGAATGACGACGCCCTAATAAACTGGTTTTAAAGCAAGAGCATTGGATATAAGTACTTATATAGCGGCATGGGTAGTCAACTCCTAATTAAGCGCTACTTTAATACCTAACTTTCGTGATTTTTTGATGAAAATGCCCTGTGCGCACAGACCCATGGTCGCAGGCTCGTAAAGTGACGGGATTACAGGGCATTTGGACCGCAAGTCCACTTTCAGGCTACTTTCTACTACACTCACCCACTAAAGCCCCCTATATTTCCAGGCTACCCTCCTGTAAGCACGCTATAAACTACTTGGGCGGGTTTTACCTGAGGTCCGGGCAGCCTCGTTAAAAATAGCTATGCCTCACCAAAATCAGAACAATTCTAGAAGGTAATTTATTTATTATAAAATAACGATACAAGGTAAGAGCCTTTAGAAAACCTTTAATTGATTTCCGAAACATTCTTTCTTATTCGTATTACTAGTTAGGCCATTGCAAGTTCGTATTTTGGTTAATAGTAATATTTCGCGCTTTTCCCACCTAAAACCAGCCTGGCCGGACCTCAGGTAAAACCCGCCCAAGTATCCCTTCGTCCGGCGAGGCATAGTCCACGCTAGCAAGGGGGCCTGGCTCAGACTATAAAGTCGTACCTTTGTTAATAAACTTATTAGTCATCTATCACCTTTTCGCCATGAGCCAGGCCCCCTTGCTAGCGTGGACTATGTCTCGCCGGACGAAGGGATAGAAATTGAATCAGCTATTATATCTAGTGATATGTATATGAGCCTCCTATATACTGCACCCGTTCTTCTTTCTTCAGTTCTCGCTCAATTCAATACAATTGACACTCGTCTACAGTAAATCAAGTCTTCTCCTGTCCCTGCGACATCATTCAAATAATATTCGGATCATTTATGCGGTCTACGAAGTATCGTGTGATTACTCCGTGGATTGAGAGCGAGCTAAACTTTTGCTTGTACAAATCACTCCACTGGACAATTCCGTGTTTAGCATCTTATCCCGCATAAACATATCTCTTCTCAGGCTTCGTAACAAGTTGCGAAGGTGCAATCTCCAACCTCCTACGAGAAATGTCTGTTTCCGTATACAAAACTCCTTGCTTGGGACGTTCCGAATCATCAATTTCAGTCCCAGTCGACACCACACCATACCTTACATCTATCTCTCCCAATCCCTTGATCAATTGTTCAGCCTCTGCATTCGAGTCCGCCTGTCTCGAGATAGGTGCATTGAAAGCCTTGGCAATCTCAATGGGACTCATCGAGACCTTTCGGCCAAGGTTCCAATAACCAGAGAACGTGGGGATAACCAAGATGATCGACAGCAAAGTAAAGCCACTCGCAAGTGCAAGATAAAGGTAATGGGATTGATATAAGGCCACGCTTGCAACTTGTATGGCAGGCATAGATTGAATATCGGAGGAATTGGCAGCAGCGATCGCCGTTCGGAACATCAACTCCCGAGCGTTAGCTAGCAAGCTGTCCGTTGGATCTCCGAATGAAATATTACAAAAGTTCTCCAAGTGGGCCGAGCTAGCAGTACTGTTGGAATCGATGAATTGATTTGCGGTTACCCCTGATGTAAGGAGGTAATACCCTATTGCGCCAGCCCATTTGACGTTAGCCCACGAGTTGAAGCGGTTCGCCAGGGCCAAATAAAACCCTCCAAGTGTACTGTTATCCCCAGATTGATAGGACTCCTGAATGTTGTAGAGGCTTTGAATCGCGTCGTCGTAGATGGTTGAGTTTGCGAGAAGGGAGATCGTGCTTTGATTTCCGTCGATTACTGCATTGTATTGTACTGTTGCTGGCCTCAACGTGCAGTTCCTCACTATGAGTCGACTTATGTTACACGTCGCATCGGGTTTGAATTGTACGGCAGTGTGTAAGTTACCAGGATCATACGGTGACCAATTGATGGTGCTTTGGAACAAATCAACGCCCTCAGACACCAGGGATTGATTGCTGTTATAAGTCGTGTTTGGGGGAGCGTAAATAGTGAGGTTAAAATTGGTTTCGTAGGAAGAGCAGTTGACCGCGAACCCGGCTCCGACGACTGTCATCGAGCAAGTGCCAATACAACTTGTGTTTTTTATTTGAATGGCCAAACGGTCATAGAAGCTGTTGACCACGGGCGTGAAGTCTTGCATGAAAAATGATGGAGTATATCCTCGCCCTTCTATTATTCCAGTGTAGCCGGTTGGTACCCGGGGAGCGAGTGCAATCGATAACGTCAGGCCACTCTGCACATACACGATCGCTACTCGTGAAGCCCGTTGTAGTAATGGGCCATTGATGGGGGAAATTGCCACAATGACGGAAGCTAGTGTAACAAAATTAAAGTTTCCCCCGATCGTGAGTGCTGCTAGTACGCTATTTCCCGTTTTCCAGAGCTGATGAAGGTCTGAAATTTTCGTATTCGCTTTCAGTGCGCGCGCCCACCAAGCCGTAGTCAATCCTCGAGCTAGGGCATAGCGTACCATAATATTGGTAATTGTTGAAATAATAGACAGATACACCGTGGGTTGGAAGGTCCATTCCGTAATGGCAATCCCGTCAGAGACTATGAGGACCGCGGCCGAGCCTGCTACACCGCCGATTGCCCCAAGGAGAGCAGCGAATGCTGTCCATGGAAATTGTGCAAAACTGCCGGGATTCCAGGGATTACTCATTGTGCATTTGTTTTCCGGTTTTAGGGTATTTTGGAGTTGATTTTGCTTAGTGTGCAAATTTGATTACCGCCTGAAAATCAAATATAATCACAATAAGACGGATGGGAAACTTTAAGAAAGTTCGCAGCCTTCTCAATTCTTAGAATGTTTCAAGTGGTCTTCGTCTCGCAGAAAAAGCAACACTGACATTCTCAAACTAGTGATTAGGGATCGCTTGATCAGTCACAAATGTGCTAGAGGGTACAATTCAAAAGAGTATGAGCATGGCTTGATCAAACGATATAGCTCAACATGGTTGGATGATTTATTGTGGAGTATCGTTTGGTGGAGACGCTAATTACAAAAGAAAGTTTATCCAAGCAGCTCCAAAGCGCGTGTGACGGGCACACTGCGTGTCTATTGGACTGTGTCCCACGCAGTTACCGGAGAGGAGTCTCCGCAAGAGGGCGGACGGCAGGAGCCGGAGGCATAGGAGAGCAAGTGACGCTACTATCTGTAACCGAGTTCTCTGTACAACCTCAACTAGGCTTCGCACCACCATGCAGGAATGTTTGGCCACTCAAGGCCATTCATTAGGAACAGCTGTCTTACGTAACACAAATATTAGATCGTGGCTCTGGACGCCGGACTGCATGGCGCCGGCCTAGATCCATCCATTTCTAAAAATAAGATCCAAAAACAAGCCAACTACGAATGAACGCAAACGACCGTCAGAACAAGATTGTGTGACTTACGCAAAGAGGGAAATTAAGATCTCAGCAGCACACCCTCACTGCTAGGTTAAGAATAGAATGTGGCAGATCTGCAAGAAAACGCTATAGCCACATCAGCAACGTACAACAGTTCTGCATGACACAACCATACCGGAAGACAATCAGAAACACCGTTCAGCTTATAATACGGGAGAGCAAAATTTCAAACCGATTGTACAGTGTGACTTACCTCGTTGGGTGTCCGTTTCGCTCAAACAATTAAGAGCACCCTCTACTCTCTCTAGTGCTTGGCGCAGTATCTTTGACTTTGTCCACTGACAAGATGATTTATGTTAATTTCTTGCCTATACTAATAATCTCCCACCTTGTCTCGCCGGCTTCATGGGATATGCTCCCCACTCAAACACCCAAGCAACCCTTCCCCCTTGGATTCCTCGCAGTCCAGACCGGCGCTCCAGCATTGCCGACATCCGTCTGTGGCTACTTCTCTGACTCCGGTAGACAAAGAAAATCCATCATTTCCTCGTAATCAATGATGCTGAACTAGTTTTAGGCTACGCCTTGAGTTGCCTACCATCATATTATTGTGGGTTTGATGGTCCAAACGAGCTGTTCGGTTGCTGCACAGCTGTCATCCCTGATGGCAACAGCTACGCTCTATATGGCTGCGAGGAGCCGTCCACATGTTACCAAACTATCCAAACACCTCCATCTGGTGTCTGCTTTGCTGGTGACTTCATATGTTGCCACTCCTCCTGCCAAACTGATCCTTCGGCACTCTACTGGCAAGTCTTCCCCACCACGTACCTTCAAATACAGACCTAAAAGAGTCTCCTTAGCACCGAAGCAACATCAACAGCTTGTGTTGAATTCCAGCTATCAGTCCCAGGTGGTGTATACTCAGCCTATGCCTGCTCAACTTCAAATGCAGTCTTCAATATCGTTACGAGTCCTGTAGGAGTGGGAGCTGCTGCGACGACCCTGAATAACTTAAGCCCAGGGAGTTCTGAGTTCTCAACGCCGGTGAGGACGGAGAGTATTCCACCAACTGCAGTAGAACCGGCGCAAACGACTACCGTTTCAAGTTTCATTCCTCCAACTGCAACACAGAAGACTGCTGGAGGTGAAACCACCGTTAGTGTGTTGCCGTTGTCCACAACGAAGACAGGAGTAGCCGGGAGAGTAAACCAAACTTGGGGATTGGTTATTATTTGTGTAGGACTAGGAATTTTGGCTTAGAATTATCTATTCGGAAGAGCAGAACAAAGGACCGGTTATGGAAATATATATTCCCCAATCGGTATGCTAACTCTCGGATCAGCTTCGATGTCGTCCAAAAAATCCCAAAAAAAAAACCGTCCAGCCTTGACCAGCCGATATAACAAGATTGACACCATGCGTAGCTTATAAAACCACCTGTAGGAGCGGTTTCTCACGATCACCAAACTCCCTCCCTTGCTATTACCGTCTCATGTATTGAACTGAATTCTTAATTGCTGTGTTTTCTAGGAAAGCTCCAGCTTCCTTAAAACTCTGGAAATTACGTCCCCACTTAAAAGTAGACCATAGAGCGCACAGCCCCTGATTTTCGACATTATGTCTATAGTATCGGCTAAAATCCCGCTAACCTGTGGTCATTTCCTTGAGGTCCTAACAGCCTCTAGTTACTACTTCTTGCATAGAGATAAATATAACTTATTTATTAATAAAAAAAGTTAATATTTAAGAAATGCTTTAATATTTTTAAAAATTTAAAATTAATAAAAATATATTTATTTACTTTAATATTAATAAAATAGGAAGTTTTAATATTTAATTTATTATTATTAATTATATAAAAGAATATAAATATATTATATATTAATAATAAGCTTAAATTAACTTTTATTATATTAATATAATATAATTTCAAAGAAGGGATTTCTTTTAAAAGATTTTATTTCTTTATTTAATTGCTCTCGGATCTGCAGTAGCATTGTTTCTCTCGAGTACATCTCTACTTTGTATGCGCATTAATCCCTTCGCTTTTAATGGAAACTGGGTAGCAGCAAAGATACCCGCGTATGAGCGAACAAGACACTTCCACTGATTTAAAGATGGAGTCATCCCAGGTTTCCTCGACTGTACGCGCGCTTGAAGAATTCCCGCCTACATCTGATCTGAAAAGCACTCGGAGAGCGTACCACACAGCGTTACAAGCGTTAATCCTTCCTCTGTAGTCGAATGCGTCCTTACGAGCCCATTCTCACTAGTCTGTGTTCTACAGGCCCATTTTCAGGCTTCGCTAAATTCAAGTCAATAGTTTTATGTCGCTTTTAATAGATAACCACTTATTGTTTTTCTTTTAAACTAAAGCGCATAATATAGAAGTAGTTAAATTTATTTCTTGACAATACTAGAATAAATTGAGTAATAGTTCAAAAAGTTGGGAATTCCCTTCAGTGGTCTTTAGCGAGGAAATTGCCCTGTACCGCACAGACTAGTGAGAATGGGCTCGTTACAATATGCCTACAGTCGGTCCGATCCAAAAGGGACAAAGCGGTCGCCTTCTTGTATCCATATTAACTTTTTAACCACAACCCCAATTAATTAATCCTAAGTAATTAAATTATATAAAAAAACCAGGCGAATAAAACCTATTAATCAGATTTTTAATGCAATCTGTGTTTAATTAGTAATCGAGGTTTAAAGTGCACGGACGTTTTTTACTTTTTGATTTTTGACTATATAAAACGCGAAAATATTTCATAAAAGTCACGTGTACCTAAGTAAATAGTAAATTAAACTTAGACTTATAAGGCCTTATAAGGCCCCTTAAACATTTATAACCTTAGTATATATAATAAGAGCTTAAATTTTAAAGAGTTATTATTAAAGAAAGTGTGACGGCAGGAACAGAGCAATGGAACGAGGCTCAAAGATCAATGATTTCCAATGTCTTAAGAATTTAAAGCTAAGGAGGACAGGAGTGAGGTGTGGCAGTGGATAAGTAGGTATGGCCAAGACCACTGAAACGCCGAGCTTTGGAAGCGAGCTTGGTTTGAACCATAGCTTGGAACCTTAGCTGAAACCAACCCCTTTGGCTGAAACCACGTCC
Source organism: Hyaloscypha bicolor E (assembly GCF_002865645.1). Classification (NCBI taxonomy): domain Eukaryota; kingdom Fungi; phylum Ascomycota; class Leotiomycetes; order Helotiales; family Hyaloscyphaceae; genus Hyaloscypha; species Hyaloscypha bicolor. The sequence goes on along the minus strand of NW_020194585.1, from coordinate 770,996 downwards.
GTATCAACCATGTGACACCAGCCGTCACAGAAAGTATAAAGTATAAAAAGTTTATGATTTTAAATATATATAGCCTTATATATTATATGAGGTATAATTTTTTACTTATATAAAACGCGAATTTTTTTATGCAAGCTCGTATAAAAATAATTATGTGCTTTACAATTACTGCAATATTAAAACTATTAAAAATCGGAAATCTGGGAATTAATTACTATAAGATATATAATAATTCCGATTAATACGATTTATATTAGTTAGTATTTTGGTAGACTTTTTTCATTTTGTCGCTTTTGGATCGAATTGACTATAAATGCGGGTATATGTAATATAATATGGATATGAAAGGAAGAGAGGTGTAATACGGATGACCAGAGCTTAAATACAGTAATTATGGTCACGTGGGGTTGAGTTACGTGGCCAGCCTGTAGTTACCATGTAATAGAGGCCAATTATATTTGCAGAAGCGGGTAAGGCTAGTGAAGAAGACGGAATAGAATGATACAAAAACTCCTTTTACTTCTTCCCTTGGCGTTTTATATTAAGCGACTATAGCTATCTTATCTAGTAATATCCAGAAAAGCGAAGAGATTCTTATTCGTAAATACTTGATACTAAAAACCATTGGATCGGAAATCGTATACTATCCTTACACTTTCTCAAGAATTATTATTGGGACCTAGTGAAATATCCTAGAGACAAGATATTATTAGAAGCGTCTCTACTAGTAGTAATAGGAGAGACTCGAAATGGTTACCTATTCAGGAATGGGCTATAAGTAGACCTGCTAAGAATTCGCGATTCTTGCATGAAGACGATATACTTCTACTCCGACTAAAAGGAGAGGAGGGTTTATCGTGGAATGAGATTTCAGAACGCTTTCCGGAGAGGAGCAAGGAGACATTGCAGGTATACTATAGTACCAAGTTAAAGCCTTGTTCGAAGACGTCCAAGAATCCAAAGAAGCGCCGGAGGTCGGGGTGAGTTGAAGGCTTCACGTTCCCGGAAGCGGGTGAGGCGGGCGAAGGATACCGAAGATGACGATGTGGTAGTCCCTTTCACTCACTCCCTTAGCGCATTATATCAAGCGGCTGCAATGCTCCGCGTGGGGAAGAGCCGAAGAGACGGCGTGGCCGACCTCGAAAGCATTTGTAAGGTTTCCAGGGACATTTGACAAAAACTGAAGATTATCATCAGCATTTTCTAGCTTTCGAATTTGGATAGAATGACCAATCCTGACTTGCAGCGAACGCGTTGTGATAATCCGCATTACCAGCAAATCGCTATGCCTTACTCCGGTAGCTCTAGTTGGCTATAAGGCCCTACATCCCTACCCCTCGCCATCCGCCGCAAACCTGAATTTAACCTCATTTTCCCTATTATATTAGCCTCTAATATTTACGCTCCTTCACCCTCTGCCCCAAAGAACTACGCCTCAAGATCTGGACCATTACCATACCATCTCCGCACTTGGTGCCTCTAAACTATCTCCCCTCTGTGGCCTCAATCTCCTTACTCTCCATATCTGTCACGAAATCTCGGGCCCCAGCTTTACAGTATTATAAACTCCCCTTCGACCTTGTAGGTGGCCCTCCCACTAAAAATCTAAGTCTGTAGCAGGTTTGGAACCACTAATAGCCTGATGATCATGACTACTAACCGGAGAACCACATTGTGGGCATTGAGAGGTTTTCATCGGCATACTACACTCTCTAATCGCAAACGGGTGGCCATTCTCACAACAATACCAATGCCCAGTACCTCTATAGTCATGTGCCATTCCCGCATACACAGCAGCCTTTTCCTCAATAGATATAAAAACAGTGTGCCCCTGCCAACCCCTGTAACATCCCTGTTTTGCTTGCGTAGCATTCCTAAAATATGGGTGTATACCCAAAGCGGTAATGACAGAAGGCCAACTCTGATTAGAATACATAAGTACCCTCTCTAGACAGACCCTAGAACGGGTGCTTATATAATTAATAAGGTTTTAATTCCCTTCTAGCCTCTTGCCCCCGAACTTAGTAACGAGCCTACGGACCAAACTCCCTGTTTTTAGCGAACACCACCCACGCTTCACCATTGCAATATATATAATCAGCATTTAATTAGGAGTTAACCACCCATGACGCTCCATAAGTACATGTCTCCAATGCTCCTGCTTTAAAACTAGCTCATTTATCCAATCTTGAGGTATGCGCTCCCACTCTTCTAAAACCATCGCTTCCATCTCAGCCTCGGTAGTGGGCTGGCGGCGCCGTCTGTGCAATGCCTGCTTAATCCTTCTCCAGCATTTCTCAATTGGGTTCATATCAGGGCTCGTATGTTCCCCCCCGTTCGTCAATACGAGCGATTGATCAATCGCCCCCTCCCATTGATCAATCGCCCTCCCGATTGATCAATCGTAGCGCCCGATTAATCAATAGGGGGGGGGGATTACGATTCGGGCTCCACAGTGGGTCCCGATTAATCAATCGATGTCCCGATTAATCAATCGCATAATATTGGGGTTTCGGGGCTAATAGGGCTAAGGGAGCTGAAAGCTTTTACTTACTAGTTTATACTAAATATATCCTCAATTCTATATTCTTCACTTCGCTTAAGCCTTACTCTTTATACTATAATATAGATTTCTAATATTTAATACAAAGTATATCCTTAAGTCTAATTTTCTTATTTCGCTTATATCTTACTTATTTATACTATATCTATAGTATTATATAGTTTATTTAATTTTTTTCTAGGTATTAAGGGAAGTAATAATAGGGGTAAAGACACTTCTCCAGAGCTTCTAGATATATATAGGGCCTTTACTCCCTTATTTTCTAGATATAGTTTATACTATAAGTACTATAAGTACTAATTTACTAAATATAACTACTGATTTTTATACCTCTCAATTAATTAATTACCTTACTTCTAATATATTTCTTTTAATCCTTCGTTTATCCCCAATCCCGTATATGCCTTATTAGTATATTTATAGGCAAGTAGAGTAATATTTTAATATTACTACTCTAGGAGCTTATTTGTCTGGTATCCAGTTTTTGCCTTCCCTAATTACTAAAGAGCCTACTAATAATTAGTCTACTAAAGACAAAGCTATATAGAATTAGAGGCTTACTAAAGGAGATAGTAGGAAAATTCTTACTACTAGGAAATATATAGATATTAAATAGTAGCTTTAAAATCCTAATACTCGGCTTCCTAGTAGAACTAAGGTAGAGAAGTATTACTAGGCTAATATTAAACACGAATTCTACTTATATAAGCTTTAGGATAATTAAGTATATTATAAGAAGTATTATAATACTTGCCGTAATAAGATCCTTTTAGCCCGGTATACTCTTTATTATAATAATACCTTTGAGATTTTAACTACTATTTATAAGAAATTAATATATATAGGTAAGTATTTCTTTAAAGCTACTAATTTTTATACTAATTATATAATAGCTTCTAATACTATATTTGAGTATATAAGACGACTTTGGTATAGCCTATTCCGTAATAATTACGCTTGGATAAGTGCCTATTATACTTATTATAATAAGAAAAAGGCTTAAAAGAATAATATAGGGGTAATATCTATTTAATCTTATTATTCTGGCTAGTATATAGTTCTGGATTTAATGGATTTCCGTATAAGTATTCCCTAAGTTATATAATTTACTTCTATTTTAGTCTTTTCTATATTTCCTATATTTCTTATATTTTTGAGCTTTTCTTATAATTTTCGTAATTTTCGCGAAAATTATAAAAATTGCGATTTTTATCTATACTACTTACTAATATTATTATAATATAATCCGGATAAAGAATATATATAGATCTAGTAATTAAAATGCTATTTTTCCAAGTTCGTTTGGATCTATAGGCTTAAGGCTAAGACTATAGACGAAGCTACGGATAAGCTTATTAAATGGCTAAATAATAATAGATATATTACTATTCTAGCCTGTAATAATAGGGGCGAGTTTAAGGGGAAAGTAATTGAGGTTTGCAAGAAGAAAGGAATAAAGATTATTTATAGACAAGCTTATTACCCCTAATCTCAGGGCTTTATTGAGATTACTAATCGAATCTTTAAGAAATGACTATAGGCTATATAAGCAAATACTAGTATCTAATCTTGGATATAATTACTTCCTTTAATTATATAAGTAATTAATACTATAGCTATATCTGCTCTTCCTAAAAGTAATACGTTATATGAGGTCTAGTTTGGACGAAAGCCACCTACTAATTTCCTGAATTATAAGAAAAGTACTTGCTATATATATATAGCCTTAGAAGAGAGGGAAATTAATATTAATGAGAGTAGTATTTCTGAATAATTATCTACTATTAAGGTTTAAGGAGAAGAAGAGAATAAAGAGGATAGCTTATTTGTTAATAAGGAAGCAGAATAGAAGGAAATAGTAGAGGAGATAATTTTATCTGAACTAACTAAGAGAATTACGGAGTATATAAAGAAATAGTAAGAGAAGATAGTAAAAAGAGCTAGTACTAAAGCTCTTAAATATAATATTCAGGAGATTATAACCCTATAGATCCCAAAGTAATATTGATTTAGTACAGAAATGGCTCGGATTCTAGTAAGAGTTCTGGAAAAGACTTTAAAGGTATATAACTTATAAGAATATATTTTTGGCTAAAGCTAATTAAAAACAGGGCTACTAGTTAACTACTAAGTATAGTAAGCTTATAACCCTCTGGCTATATAATACTCTTAATAAAGTTACTTTATAATTAACTTATCCTAATTTACCTATTACTGGTACGGCCTATAAGAAAGACAAAATTACCCTCCCTAAAGCAGTAGTAAAGGAGAATAATCGGGGTTCAATTTCGTTAGTTTAGAAGGCTAGAAAAATATTTAAGAAAGCAAAGAAGAGAGTAGCTATTAAGTAAGTATATAAGGATAGAGCTAGAGAAGGGGATTAGGTAAACAAGTGGGTGTAAGGGTACTAAAAAGGGCTAGGGTAGCTATAAAAGCACCTAGATAAAGTGGGAGGCATATATAATAAAGCTTAATTTGGGTGAAGTATACTAATATATACTACTTTTGCTATTTCCGAAACCTTAATATTACCCGATTAGGTAATCGGGGTCCCGATTAATTAATCGGGACCTATTATAGAGCCCGAATTGTAATCCCCCCTCTATTAATTAATCGGGCGCTATAATTAATTAATCGGGAAGGCAATTAATTAATCGCTTGTATTAATGAACGGGGGGTATTATGTAGACGGATAAGGCATTAATATAATACCGTACTATATACGCCAGCGAGTATAGTAATTGCGAGTAAACTTGTGCCCGTAAGCTGAGTTACTATCTTCTATAAATAAGGGCTTGGCAGAGAGGTAAAGAAGGTAAGTAATAGCCGTAAAAGCCTCTATAATACCCTCAATATACGGTACAAGTACTTGAGCTAGGTAATCCCTCTGGCAAAAGGCTCCCTTCTTACTAGAACCGTAAATAAAGAGTAGAGAACTCTTATAGCTATATCTAATTATATTTCATATATTAACTAGTATAGTATGCCCGTAATAAAACTAGTACTAGATATACGTCGGATATATACATTTATTCTTGTTTCTCGTTATCCTCTCCTTAACCGTCCTACCCCTAACTAAGAATGTAACCTTATTAGACCAGAGAACCTTTAGCCACTCCGTTATCCAGAATATATATGTAATTGCCCGGAGAAATTATACGAGAACCTGGTCCGCTATAGGATAGGGCTTCTGGCAAGCTATATACCGGAAATAACCTTGCTATTTGAGCCTTTTCTCAAGGGTTTTCGCAAAGCATTCAAGCCCAAGTTCGTCGTAAAGTAAGATATAGTTAAGGATTCGGTACTACCACATTTCGGACATATATTTAATAATCTCATCGACTTATTAATTAGTGAGAAGAGAGGGTCTCCCGGTATAAGTAATATATATATACTCGGGAGTATTATATTATAATATTTTCTTAATTATTAATTATACGAGCCCATATTATATTATAAGAACCTTAACTAGTACCTTAGTAAAGCTATAAAGCTGGCGTATTGCCTCCTTATATTTGGTAGGGATTTCGTTACCTGATTAATAAATAAAGTTAAGAGAGGGAATTATAGGAGGTATTAGGAATAAAGGTTAGTAGAGAAAATTAATTACAAAAAATACGAACTTTAGTTTATAGGCTTATAAACTATATTTTGTAATTTTATTATAAAATAAGGCTTTCTTTTTCGGCTATTTTTAGCCTCTAGTATATATACTAAAAGCAAGCAAAAAATATATTCCTTTCTTATTCTCTAATAATTACTTAAAAAGTATATCCTTAAGATATATATATAAAAATAACAGGCGAAAAAATCCGTCTATTTTAATTTGTTACTCAAGCAAGTATTTTTTCTAGCAAACTCTACTAAAACTTTCTTTCTCTACTAATATTAATTAATTAATCTAATTTAATTATACTATAGGCAAATATATTACTAATATTAATAAAGCCATTTTCTTAATTTACTTGCTTTATATTTACTAAGCTAAGGCTATATAGAGAGTAAATCTATCTAAATAAACTATTATAAATATTAAAAATATAGCTACTAAGATTTAAATTTAATATAACGAGAAAGAATTATCTCTATTTATAATTAGAAAGCAAGTAAAGTAAATTAGATAAAAGAAAGACTTTAGAAAGCCAGGAAAAGTTATAGATAAAAAGATAATTTAGCTAATAAAAGCTTATATATTAAATAAGAATTAAAAAAGAAAGCTTTAATATATTATAATAAAAGAAAAAAACCTTTTTAATATCTATTATAGAATAATTAAGAAGAAGCTATATAACTATAGTCTTTATTAATATAATAGCGGGATTAATATAATAATTAAAGGCTTAAAGTTTAAAGAATCTTATATATTAGAAAATATTAAGCTATAGAATAAAGTAGAAAGAATGCTTTAATCTTTAGTATTATTCTACTCAAGTAATTCCGGCTTAGCTTCGTTTTATACCTGTTTCTAATATCCTATTCTTGGTAGATTATACTCTTATATTAACTATTATATTACTTTCTTCTAAAGAAAAATCTAAATACCCTTATTTAGGGAATTATTTAGCTATAATATAGAAAAGAAAAAAAGAGGAAATAATAGCTACTAATCTTATTTCGTCTAATTCCTATAGCTTACTTATAATTAAAGTATAATCTTAATTCTACTAAAATAACCTAGTTTCTAGTATATTCCGGCTAGTTCTTAGTATCTATTACTTATATTATACTTATATCTATATTAATAATATAATCTAGAAATATTATATAGATTATAACTAATATTAGAACTATTATTATTAGGCGGTTTTTAAATAATAGAGATAGTAAATTAAATCTATTTATTAAGATAGGCTTTAATATAATAGCTTATTTGCCTTTTTTCTTAGTTAGAATAGTAATATTTGGCTTAGTTATACTACTTCTAAGTTACTTAATTAATTTCTAGGCCTTTTTAAGCTTAATATATATATCTTTAAATTAATTCTCTATTTTGGAAACTTATATATTAAGGCCAGATACTTAAACTACTTTATTATTAAATCCCCGGGCCTTAAGCTTTATAATTCTGGTCTTATAGAAACTTTTAAAGGGTTTTCTAATTTCTTAAATAGTATTATATACTAATTTATTAATATTTATAAGGTATTACTCTTTTAATTCGGCCTTTAGAATTATTTACTAGCTTTTCGTTTTAGACTAGTACTTTATATAATAACTATTACTTAATACTATATATTTCCTAATTATAATAAATATCTTAATACTAGTTTAGCTATTATGGGAGGGAAACTATAATAAGATAAAAACCTATATAAAGTATACTAGAGTATAAAACGTAACTTAATAGTAAAATAATAAATTAAAAGCGTAAATAGTAAAGTATAAATAGTATATAGTATACAAAAGCTTAATTAATTAAATACTTATAAAGAATTATTTTCTAAGTCTATAGAAAAACCAGCTTTCTTATATAATTTCTACAAGTTATATATAAAAGGCCGCAGCCTTTACTATATAACCTAAACTTCAAAACCGCTAAAATAATATAATTTTTAACGAGTATAGCCTGCTATATTATATTCGACCCCCTATTTATTTATACTTATTTCCTAAGTACTAAAAATAATAAAAAAATCCTATTTAGAGTCTAAAATAATGAAATATTCAGGATTTTCCTCTATTAGTTAATCCAATTTCTTTTCTATATACCTAAAATAAGATTTATTACCCTTAAATAGTCTTATTTTATACTTCCGAACTTGCTTAAAGGTAATTCGAACCTGCTTAGCCGTATTCTTATACTAAATCCGATATAGTTCTTTATATTAATTAGTATCCGCCTTTAATTATTACTTAATTTCCGCCTTTATTATAGGGTATTAAGAAGGCTTATTATAGTAAATTATATTATAAATCGCACTAATATACTCTAAACAGATAGCTTCTTCGAATTTTATATTATCTATAGTATTTTTAAATCGACCTTTAATAAGAGAAGAAAGCTCTAGATAAGAAGCTTTAATAACCTTATAGGAGACTCTATTTTCGTATATTTTATCCTTAATAGTAACTAGACTTATTAGAATTATAGTAAAAGGCCTATTAAGTAGTAAATTATTATTAAGTTATTCTTTAATTTATATATTATCCGAGAATTAATACTTTTCTATAATTTCAGACTTATAGATTACCTAGCTAAAGGCATTTATTTATCTAGTTATATAGACTATACTTAAAGTCTTTCCTTCTACTATTTTTAGTAAATATTTGCTTAATTTCTTAGCTACTTCTAGCTCAAATTTATTAGAAATAGAGAAGTAATTAATGTCTTTAAAGAACTTCTTACTAAAGATAGTAGCCTTTTTACGGTCTATAAGGAAAATATAGCCAATATTCTAATACTCTTTATTAAGGTAGAATTCGCTACTTAAAGCTTTAGTAATAACTAGATCTTTAGTATTGCCTTTATACTAATTATAATTAACGTTTCCAGAAATAAAGTATTAGGCTAGCTAAGGGTAAGTAACCAGGTAAATAGAATACTTATTTAATACCTTATAGAATCCGAGCTATATTAATAGATCTGCTATTAAAAGTTAAAAGGCTAAAGTAAAGTAGCTATTACTAAGATCTCTATACTTTAATATATTATCTTTCCGGAGATAGAACTATAGTATTTCTATCTCCTCTATTAAAAGTTCTCGAATACTAAGCTTCTTAATTTACTTTAGGTAATTCTTCTTATAAATATAGCCATTTATACCCAGATTAGTAGTACTAGACTCAGAAATAGAAACTATAATATTAAATTAAAGCTACAAATTTGGACGGAATTAATTAGAAATATAATACTTATATCTATATTATTTAATTTCCTGTATCTTAAAAAAGAAATCCCGTATTTCCTTATCTATTCAAGTAACGGAAATATATTTCTTACCTTTAGTAACTTTATAGATCTTAGTAACTAGCTTTAGAGCGTCCTTAATTTCTCGTATATTAATAGAGAAAGTATTAGCAAGCTACTAAATATATACTATATAGGGAGCTTTAAGGAATCTATTAGTAACCCTATAATATTCTTACTTATAAATAGATCCCAAAATGCTATTATATATTTCCTTAAAAATATATTTATTCTATTAAGCAAGTATTAATTTCTATTTAGCTAGCATTTTACAAGTATATTTAATATTACTATTAAATTCTCCGGACTTAATATTCTTAGTCTTCCGCTTCTTAGTTCTAGATATAGTTAAGGAAGTCTTTCTAGACAATGTCTTTCCCTTTAAAGTAAAGGGTTCCTCTTTGCTTTCCTCTATTTTACTAACCTTATACTTAGTCTAGTATTTAGATCTTTGCTATCTATTAGAAGTCTTAGGCTCAGCTTACTCTTTATTCTTGCCAGATTCTTCTTATCTAGTTATACTAGTTTTACTAGTCTTACTAGTTTCACTAGCTTTCTTACTAGGCTTTATTAAATCAGCTCTATTTTTCTTAGCTAGATCCGGTTAAGCTAAAGCTAAAATTATAATAGGGGCCCATTCTTTAGGCTTATTTCGGAAAGCAGGAAAAGGCTTGTTATTATAAGTTTCCTTAATTAGGATTCCGGAAGCATTAAAGATATACTATCTAGCTTTAAGGTTATTAGCTAATAGTAACTTAAACTCTAATTCTTTAGATTCCGAAATAGCTTTAGTATACTTAAGTGCCTTAATAATATCTGATTTAGTAAATATACTAGTATTCTAATACTTCTTATTCTTAATATACTCTAAAATAGCTTTATTAATTAATTAAATAGCTTTATATACTAAAGCTTTTATCTTAAAGAGAAAGTATAATTTCTTATAGACGTTTTTACTAAGGTTATTATAGATATTATTAATATATTAGCTAAAGGCTTTACTATATAATATAATTCTATTCTAACTCTTAGTTTCCAGACCATTTACTATAGTCTTAATCTTATTAAGCTTCTCTTATTTGCCTTTAGAAATGCTTTTAATAATATTCTCAAATTCCCTATTATTAGCTTAGTAGTTCTTTAGCTCCTCTTTAGTTAATTCCAGTCTAGTTCCGTCTCTAATAAAGGTTTTCCACTTTAAAAGCTTATTATATATATTACTTAGCTTATTTAGGACATTTATATTAAATTCGGTAATTATAGCTATCTTTTCTAGTATTAGTAGGCCTTCTATAATTACCTAAGCTCCTTTAATACTCTAAACTTTAATACTATTAATCTATAGGCTTTTAATAATATTATAGCTTATAAGAACTAGCTACTATACTTCGCTAGCTTAAGAAATCTATATTTCGGCCATTTTATTATTCTTAAAAAGGTTATAAAGATATTATTAGTATAATAGTTATAGGTTATAGAGTTAAAGGTTCTCGAGATTATAAGAATTTCTTTTAAGTACTTTCTAAAATAAAAAGTAAATTAAAATAGACTTGAATTATATAAAAATATTATATATATTCGAGTTTTTCTTTCTTTCTAGTAAGAAAATAAAGCTAAAATAGTAGTATATATAATAGGGAAAATAGGTATAATAATTAGATATATTTAAGGTAATATAATTATAAATTAGAAATAATTATAGAAGGTAAAATATAGAGTTAGGCTTCTATTACGGAAAAGAATATAAATATATATATCTAAGGAAATATAATCTAGGAAATAATTAAGGCAAATTAAACTAAATAATAATAATAGAGAAATAAGAAACTAATATAATAGAAATATAGATATAGTAGTAATATCTAAAGTATTAGAATATAAAAGGAAATAATAAAAATTTTATAATATAGGTATATCCCGATTCCCTATTTATTTAGAGACGTCTCTATTAACTTAAAGAATAGTATAAAAGAAGAGAAATAATATAGGAAATATATAAAAGATAAAATATATAAATATACTAAAAATATTAGAAAAATATAAAATAAGTATTAATAGAAAAGAAGTCAGAATAATAGAATTAAGAAATAACTTAGAATAAGGTATTATTTCTTTTAAAACTAATCCGTATTTATTTAGTACTTATTAAAGTCGACTTTATATAGTATAAAACTATTTAGTTAATTAGAACTTTAAAGTAATATCTATATTTATAAAAGTAATACTAAAGATATTGGGATATATAAAAAGAAGGACTATAAGATAATATAAATAGGGTTTATAGTACTATTATTAAGTTTGAAATAATTAATATTAAAGTTAATATAAAATATAAAAAGATTAGATATCCTAAATTAGTATTAAGGATATAGTATTAAAGGTATCTTCTTAATTACTCAGATAATATTTAATAGCAGGAAATAGATTAATAGTAAGAAATAGCGAATTATATTAGCTTTTTAAAGAAGTAATCGGTTTCTAGTAATAAAATAGTATTATAGTCGGAAAATAGGTTCTATATAAGAGAAGTTTTCTTATATAAAGGTAGAAATATATAATATACTAATTAAGCCTCGGTATTAGTTTTAAGTATAGCTATAGTTATATTAAAGAGGAAGTGGGTTTTCTAGTATAAAATAGGCTTTAAATAGACAGATCCAGTTTATCTAATATCTAATAGATTTCCAGAATTATATATTATTAAATATCTTTGGAAATAACTATTAGATTTAATAAGGTTTCCCTTTTCTCTTATAGGGCTTCTAGTTCGGCTATTTCGTCTATATATAACTCCTAATTAGGAAGTTTATTTAGATATTATAAGGAAACTTATAATAGTAGTTTAAGTTAAAGTCGAGATCTATAGATATTATAGTCAAGTTTTAGACCGGTATAAGCCGCGAGAATAGCTAGATAAAAGGGCAAGTAAAGCTTTTAAAAGATTTCTAATTTAGTAAGATATATATAAAAGGCCCTCTTTCTTCTTCTTTTCTCTTCTTATCTCTAAATATAGGTACTATTCGTTATTATAGTTCGGAATTAAGAGTCTATAAGATAACCTCTTAATTCCCCATTTAATTTTATACTAAAAGAGACGCTTTATATTTGATTCCTAAGATTTAGTAGTAGAATCTTATATATTAAGAATATTTATCTAGTAATAATAATTAGATAATAGTAAGAAATAAATAATAATAAAGCTTATCTAATTTCCAGAATAATAGTCTAATAATAATATTCTCTAAAGATTATAAATAATAGTCGGAAGGAAAATTTAAAAGATATATAAGGAATTAAAGGTAATAAGCTTTATTTCAGGTTAAGAAAAGCCTCTATTATTAGATACTTCCTTCTAGTCCTCTATAAAGAAGATATATTTTACTCTCTTTAATTCCGGTAATTCTAGAATATATATAATAATACTAGTAGCTTTCTCGATTTCCTAAGTACTATTTTACTTATAATACTCTATAACTGCTTCCCTTTCTAGTTTTATATCCGTTTTAAAACATTTATTTATAGGTATATACTTATTATTAACTTTGTTTTTAGAGAAATACTAGAATTTATTTCTTTTAATAAACTACTTAAGTTAATTTCTAATATATATTCTTTAAAATATAGTACTATTAAGTTCTTCTAGTATATAGTACCCTTTTAGTTAATCCGTATACCTTACTTTATATAAGCTAAGCTAGTAATATAATAGCTTTATATTCCTTAACTTATCTTAATTTATTAATTTAATATTATATATAAGAACTAGATTCTTTTCGGAAATAGGCTTTAAATAAATCTAGTAAATAGTATTAAATTGCTTCTTTCTCTCTTAGCGTCTTCTATTCTTTTTTATTCTAGCTTCTTTAATATTTTTATCTCTTATCTATATTTGCTTTATACGCATTTCTAGAAGCATTTCTCTATTATAGACTTTATTTTATCCAAGTATTCTTTAGGTTAGAAAGCATATTTTTACAGGTAATATAGCTTCTCTATTATAGATTATATAAAAAGAAATAAATCCAGTTAGTTTATATATAATAACTCGGTTAGTAAATAGAATATATAATAGTAAATCTATCTAAGGCTTCTTTTTACCTATTATAAGTATAATAAGTATCTAAATAATTAGTTAATACCCTCTTTTAATTATACTATTTCCTTTGGAATTATAGGCCAAAATAATAATTCTATTAATTCCTAGCTTATTAAGTTCTCGAATTACTACTTCTTTAAATTCCGATCTGCTATTTACTTTAAGCTATCCAAATAAATTATATTTATAAATAATTTCTTCCCAAATAAACTTAGTAATCTTTTTACTAGTTGGATTCTTTAAAGATCTAGCCTTAACTCACCCTAAGAAGTTATCTCTAGTAATAACTAGCAAGTTATATTCTTTATAGTCTAGTAGTTTAACTATATTAATCCCAAGATAATAGAAAAGAAATATAGCTTTTATTAGATATAGAGCTTCTTCTTATCTTCTTTTACTCTTATACTAATAGATCTTATAAGTATTAATATACTTCCGTATATAGTTATAATAACCTTCTTAATAATAGCGGCTAGCTACTAAGCAAAAGGTACTTTCTCTTCCGGTATATCTAATCTTATTATATAGCTCTTTAATAACGATTTCTCTTTACTCTTAATTATTAATAATAAGTTAAGGCAAATATACTTTAGATATAATTCTCTATAGTAATTAATCTCTCATATTATAATTTAAAGCTTCTCTGCTTAACTTTCGAAACTTAGCTCTAGATATTTCTTCTAGTCTAGAAAATATTATAAAATATTATATAATATTTTAGTATTATTCGGAATAGCTATTATCTAAGGAATCTAGTAAAATAGTCGAGTTATTAAGTAAAGTATAGAAGTTAGTATTATTATCTATTATTTTACTAGTAGTTATATATAAAAGGTTATAGCCTTTACTATATAACTTCCGGATTTTATTATTTTTTAATATTACTAATTTGCTTCTAGATATAATAAGACTTTAATTATTAATTTCTAGTAACTAAATACTACTATTCAAATATCTAGTAAAGGTCTTAGAAATCTAATTTCTTAAAATAATATTATATAACTAAACCGGAACCGCTTCTTTTATCCGAATTTTCCGCCTAATAGGTACTATTCTAATAGTATTAAACTCTATTACTAACTATTTATTAATGTTCTTATTATCTTTAGTATTGCCTTCTTACTATAGATATCTTAATAACCCATTAGTAGTAATATACTTGGTTCCCTTAATATACTTAACTTTAAAATTAAATAACTGAATTTATACTAGCTAGTAAGTAACTAGAGCTCTAGAAAAATCCGTAGCTGCTTTACTTAGCTATATAACAAGTATATTAGTATCTAGTTTAAAGATAAAGTAAACTTTATATAGCTAGAATTATACTTTCTATAGATACTTTACTAGCCTTTAGTATTTTCTCTTAATAGTATTATATCTTTACTCGATATTATTTCAGATTTCAGACTTATACTATATAACTCTCTTTTTCCCTCTATTATTATATTAACTAAGAGTTCCGCCCTATTTATCCAGGCTAGCGTCTACTACTAATATAATTATTCCCTAACCTTCTAATAAATTATAGTATAACTTATATAATATTAAAGTAGTAGTAAGCTTTTCTTAAAGGATTTATATAGCTTGCTTTTATTTATTATTCTAGTTCTATATTATATCTTTCCTTATTAAATAATAAATAGGTTTAGTAATAATTATAAAGCCTTTAATCCAAATGCGGTAGTAAATAATAATTCTAATAAATGCCTTACCTTTAGTTATACTATTATAATACTTTTATCTTAAGATCTTAGTAATTCCTGAACTTGAAGGGCTTCTTTCAAATACTCTATAAATAAAGCTAATAATAACTATACTATTATAATAGAACTATAATTTTTCTTCTATACTAGCTCCGGCTTATTTAATTCTATTTAGGATTATATTTAGGTTTTAAAGGTATTTAAATATAAAATGCCGAATTTTAGGTAAAATAAGCTACCTATTATAGTTTATATAAGATCTCTTAACTCTAATATTATTAATAAATAGTATAGTAATTTTGGGAAACAGATCCTCTAGAATAGTTATAATAATCCGTATAAACTATATAACAGAATTAGTGGCTTCCTAAAATAATATAATTATTTTTAATAGTTCTAGAGGTATTATAAATGCAGTTAAATCTCTACTATAAGTATCTAGTATAAGTTAATTATATCCAGAAAAGAAATTAATTAAAGAAATATAAATATATCTAGTAAATTTCTTCGAGATCTTATTAGTAAATAGAGATAAGTTAGTATTTTATAGAGTTACTAAATTCATCTTTATAGTAGTATTAATTAGTCTATAAGTTCCAGTAACCTTCTTTATAACTAAAAACTATAGATTTTAGTATAGTTTATTATATTTCTTAAGGACTTTATAATCTAGATATTCTAATAGTATTTTTACTATTATTAGTACTAGAGCTTTAGAATATAGGAAATTCTTTTCTTACTAGGCTTTATACTTAATAGTCTTAATTAGAATAGATAGGTTAATATCCTTATAGACTTTTCCTACTTCTTTCTAATTAAATATAATTATATTTTCTTAATTAATTATTAATTCTTGAAATATAGCTAGTTCCTCTTCCTAGAGCCAGTTACTAATATCTAATTATTCTAGGCATTCTGGAGTAAGTTATAAACCTCTTAAAATAGCTAATATTCTTAATAAAAGATAGTTCTTATATTTTCTAATATACTTTTATAGGTATTCTCTAGCTTTAGATCTCTTAAACTAGTCCGGATATTTACTAGAGCCTTCTCTAGTTCTATTATTAGTATTTACTAGTCAAATCTTCTTATTCTTTATTTTATATACTCCTATAACTAAAAATAAACTATAGTTATTATCTTTTTCTTTAAGAGCTATAGCTATTTTCTCTAGTACTCTTTTTATCTAATCTCCGGAATTTATAACCTTCCTACTTAGCTTCTTTCTAGTTAGGTATAGAGAGTGCCTTTTTATTCGGTATTTTAATATGCCTTCCTTAAGCTCCTATATATTTCAGAATTCTTTCTAATTTTGGGTTCTATATTCCTTAGTTTCAGAAATATATTTCTTTACTATTAGAAAATACTACTTTATTTCTTCTTTAGAAATATCTTTACTTAATACTCTTTTTGCTTCTTTTTCTATTAATTCCGGAACCACTCTTAATAATACTCTAATTAGAGCCTTTTTTGCTTTAGTTTCTCTAAAAATATTATTAATTTCCTAAACTTCTAAACCCAAAATAAAAGAATCTATAGGAAATTCCGGTATCTTTCTATTTCCCCTAATATTACTACCGGTTATAATACCAGGCTCTATTTTTCCTCTTTACTATTAGTTTCCTATTTCGTATTACTCAATTCCTTAATTCTAGAAGCTTAGTACTCTTAAACTATTACTTTTTTCTACTTCCCGGTATTCTTTAAAAGTAGAATAATTATAATAATACAGGTATTCTGATTATTTTTAGGGTCGGTAAATCTTCTATTCTATAAACTATTACTTTAATATATAATATTTATCTTTATCTTTACTAAGAATAGTTAACTAAGTAGGATCTTTAGAGCTTCTTTAACTAGGAAAAACGTATCTTTATATCCTATTTCGTCTATAACCTTAGCTCTAAGCTTTACTATTCCTGCAAATCCAAATTTAGCTCTAGTAGTAGTAAATATTTAATAATCTATAGTATTATATACTACTCTACTAATACTTCTAGAGATCTTTTTAGAGAGAATATTAACTTTAGCTCTAGTATTAATTATTTCTTTATATTCGATATTTCCTTAAGGTCCTTAAAGTATAAATCGGAGATATAAAGCTTATATAATATATTTATAAGCTAGTAATATCCGAATATTAATACTATTACTTTTAAATCAAATAATTTTATTAGTATTAGATACCTGAGCTAGTATTTCTAATTCCTTAAATATTCTATCTATTATATAAGCTATAGCCGCTAGTTCCGCAGATCTTCTAGTATATCTAACTATATTTAATATAATAGTATTTCCTATTTATAAGATAGTAAGATAGGAAGTATTATTTTTAATCTATTAGTTCTGAAGTATAGTAGCTAAATCTGGCGTTTTTAAGGCATTAATAAGTATTCTTATTTCTTTCTAAGTTTTCAGAAATAAAATAGTTACTTTCTTTAGTAATCTTATTAAAATATTATTAACTTTAGAAATTCCATACTTATTATAATTAAGAATATATTAGGTCCCTAATTCATTCTATTTATTTCCGGAAGCATTAATATCTATATTCTTAGCTAAGCTATCCCTTTATCTATTATTTTTTAAAGCAGTATTCTTCTGGCCTCTTATATAGGATAGCTTCTCTTCCGCTCTGGCTTATCTTCAGAAAATCTCTTTAGCTATTTCTATCTCTTTTTTCTTTTTTCTTAACGAGGAATCCGTTATAATATTAATAGAAATGCTATTTATAGCCAAATCTTAATACTATCTATTAATTTCAAAACCTGAAGTATTAGTAATTCCAATATAATTTCTCCTAAGGCAAAGCGGCTATTCAGATTCTCTAGATATAACTTGCTTACTTTTATATATAGATCCCGGTTAGCCAGTTTCCTTTTCTCTTTCTTGCCTAGTAAACTAGATATTCCTTATTAATCTCTAGATATTTTTAGGTTAAGTATTCAAGTTATAGTTGAATTTTCCTTCTCGGACTTAGGAAATGATTTAATTAAACTACTAGCGCTTACTAGTAAGGAAAAAGAAAATACTTTCTTATTTAGGCTTAAATAGCTCTTTATACTATCTTTTATTAAATTAGTAAGTATATTTATAATTTATAAGTTCTTCTATTAGTAAGTAATAGAACCAAGAGATATAGATATATTCTGGATTAATAGTATTATTCTTATCTCTATTATAGTACCTATAGTAAATTCATTCTTTTAGTTCTGGGTTTATACTATAGGCTATATTAACTTGAGTAGTATTTTCTAATTACTCTTAAGACTAACTTCCTCTAGAATATAGTTATCTAGATTCTCTGCCTATTTTAGCTCGACTACTATAGCTACTATAGTATTCTCTATAACCTTTACTATAACTTCTAGTATATTTTCCTTAAAAACTCGAATTATACTTACTAGGCTATTAATATTATTATATTTATTATAGTTAGCTAGGCTATATAAGTAGGCTACGGATATTTTCCCGAATTATAATAGTAACTATATTAAGTTATCTCTATAGGTTCTCTTAAGTTATAATAGTAATAGATAGTTTTTTCAGACTTCTTACTAGCTAATTAATATTATCTTCCTTAGGTTTACTACTTTTAGTAGGTTTTATATAATTAGCTATAGGCTAGGTTTTCTTCTTACCTATATCTATAGTAGCTTTAAGAAGTATAATAGAAGGAACCAGTAAAAAATAATTGTTTTCTAGTTTAGGAACTATATTATAAACTACTATATTCAAGTATTCTTATCTAAGTTTAGATATATCTGAGTTATTAGTAATATTAAAATAGTATTTCTTTTCTTTATACTAATAGAATATTATTACCTTCTTATATATCTTACTATATTTATAGATAGAAATATCTATAGGCTCGAAATTTATATCCTTAAGAATATAATTTCTTACTAGAATAGATAATTCTCTTATAAACTCTCGGTACTAAGTAATTTCATTTATTTCTTTCCTCTTTAATAATTCCTTTAATACTCTATTAAATATATTAATATAAGGCTTAGAAGAAATTCCTCTATTCTAGGCTTATATAATAATTCAATTAAGAAAGTTATAGCTAATTTTAAGTATTTTCTAATTATATTCTCGGAATTTCTTTAGTAAGGCCTTAAAGAACTTAGTTTCCTAATAATCTTCTGAGTTATTAGTATAGTATTCCGGTATAGCCTTAATCTAATTCTTATAAATAGAAGAGATATAACGGACGATTCTTTCTCTTTTAGTATTATCGGAAATATAATAGTTCTTATATATATCCGTATATTATTCCAAAAATATAGATATATTACTTCCCTGAAACTATAGTACTTTAGGAGCTTCTATAAGTAGTAAATTCAAATCCGGCACTAGTATATACTTATTCTTAGCTATATTAATCTCAATAATTTCTTCTATAGCTAATTGTAAAGTTTCCGTACCTGAGACTTCTATTAATAATATTTCTAAAGGGCTAATTTCCCGTTTAAGTATATCTTTTAATCTGGGAACCGGAATTAGAAAGAAACCAGTTAATAATAACGAATATAGTTAAGGTTCGAGTTTTAGTATTAGTAGTAATAAAGTAGTAGCTTTTCTAGTTTTATTTCTATTACTTATACTCTCTTTCCTGCTCCGTTAGCTCGATACCTGTAATATTTTCCCTTAATTTCGCCGAACTAGATATACTCTATAGTACTATTAATAAATGTAATAAAAATAATAATAATAAAAACAATTTCTCTAATTCCGCTATTTTCTCTAATTTCTCTAAATTCTCCTTATTATCTTTACTTAGTAACCTCCCCTTTCTCTAGAGGCTTCTCTAATTTGTCTATATAATTTCTTATTTCCGATTTCCTTTTAATTCTTTTCGATTTCTATTTATTATCTTACTTGAAATTAAGGGCATTCCATATTTTAGGTATCCTTTTTAGACTTAGAAGCAAGCTTTATTACTAAGATTAAAGCTACTTTAATTCCGACTTTTACTATAACTAAAAATAATATATAAATTAATAGTATAATTTTATTTCCGTATACTAAAGTCTATTTCTAACTAAAGTCTAACTTATACTATTTTAGTATAATATTTCCCATTCTATTTCCTCCGCTTCTTTTCTTTCTATAATTAGCCTCTATTTCTACTACTCCTATATACTATACTAGTAACTATATCTTGCGGCCAACTTATATTCAAGTTACTAGGTATATCGGAAATTAACGTAAGATACTGAGATTAATACTTATATATCCTTAATATTTTAGCCTTAGGCTTAAGGCATTATAATAGCCCTTTTTTTCCCCTAACTTACTAAGCTAATAATCCGCCTCATAGATACCCCTCAGAACTTTATAAAAGTATTACCTTAACTATAAAGTTTCTATCTTTCCTATATTACTTACTATAAAATATATAGAAAGGAAACTATAATAAAACAAAAACCCATATAAAGTATACTAGAGTATAAAACGTAACTTAATAGTAAAATAATAAATTAAAAGTATAAATAGTAAAGTATAAATAGTATATAGTATATAAAAGCTTAATTAATTAAATACTTATAAAGAATTATTCTCTAAGTCTATAGAAAAACCAGCTTTCTTATATAATTTCCGCAAGTTATATATAAAAGGCCGCGGCCTTTACTATATAACCTAAATCTCAAAACCGCCAAAATAATATAATTTTTAACGAGTATAGCCTGCTATACTATACTATCTTTACTATAATTAGAGTTTTCTTTATTACTAGAATTCTTTCTATTCTTAGTTTTTTTATTATTAGAATTCTTATTATTATCTAATATTTTATATTTCTTAGATATACTAGTCTTACTTTTATTAGTCTTTTTAGTAGCTAGTTTAGTAAGGTTAATAAGGAAGCTCTTATTAGTACTATCTATTTTGCCTATTAGGCTATTAAGCTTATTATTACTAGTAACTAAAACCTCTATTTTATTATTTTTAGAATATTTTACTAAGATATTTTCTATAGTAATTTCAGGTATATTCTTAAGAATAGTATAGGCTATATTCTATATATTAATCTGTTTTTAGATAAGGAAGTTACTATTTTCATTTATAAAAGTAGTTTAGCTAATAGTTATATTAATAATAGTTATAGCTATTAAACTTAAAATAATACTATTATTATTTAAGTTATCTAGGATCTAGTAAATAGCCTTATTTAGTCTGGTTATAAATAATATATTACCGGGATTTCTTATTTGTTTTGTCTTTATTAATAGTTCTATTAAGGTAATAGTAATAATATAAATAGTTAAGGTTATAAAAATTAAAATAATTAGAAAGATTTCTTTTAATTTTTAATAATATTTTAAACTAATAGAAGCAAGTATTTATTTTTGGCTTAGCTTTAAAAATTTACTTTTTTTTATTTTTATAATTTGCCTAAATAGTAAAGTATAATCTAGTATAATAAAGAAAGATATTTTGTCTAGATTTCTAGAAAAGAAAATAAGTACTAATATAATAGAATAAAGAAAATATACTAGAGTTTAGATAAAACCCGGGAAATATCTAGGATTTTCTTTTCTTTTTCTAGTTATAAAGGCCTTATTATTAAGGTTTATTATTATCTAGATAATCTTTATTAAACTTATTTTCTTTAGTATACTAAATCTATTTATTTAGCTAA
Source organism: Hyaloscypha bicolor E (assembly GCF_002865645.1). NCBI lineage: Eukaryota > Fungi > Ascomycota > Leotiomycetes > Helotiales > Hyaloscyphaceae > Hyaloscypha > Hyaloscypha bicolor. The sequence continues at coordinate 749,078 of NW_020194585.1, read as the reverse complement.
ATAAGAGGTCCTGATTTACCGGAGTTCTATTTATGAAATTTATATAATTTAAATACTAAGTTCTTAAAATTTAATATAAGATATTATTTATTATCTATATTTTATTTCTTTTATTTAATCTTATAATAAAGCTTATTATAAAGTACTTTAGAAAAGAGAATCTTTTTAATTTCCTATTTGAGTTTACTATTAACTTTAGTAAAACTAGGCTCTTTATTAGTTTAGCTAGATAGTAAATTAATAGGATTCTTATAAAGCCTATTTATATAAAAGATTAGCTAAATCCTATATAATAGGGAAAGATTTAATTAATATAAATAGCTAACTATTTTATTAATTTTAAATAGTCTAATAAGAAAATAGTTTAATTTATTAAATAGATAATTCGTTTTTTATATCTTTTTAATTATATAGATTATATTTCCTAGATTAAAGTCTGGTTTTTACTATTTCTTATTAGCTTACTTAGCTTAATACTTCTAAGCTATTACTATATATTCTCGGATATAATTAATAGTAGTATTAATTCTTTTAGCCTATTATTATATTTCTTTCTAATTAAGCTTTTCTCTCGGTATTTTAAACTCTATTATTAGTAGTATCTAGTTAAAGTTTAGCCTGGGTTTATATTCGTAATTAATTATTAAGGGAAATAAGCTAATTAATTTATATAGGCAGGTAATACTTATAATATTAAATACTAGAAATAAATCTATCTAATTATTCTAGAAATAATTAATAAAGAAATAAAGTTAGATATTAATAATCTAATTAATAATTTCTATTTATCTATTAGTTTGAATATATTCCGTAATTAAAAGCTTTAGCTTAGTTCTAGTTAATCTTAATAATTTATTTATAAAGTCTAAAATAAATTAGAGTTCTTAATTACTTATAATAATAAGAAAAAAATCTCGGAATTACTAGATATAATAATAAAATAGGCTAGTAATAGTTCTAGTTCTAGTACTTTTAGTTATTAATAGGCTTATATATTATTTAAATAATTAATTAATTATAATAAATATATTACTATATTTCTTATTTATAAAGCCAGAAATATAGAAGTCTATAGACAAATCGTCTTATATTTTTAGGAGAACTAGTAATAGATATAATAGGCCTGGTATTTTATTTCTTGGCTTATAAAACTTTTAATATTTATAGTAGTTTATTATAAAGTAGTTAATATCTATAGAGAAAATAGGCTACTAGTAAAGTTTCCGAACTAGAATTTTTGTCTTATTTTAACCGGAATATATAATAATTATTATATTATAAATTTATTATAGAAGCCTAGTTTATAGATTATTATATTTATCTAGTATAATAAGTCTTTTATTATAAAATATATAGCTATTTAATATTTCTTATAAATCTGTATTTTCCCGAACTTTCCTATATTTATTCTCTAGGGCTAGATTTATCTAATTAGCTTATAGAACTTTAACTATAATAAATAGCTTATTTATTTCTTCTATTTTAATAGAAATATAAGCTATATTTTTTATTTTAGTAGAAATAAGAATCAGGTTTATTAGGATAATTTATTTAGTTCTTTTAGCTTCCTTAGCCTATTTCTGAATTAGTATAAGATTATTTTTTTTAGGATAAGATATTAGTAATAATATTATTTTTATCTAGCTAATAGATAATCTAGTAATAAAATTATAATAAGAAACTTATTTATTAAATTTATTATTTATTTAAAAGTCTTTTAGTACTAAAATACTCGAGAACTTTATAGTTAGTAATAATTAGAAAATTAGATAAGCTAATTAGTTTTACTTATTATTTCCGGAATTCTTAAATAATAATAAGAAGTTTCTTATTATGAATTTTATAATAGCTTTTGGCTTTTTAAAAAGCTTTAGAGTAAAACGAGACCGGGTACTATTATTTATTCTCTAGGCTTTTTTAAGAAAGTATACTTGTAATAACTAGGTTTAAATAATTAGTTTCTAGGCGAGTTTCTCTATTATATTTAAAATAGAGAAGTATAGAAATAAAGAAAAGTAAATCTTTAAGCTAATTAAAGATATCTAGCTAGGTTTTATTAAGTATAAACTTTAGTAGAATATTTTTTTTAGTTAGATAATTTAGAAAGTAAGAGATATATTTATAGGCTTAAATAAACCTATAATAAAAGTTATAAAAGCCTAAAAATAACTATATTTCCCTTTTTATTATAAGTTAGTACTAGTTTCAGATAATAAAGGTTTTAATAAAATCTATCTATATACTTTAATCCGAGATAATAAATCCTAAGAATATTATCTTAATAATTTCAAATTTATATTTATAAATATTAATTTATAATCCGGTATTCTAGAGCTTTTATAAGACTATTCTAATATACTATTAATACTTCTTCTTATTCTTAGAGAAAATAAATATATTATTAATATAGGCTAAGTAAAAGTTATCTAAATAGTTTATTAGAATAGTATTAATATATTATTAGAAGATTACTATATTATTATAGAATTTAAATAATAAAACTACTAGTTTAAAGAATCTATATCTTATTCTAAAAGCTACTTATATTATAGAAGCTAGTTTTATATAAATTTAATTAAAAGTATATTAAATATCTAATTTAGTAAATACTAATAATTTGGCTAATTAGTTAAGAGTTTCGGTAATAAATAATAGGAAATAATAGTTCTTTTTTATTATAGTATTTAGCTATTAATAATTAATATAAAATTATAAGCTGCCGTTTTTCTTTTTAATAAATAAAACTAGTAATAAGAAGGGAAATTCGAATAGCTTAATAAAATTCTTTTTTAAGTTCTTAATAAGATATTTTCTTATTTTCTTTAAATTTACTAGAGCTTATCTTATAGAAATAAGTTATTTTTATTAAGAAATCTGATTTATTAAAATAGAGTTTATAGTTAAAGAATTAAGATTAGGAAAGCTTATTTACTACTTTCTTAGAAAATGCTCTAGCTATATTATATAGCTATATAGAAAGAAATATCCGGAGCTTTTAAAATTCTTTAGAATTAAAAACTAATATATTACTAAGAATATTAGATTTATTTATATCCAGAAAATATATTAGATTACTAGTTTAAATATAGTATCTAGTAGGCTATAGTATTAGTTATCTAATTACTATAAGTAGTAGTAAATATTTCTTTAATTTATAATTCTATTTCTTAAATATATAATTAATCTTATTAATAGTAACTAATCTGACTAAGTTACTAGAATCTTTAGTACTTAATTAGAAGGCAGTTACTTTAATAAAATAGAATAAATAGTCTAGTAGCTTGCCTGTTTTAAAAGTATTAAGATCTAGCTCTTTTTTTCTTATCTAGTATTTGGCTTTTCTTATAAGAAGGTTTTATAAAGAAATAAGAAATATATTCTTTTACTTTTCGGGTCTAGTTTTACTAGTCTCTTTTAAGATCCTAGTTAGAATATTTTCGGGGTAATTATTTTTTTAATATTTCTTATTAAAATATTAAATTTTCTAAATAAAATCTAGCTAATTTTCCTTATAGTTCTCTAACTAATAAAGTTAATTCTATTAATAATATAATAGAATATTATATTTTACTAGCTATTTCCTTTCTAGAATTATATTATAAGAGTTAAGGTTAGTAGTAAATAGATATTATTAAGTTTAGAAGTACTAATTAATAGCTAGATATTAAATAGCTTTATTAGGTTATTTATTAAAATCTCGCAAGGAAATAAGGGTTTTAAGTTTATATAAAGGCATTTATAGTACTTTTATTAAAAAGTAAATATACTTTTAGTTAATTAGAATATATATATTTATTCTAGTATTTATTAAATACTAGAAAATTATAGTTTTGCTTTTCTAGTTTATTCTATAATTAATAAAGAACTGGTTTTTACTAATTAGCTAAATGAGATCTATAAGTTTTTAGTAAAGTTCTTATTTTAGAAGAGCTACTTCTATATCTAGAACTAGACTTTTCCCGATATATTAATATTATATTTCTTATTAGATAATAAATAAGAGTTAATATTCTTATTATTTGTCTCTAAATTATTAGCTCTTTCTAAATAATTCTTTTTAATAGATATAATCTTATTAAAGTTAGAACAGGTACTTTTTATATATCTAGGCTTTTTATAGCTATAATAATAAAGACTCTCTAGCTAGTCTAATTTCTTCTCAAATTCTTAATAAACTATTTCCTTTAGCTATAAGAATATTAGCTACTAAGATTAATTCATTAGATATAGAATTATTATAGCTTCTTGAATTCTAATAGGCTTTCTAGCCCGGAATAATATTTAATAGTAAATGATTTCTACTAGTTATTTCTCCTGAGATTATTTATTCTTAATTTAAGAGAAGCTTATTTTCTTATTTTATATATTACTTAGTAAGGTTTCTAGATATATTAAACTTCTTATTACCTAAGCTCTTAAGTAGCTCTAGATTTATTTTATTTATTAAATTATTATATTAATTAGCTTCTAGTAACTTTTCTAGTTTTATTATTAAATAAGTAAACTCTATTTAGAATACCAGAAATAGCTTATTTCTTTACTTTAAGTACTAGTATACTTCTTTAACTTCCTAGTACTTTATTTCTTTACTTTTATTATAAGCTTATTAGAGAATCTTAAAGATTTATTTAATAGTCAAGATTTATCTAATTAATTCAGGTTCTAGTTAATTATAAATAAAGTCTCGGGTATCTCCGGTAACTAATTATATTATATAAATAATTTTTAATAGTTTATTATTAAATTTAGAGAAGTTTTATATTAGTTTATTTCTTATATTAAATATTATAATTTCTAGATATCCGATATCTGAGATATCTTACTAGATACTAAATATCTCCTAAATATATATAATACAGCCGCTTTATTAGGAAAGTATACTTGAAATATACTAGAGATATTTAGAAGACTAAGCTTTTTCGGGACTAGTATACTATAGGATATATATACTATTATAATTATTATAATATATAATACTAGTAAAGGTTAGACTAGAGCTAGTAAGATATCTGGTATCTAAGTAAGGTATTTTATAATTACCTAATTATTACACGTGACCCCGAGCTTAAGCTAGTATATAGGCCTGTATATAGCTTATAATTATTTAGATCCGAGGCTTCTTTAAGATCCTCTTCTCTATTTAGCTTTAAATTATTAAAATAGAAATAGTCTAACTATATTTTCTAGACTCTAGATCTTATACTTATAATATAATTTAAAGCTTACTTACTTCTTAATCTTATAAAGGATTTAAATAATATCTATCTAATTGGTTTTTAATAAATATAAATATAATATATTATAACTATTTTCGTACTAGTTAACTAATATTAAAATAAAAGAAAGCCCTAGAATAACTAGGCAAGAAAGCCCTAAACTAGCTAGGTAAATAAATAGGCTAGTAACCTTATTACTAGATAAAGATCTATAAGAAAGCAAGTTCCGGAATAACTAGGCAAGTTAGAAGAAGCTATAATACGAGATATTACTAGTATATTACTAGAAGATAAACTAGAGCTTCTTATTAAGTTTCCTAAGAAGTCCAAATATTCTATTAATACTTATAGTAAGAAAGATATTCTTTTTTAGAAAGCCAAGAAAGAAAAGAAATCTGCCTTATTAAAGGCAGACTTCCAAGAATTACTTTAAAGTTCAGAGGCTTTATATAAGGAGATTATTAAGCTAATTCTAAAGATATATAATATTCTTGCCTATAGTAAGAATTATTATAATTAGCTAAAAGAAACCAAGCAAGTCCTATAAAAGAATAAAGCTATTATTAAAAAGCTTATTATATAACTTATAGAAATAACTAGTTTCCTTATTCTAGAAAATAAATATTTAGTTAAACTTCCTAACTCTCTTATTTTTAAAGGTATAATTAAGGATAGTATTACCTTTAATAATTAGTTAGTTCAGATTAAGAATAAACTCTATAATAACTCTAATATTTACTAGATAGAAAACCTTAAGATTATTTATATTTCCGGCTATATAAGTAATTATATTCTTATACTAATCTCTCTTTATCTAAACTAGAATAATTAATATATATATAAGACTATTAGAAAACTATATATCTATCTAAAGAAGCTATATAGTAACCCGAATAAGAAGTATAATACTCGGTAAGCTTTTAAGAAGCTATTTATAAAAAAGAGTTAGATCTTTTAGGAATTCTATACCTTATTCCTAAAATATATAGCAGACGGAAATATTAATCTATAGAACCTTAAGAATAATCTAAATAATAAGCTTACCTAGAAGCTCTAAGAGGCTATAGCTATATATTATAATAACTCGGCTATTTGTATTATAAAGTTTATATAATACTATACTATAAATAATTAGTAAATCCGAGCTTATTATAAAAAGAAAGATTAGATATTTAAGAAAGCTAATAAAAATATAAATAAGCTAAGCTTAGGAAGCGCTCTTTATATAAAGCCCGCTCCTAAAACCCTAGTAATAAATAAGCCTATTATTCTAAAGCCCGGATTCTTAGATCTCAAGTACTATAACTATAATAGATTTAATTATATATCTAGAAACTATCTAGAGTCTAAAATAGAATATATAAAGCAAGTCTTAGTAACCAAGCTAGTAATACTTACTATAAGTAAGCTATTTAAGAATATAAAATAGAGAAATAAGAACCCCTAAAGAAAGTCTTTTTTTTAGAGCTATATTATATAAATATAATAGAAGTTAATTTAAACTAGTTACTAGGAAATAAAGTATTTATATTTCCTTATATAATTAATAATAATAAATTAGATATTAAATCTTCTTTTCTTATTAATACCAGAATAAACGAATATATTTTTATTAATTTTAAGGTTATAAGAATAATTAAATAATTCCTAAATATTAAGCCTATTTAATTAGTATTACTCTATAATATAAGAGAGTTTAATAATAAATAAGCTATATTTATTACTTATTATATTAAGCTTATACTTTTAATTAATAAATAAAAGGTTCTAGTATTTATACTAGTTATAGGGCTAGGCAAATATAATATAATTTTGGGGTAATAATAGTTTATAAGTACTAGTATCCTAATTAATTATAAGAATAAAAGATTAATCTAGCTAGATAATTAGCCTAGAAAAAAGAATTAGAATAAGGTTCTAATTACTATATATAAGAACTTAAAACCTGGGAAAAGTAATTAGTAGTAAGAAAATATAAATAAAAGAAATAAAGCTATAGCTATAAATAAGTCCTAAAAACCTTAGTTTATAAAGAGGAAACTTCCTTATTTTCTTTTTAAGCCGGGCTCAGAAAGCTATATATAATAAAAGAATTAAGCTTAATACTATAGAGAAATACAAGTAGCCTTAAGAAATATAGAAGTTTTTCTTAAGCCAAAAACAGGAATATTAAAATTATACTATTTAAAAGAAAGCTATAAGATCTAGTTAAGGCCTATAGTTAATATTATAAATATTTCGCTACTTGCTTTCTAAATAAATCTATAAAAGAAAAAGAATCTTTTCTTTATAATATTATTTTTCGAGATTAATAAAGAGCTAGAATTATAGTAAGAGAATAAGTTTAATCCGGGTAAATAATAGCCAGAAGAAATAGAGCTATAGTAACTAGTAAAAGTCTTATTAGAGAAATTTAAGAATTTCGCAGATATCTTCTTAAAAGAAATATTAAATATCTTATTCCTATATTAATTATATAACTATAAGATTTAGATTAATAATTCCAAAGGCCCAGAAAGTCTAGGTTATTTCCTATTCTATTAATAGTCGACTTATAAGCTATAGAAGGTTAAGTATTTCCTTAAAAAGAACCTCTAATAAAGCTTTATTAAGCCAAGCTAGTCTTTTTTTTATATTCCTGATTCTCTTTATAAAAAAGGCTAATAAAGCTCTCTAATTCTATATTAACTATTATAAGCTAAATAACTTAATATAAAAGAACTATTATCTTTTTTCCCTTATTTATAAAACTCTTATATAGCTAGTTTAAGCCAAGATTTATATAAAGCTAGATATTTGGCAAGTATTTTATTAGATCTAAATAAACCCAGAATTAGAAGAACTTATAATATTTCATATAAGATATAAGACTTATAAGTATAAGATTCTTTAAAAAAACCTAATTAATAGCCCTATTATATATTAGAAATATATAAATAATATTCTTTTTAATTATCTTAATATCTTTTATATAGCTTATTTAGATAATATTCTAATTTACTTAAATAATTCTTTAGAATATAAAAACTATATATAAAAGATTCTTTAGTAACTACGAAATACCGGCCTTTAAATAAATATTAAGAAATTAGAGTTTAAGGTTATTTATATAAAATATCTAGGCTTTATTATTTTTACTAGAAATATTAAAATAAATTTATATAAAATAGTAGTTATTAAGAACTAGTAATTACTAAAGATAATTAAAGAAATATAAGGCTTTCTGGGTTTTTATAACTTTTATTAGTATTTTATTATAAAATATAGCTATATAGTAAAGCCTCTAATAGCTCTAATATATAAAAGAGTTCCGTTTAAATAAATAGATTAGTATTAAGAAAGTTTTACTAAGCTAAAGTAAGCTATACTTTTAATACTAATTCTATATTATTATAATTCGAATTTCCTTATTATAATTAAAACAGATATATTAAATAAAGTTATAGCCGGTATTTTCTTATAATAAGATCCCTAAATAGAACTCTAGTATCCGGTAGTATTTTTCTTTAAAACTATATAATTAATAGAACTAAACTATAATATCTATAATAAAGAAATACTTACTATTATTCTTTTTTTAACTAAATAGTAAATAGAGCTAGAAGGCCTATAAAAAGTACTCTTTATAATTTACTCCGATTACTAAGCCCTTAAATACTTTATAACTATAAAAAAGCTTTTAGTAAAATAAGCTTACTAGGTAAAATATCTTTTCTATTACTATTTTAAGTTTATATATTAAGTAAGTAAATCAAATAAATAAGCGAATGCCTTAAATAGGAAATATAAGAATATAACTATCTAGAATAAGGTAATAGTAGTTTACTAAATCCAAATTCTCCTCCTATAATAAAAGATTAATAATAATATTATACGAGATTTCTAGTTAGTTCTAATTAAGGCTTTTATAAGTCTAATTTAGAAAGAAACCTAGTATAATAGTATTTAGCTAGTAAATAAGTTATTAAGTAAGAACCGAGAATTACTAGAGCTAGAAAAGCTATAAAATAAAGCAAGAAATAAAAAGGAAAATATTTAGATATTATAAAACAGCCTTCTTTTATAATATAGTAAACTATTTATATCTAATAATATAATAATACCCGAAATACCCTTATATATTACTTTTATTTAGGAGATATATATATAGCCTCTAATAGAATATTTAGAACAAACCAAGCTTTAATAGCTTTTTTAGGCCTGCTATTACTAGTTAGATCAAGATATAGATATTAATTAGTATAAAAATAATTACTATACTTACTAATAATTCTATATTTCTAGAAATAAGAAGCTAGGGCTCTTATATTTATTACTAGTTCCTAACTATCTCTAGTAGTATATATTAGTAAATTTCAAGAAATATCTAGAAAATAGAAACTAGTATAATATAATAGTAATCTTTATTAACTATCTAAGTAAATACCTTATTATAATTCCTATCTGAGATATAATAATAGCTAAAGAGTTAGTATTTCTATTTCTTATCTATATAGTTTACTAAGTTAATATTTCGGAAACTATAGTATCTAATTAAGGCCTCTAGTTTATATCGGATTTCTAGAGTAAGTTCTATAAATATATTAGTATAAAGTTCAAGTTATTAATTACTAATTATTCCTAAACTAATAGCTAGATAGAGATTATTAACTAGTACTTTAACTAATAGCTATATCCCTATATAAATTACTACTAGAATAATTAAAACAAATAAATAGTAATAATTAATTACTAGTAAGTAGCTCTAATTTATAAGACTATAAGCTAATTTCTATTTCTTATAGAGAAGGGCTATAAACCGCAGATATTATTTAACTAGAAAACCCAAATATAATCGGGTATTCTAAAGAAAGAACTAAATAAATAGGAAATAAAAACTCTAATAATATAGCTCTATAAATTATAGTAAAAGATATAAGAGAATATAATAAGAATATAAGAATATTATATTATTTAAACTAATAAATACTACTAACTAGTAAACTTTAAAATAGGAAATAAGATATAAATTACTACTAAGTACTAGAAGAATAATTATTCGAGCTATAAGCTAGCTTACTAAATAGAAGAACTATATAAAATCCTGAAATAAATAAGATATTTCTTTAGGCTTAAACTTCTAAAATTAATAAGAATATATCCGGTATTTTATATAGAGAAGCTATATAAAGACCTAAATAATTCTCTTTCCGGATAAACAAATCCGGAGCCTCTATTATTAGAATTATAAGATAGGAAAACAGAATATAAAGTTCAAGAAATACTAGTAATAAAGCTATTTTATAAGAAGCTAAAATATCGAGTCTAGTAAAAAGAATAGAATCTAAATCTAAAGTAATATCCTATTTCCTTATTAAGTAATAGTACTCTAGCTCTTTAGAGCTTCTATAATAAAAACCCCGAATAGCTAGAACTACTATAGAATCTCTCTTATTAGTTAAATTATACTAAAAATAATATATTACTAGAATTATATAATATAAATAGAAATTCTTTAAAGTTATATATAAAAGGCCCTAGCCTTTAATATATAACCTATAACTTAGAAATTTAAATAGAGACTTTCGAAGTCGGGAATAAGCTTACTTTAAGGAAAGAAGTAATATTATAGTTATTATAATATATAATACTAGTAGGAATTAGACTAGAGCTAGTAAGATATCTAATATCTGAGAAAGATATCTGGTATTTAAGCGAAATATCTATAGTTACTTAATTATTATATGTAATTCCGAGCTTAAACTAGTATATAGGCTTATATATAGCTTGTAATTATTTAAATCTAAAGCTTCTTTAAAATTCTTTTCTTTCTTTAGCTTTGAATTATTGAAATAGAAATAGTCTAACTATACTTTCTAGGCCCTAAATCTTATACTTATAATAGTACTTAAGATATTATATTAGCTATTAATAAAATAATTAGATAATAAAATTTACTTTTATAAAATTCATATATAATAATTCTATATATTTAATAATAGAAAGATTTTTATTTTATATATTATATAAATTCTATTCTAGTATTAAACTATATATTAAAAATAATATTTTATAAGAAAAAATACTAGTAATATAGAAAAGAATTTAAAGAATTTAAATAAAATAAAATATATTAGAAAAATAATAATAAAAAGTAATAAATATATAAAAAAAAGTATTATAATAAAAAACATATTAATATAAAGTTTAAAATATATAATAAAGTTATATTTTATATAAAGAATATTAAATAGTTATATTCTAATATAAAACTAATAAATAAATATCTCAATTTCTTTAAAGTTTTAGAAATTATAAAAATATATAAATAAATATATTACTTGAAATTATTATTATTATATAGAATTTATAATATTTTCTATATTTCTTTTTTAGAATTATAATACTTATAGACTAATACTATAATAAAACTAGAACTAGTTAAGATTAAGAATAAAAAAAAGTTTAAAGTAAAATCTATTATAGCCTATAAGAAAAATAAAAAATAAAAGAAATATCTTATTTATTAAAAGAGCTATTTATTAGTAAATAATATATAGGAATTACTAAGTAATTTAAAGAATATAGCTTAAAAATTATAATAATACTTGGAAAAAAGTAATATTATAATATTATTAACTAAATAAAAATATAAAAAATAAATATTTATATTAGGAAACTATTATGGTTATTATAATATATAGTACTAGTAGGGGTTAGACTAGAGCTAGCTAGGTATCTGGTATCTGAGTATAGTATCTATAGTTATCTAATAGTTATATATAACCCCGAGCTTAAGCTAGTATATAGGCCTATATATAGCTTATAATTATTTAGATCCGAGACTTCTTTAAGATTCTCTTTTCTCTTTAGCTTTAAATTATCGAAATAGAGACAGTCTAACTATATCTTCCAGGCCCTAGATCTTATACTTATAATATAATTCAAAGCTTACTTACTTCTTAATCCTATAGAGGATTTAAATAATATCTACCCGATTAGTTTTTTAATAAATATAAATGCAATATACTATAACTACTTCTATACCGGTTAACTAATATTAGAATAAAAGAAAGCCCTAGAATAACTAGGCAAGAAAGCCCTAGAATAACTAGGCAAGAAAGCCCTGAACTAGCCAGGCAAGCAGATAGGCTAGTAATCTTACTACTAGATAAAGATCTATAAGAAAGCAAGTTCCGGAATAACTAGGCAAGTTAGAAAAAGCTATAGTATAAGACGCTACTAGTATACTACTAGAAGGTAAACTAGAGCCTCTTATTAAGTCTCCTGAAAAGTCCGAATATTCCGTTAATACTTATAGTAAAAGAGATACTTTCTTTTAGAGAGCTAAGAAAGAAGAGGGACCTGCCTTATTAGAGGCAGAGTTCTAAAAGTTACTTCGGAACCTAGAGGCTTTATATAAAGAGATTATTAAGCTAATTCTAAAGATATATAATATCCTTGCCTATAGCGAGAATTATTATAATTAGCTAAGAGAAACCAAGTAAGCCCTATAAAAGAATAAAGCTATTATTAAGAAGCTTATTATATAGCCTGCCGGAATAACTAGTTTCTCTACTTTAGAAAGTAGACGCTTAGTTAAACTCTTTAACTCTTCCATTTTCGAAAATATAATTAAGGATAGTATTACCTTTAATAATTAGTTAGTTTAGATTAAGAATAAGCTCTATAGTAATTCTAATATCTATTAAATAGAGGACCTCAAGATTATTTATATATCCGGCTATATAGATAGCTATACTCTTATACTAATCTCTTCCCGCCTAAACCAGAATAGTTAATATATATATAAGACTATTAGGGAACTATATACCTATCTAAAGAAGCTATATAGCGACCCGAATAAGAAGTATAATACTTAGTAAGTATTTAAGGAGCTGTTTATAAAAAAGAACCAGACTTTTCAGAAGTTTTATACTCTATTTCTAAGATATATAGTAGACAGAAATATTAACCTATAAAACCTTAAAGACAACCTGAATAATAAGCTCATCTGGAAGCTTTAAGAGGCTATAGCTATATACTATAATAACCCGGCCATTTGTATTATAAAGTTTATATAATACTATATTATAAATAACTAGTAGATTCGAGCTTACTATAAAAAGAAAGAACAGGCGTCTAAAAAAGCTAATAAAAATACGGATAAGCTAAGCCCAGAAAGCGCCTCTTATATAAAGCCCGCTCCTAAAACTCTAGTAACGGATAAGCCTGCTACTCCGAAGCCCGGATCCTTAAATCTCAAGTACTATAACTATAATAGATTTAATTATATATCTAGGAACTATCTAGAGCCTAAGATAGAGTATATAAAGCAAGTTTTAGCGGCTAAGCTAGTAATACTTACTATAAGTAAGCTATTTAAGAATATAGAATAGGGAAATAAGAACCCTTAAAGGAAGTTTTCTCTTTAGGGCTATATTATATAAATATAGCAGAAGTTAATTTAAGCTAGCTACTGGGAGATAAAGCGTTTATACTCCCTTATATAGTTAGTAATAATAGATTGGGTATTAAGACTTCTTCTCTTATTAATACCGGAGCAAATAGATATATTTTTATTAATTTCAAGTTTATAAAAATAATTAAATAATTTCTAGATATTAAGCCTATTTAATTAGTATTATTCTATAATATAAGAGGATTTAATAGTAAGTAGGCCGTACCTATTACTTATTATATTAAGCTTATACTTTTAATTAACGGACGGAAGGTTCTAGTATCTATATTAGTTATAGGGCTAGGCAAGTATAATATAATTTTGGGATAATAATAGTTTATAAATACTAGTATTCTAATTAATTATAAGAGTAGAAGGTTAATCTAGCCAGATAATTAGCCTAGAAAGAAGGGTTAGAATAAGGTTCTAATTATTATATATAAGAACTTGAAATCTAGGAAAAGCGACTAGTACTAAGAAGATATAGATAGAAAAGATAAAGCTATAGCTATAGATAAGTTCTAGAGACTTTAGCTTATAAAAAGAAAACCCTCTTATTCTCGTCCTAAGACGGGCTTAGAAAGCTATATATAGTAAAAGAATTAAGCTTAATACTATAAAGAAATACAAGTAGCCTTAGGAAATATAGAAGTTTCTCCTAAGCTAGAGATAGAAATATTAAAACTATATTATCTAAAGGAAAGCTATAAGATCTAGTTAAGGCCCTCGGTTAATATTATAGGTATCTTGCCGGCCGCTTTCTAGATAAACCTATAGAAGAAAAAGAACCTTTTCTTTATAATATTATTTTTCGAGATTAATAAAGAGCTAGAATTATAATAAGAAGACGAGTTTATTCCGGGCAAGTAATAGCTAGAAGAGACGGAACTATAATAGCTAGTAAGAGTTTTACTAGAGAAGTTTAAGGATTTTATAGATATCTTCTTAAAAGAAGTATTAAACATTTTATTTCCGTATTAACTATATAACTATAAGATTCAGATTAATAATTTTAAAGGCCCAGAAAGTCTAGAATATTCCCCGCTCTATTAATAGTTAACTTATAAGCTATAGAAGGTTAAGTACTTCCTTAAAGAGAACCTCTAACGGAACTTTATTAAGCCAAGCTAGTTTCCTTTTATATCCCCGATTCTCTTTATAAAGAAGGCTAATAGAGCTCTCTAATTCTATATTAACTATTATAAGCTAAATAACTTAATATAAAAGAACTATTATCCTTTTTCCCTTATTTATAAGACCTTTATATAGCTAGCTTAAGCCAAGATCTATATAAAGCTAGATATTTAGTAAGCGTTTTATTAGATCCGAATAGACTCAGAATTAGAAGAACTTACGATATTCTATATGAGATATAGAGCCTATAAGTATAAGGTCCTTTAGAAAGGCCTAACTAATAGCCTTACTATATATTAGAGATATATAAATAATATTCTCTTTAATTACCTTAATATCTTTTATATAGCTTATTTAAATAATATTCTAATTTACTCGAATAATTCCTTAAAGTATAAAGACTATATATAAAAGATCTTTTAGTAATTACGAGATATTAGCCTCTAAGCAGATATTAAGAAATCAGAGTTTAAGGTTACTTATATAAAGTATTTAGGCTTTATTATCTCTACTAGAGGTATTAGAGTAAATCCAGATAAAATAGTAGTTATTAAGAACTAGTAATTACTAAAGATAATTAAGGGAATATAAGGCTTTCTGAATTTTTATAACTTTTATTAGTACTTTATTACGGAATATAGCCGTATAGTAAAGCCCCTAATAGCTCTAATATATAAGGGAATTCCATTTAAATAGACAGATTAGTATTAAAAAGGTTTTATAAAACTAAAGTAAACTATATTCTTAATACTAATTCTATATTACTATAATCCGAATCTCCCTACTATAATTAAGATAAATATATTAAATAAAGTTATAGCCAGTATTCTCTTATAGTAAGACCTTTAGATAAGACTCTAGTACCCGGTAGTATTCTTTTTCAAGACTATATAGCCGGTAGAGCTAAACTATAATATTTATAATAAAGAGATACTTACTATTATTTTCTCTTTAACTAAATAGCAAGCGGAGCTAGAAGGCCTATAGAAGGCACCCTTTATAATTTACTTAGACTACTAAGCTCTCGAGTACTTTATAACTATAAAGAAGCTTTTAGTAAGATAAGCTCGCTAGGCAAAATACCTTTCCTGCTACTATTTCAAGCTTATATATTAGGCAAGTAAGTCAAATAAATAAGCGAATACTCTAAGTAGAAAATATAAGGATATAACTGCCTAGAATAAGGTAATAGTAGCCTACCGAACCCAAATTCTCCTCTTATAACAAAAGATTAATAATAATATTATACGGGATCTCTAGTTAGCTCTAATTAAGGCCTTAGTAAGCCAGGCTTAGAAAGAAATCTAGTATAATAGTATTTAGCTAGTAAACAAGCTATTAAGTAAGAACCGAGAGTTACCGGAGCTAGAAGAGCTATAGGATAAGGTAAGAAATAAGAAGAAAGGTACTTGGATACTATAAGACGGCTTTCTCTTATAATATAGTAAACTATTTATATCTAATAGTATAATAATACCTGAGATACCTCTATATACCGCTCTTATTTAGAAGATATATATATAGCCTCTAATGGGATACCCAGAATAAGCCAAGCTTTAATAGCTTCTTTAGGCCCGCTATTACTGGCTAGGCTAAGGTATAGATATTAATTAGTATAGGGATAACTACTATATTTACTAATAATCCCATATCCCTAGAGATAAGAAGCCAGGGCTCTTATATTCATTACTAGTTCCTGACTACCTCTAGTAATATATATTAGTAGATTTTAAAAAGTATTTAGAAAATAGAAATAAGTATAATATAGTAGTAATCTTTATTAACCGCCTAGGTAAGCGCCCTATTATAATTCCTGTCCGAGATATAGTAATAGCTAAAGAGTTAGCACTTCTATTTCTTACCTATATAGTTCGCCAAGTTAGTATTTCGGAGACTATAATATCTAATTAAGGCCTCTAGTTTATATCGGATTTCTGGAACAAGTTCTATAAGTATATTAGTATAAAGCTCAAGTTATTAACTACTAATTATCCCCAAACTAATAGCTAGATAGAGATTATTAACTAGTACTTTAACTAATGACTATATTTCTATATAAATTACTACTAGAATAATTAGGACGAATAGGTAGTAATAATTAACTACTAGTAAATAGCTCTGGTTTATAAGACTATAGGCCAATTCCCGTTTCTTATAGAGAAGGGCTATAAACTACAGATATTATTTAATTAGAAAACCCAAGTATAATCGGATACCCTAAAGGAAGAGCTAAATAGGCAAGAAGCAAAGGCCCTAGTAATACAGCTCTATAAATTATAGTAAAAGATATAGAAGAATATAACGCAAGTATAGAAGTATTATACTACCTAAGCTAATAAGCACCGCTGACCGGTAGATTTCGGAGTAGAAGATAAGGTATGGATTACTACTAAGTACTAGAAGAATAACTATCCGAGCCGCAAGCTGGCTTACTAAATAGAAGAATTATACGAAATCCTGGAATAAGTGGGATATTTCTTTAGGCTTAAGCTTCCGGAATCTATAAGAATATATCCGGTATTTTATATAGAGAAGCTATATAAGAATCCAGATAATCCCCTTCCTGGACAAGCGAATCCGGAGCCTCCGCTATTGGAACTATAAGACGGAGAAACGGAATATAAAGTTTAAGAGATACTAGTAATAAAGCTGCTTTATAGGAAGCTCAAGTACCGAGTCTAGTAGAAAAGATAGAATCCAGATCCGGAGTAGTATTCTATATCCTTATTAAGCAATAGCGCTCTGGCTCTTTAGAGCTTTTATAATAAGAACCCCGAATAGCCAGGACTGCCCCAGAACTTCCCCTATTAGTTAGACTATACTAAGAATAATATACTGCCGGAACCGTATAATACGGACGGAAATCCTTGCAAGTTATATATAAAAGGCCCTGGCCTTTCGTATGTAATTGCAACTTAAGAATTCGACAGGGACTTTTAAAGCTTGGGAACGAGCTTACTTTGAGGGAGGGGGTAATATTACGGTTATTACGATATACGGTACTAGTAGGGATTAGACTAGAGCTAGCTAGGCATCTGGTATCTGAGTATAGCATCTATAGTTACCTAATAGTTATATGTGACCCCGAGCTTAAGCTAGTATATAGGCCCGTATATAGCTCGCAATTATTTAGATCCGAGGCTCCTTCGAGATCCTCTTCTCTCTTTAGCTTTAAATCATTGAAATAGAAATAGTCTAACCATGCCTTCCAGGCTCTAGATCTTATACTCGTAATAGAAACTATTAAAAACCATATATTTATTTTTAAAAAAAACTATATAAAAATTATTAAAAACTTTAAAAACTTTAATTTCTATATCTTATAAATATTTTATTCTTATAACTAGTTTCTATTATTCTTATTATTATTCTTATTAGAGTTCTCTTAAGAAATAGATAATAAATTAGTCTAGAAAGCTATTAGCTATTAATAAAAGAAATAAGAAAGAAATAAGCTTATTTAATACTAAAAAATATTAATTATATTTTATATTATTAGAAAAATCTATTAGCCTTAAATAATAACTTTAATATAAGAAATATATAAAGTTTAATATAGAAAAAGAATAATAATAGCCTTTTTCTATTCGTGCAAAAATTAAGAAAAATAATTATATATATTTATAGTTTAAATAAAGTATTTTAATTATATTATATATATTTAAAAACCTTAAATAATATTAGAATAAGAAATAAAAAAAAGGAAATTATAACTTATAGAATTATATTTCTTATTCTTAAAATAATAATAATTATATATTAAATAATTATTACTTTTAATATAAATAAAATTAAGAAACTTAGTAATATTCTTAGAATATTAAAAATAGTAAAGGCAAATTAAGGCTATAAAAGTATTAGTTAAATAATTAGTAATAGGCTAAGTATTAAGAAAAGAATTTATTTTAATAAATAAAGAAATAAAAAAAAATATTAGAAAAAGTTTATAAAAAAGTTTAAAAAAGCTTAAAAAAGACTTAAAAAAAAACTTAAAAAAAAGGCAAGATATAAGAAAAGGCTAAATATAGTATTATAATTAAAGAAAAAGGAATTAATTAATAGAAAAAAAGAGGCCTTTTTATAATATTTTTTTTCTAAATAGTAATTGCGAATTTGAAACTAGTTTTATATTAGAAATACCTAATAAAATTTCAAAAAAGAAATTTATAAATAAACTAAAAAATTAGATTAATTTTTCTAAGTTCTTAGGCCTATAAAATAATAATTTATTCGCAAATAAAAGCTAAATTAGAATTTATAAACTAATTAAAAAATCGGATAAACTTTATATTTAATAATATATATTATATTTTTATTATTTTTATAAAAAGAAAATTACTAGAGGTAATTTATAAATTAACTAAATAGAATTAGTAAACTATATCTTTAAATCTATTATCTAATATAATAATAAAATAATTATAAAGAATTTTTAGAGAAAACTAGTAGCTAGGAAAGTTTCTAAAAATATATATAAAGCTATTTATAGTTTTTCTAGCCCTTTTAGGAATAAGGGCCTAAAAAAAGAATTAATATAATAAATATATATAATAATATATAAATAAATATTAGATATTATAGATCTAATTTCCTATTTTAGATAAAGCTTATAATTAGAATTATATGAATTACATTTCCTATAACGGCAGGAATAAAGTAATAGAACAATGCTCAAAGATCTATAATTCCAATATCCTACAGAATCTAAAGCTAAGGAGAGAAGGAGTGAGTGAGGTATGGCAGTGAATAAGTAGGTATGACCAAGACTACTAAAACGCCAAGCTTGGTTTGAACCATAGCTTGGAACCTTAGCTAAAACCAACCCCTTTGGCTAAAACCAACCATATGACACTAGCCGTCACATCATCCCCCCCTCCAAAAAAAGCTCGACCCCGAGCGCCAGGATATCAAGAGAGTACAGAAGAATAAAGGGAAAGCTAAAGCGAGTATAATAAATTAATAGAACAAAGGAAAAGGACCCTATTTCTAATCGCCAGCCGCAAAATCAGCCCTCTACATACGGTTAAAAGCCGGATCCAAGGTTAGCCCTCCTCCAGAATCGCCAGAATCGCTACCAGAATCAGAGTAATAGTTAATTACTACAGTCGTAACCCATTTGCAAGAACCAGTAGAAGCAGTACTTGCAGGAGCCAAGCTATAGTTCTTAATAAAGTGATCCTGGGATCCGCATCTAATATACCTGCCGGTTTAATAATAATACTGGCGGAGCTTCTTTGAGGTAGAACGAGCTGGCATAGCTAGTGAGATTGGCTCAGAGAACTCCAGAGTACTAATTACTGGTATAACGACGTCAATTATCAATTCGCTAATATCTATGGGTTCACTAGCAATTCTGGGAGTAGTAACGTACGGCGGAGCGGCTATTTTTAACGAGAGCTACTAAACCATACGCAGGAAATCGGCGTAAACCCGGGGCAAAGTTAACTATTAGGCCAAACGAGAACAAATCGCTGAATTAAGGCCATTACGAAAGCTAGAAATTTTATTAACGTCTGGCCAGCTTTAGCCATTTACTTCGTACAGGGTATGTTCAAACTTGGCAATATAGGCAGGGAGGAAATTATTGCCTTGGCGGAGGGCGTAAAGCTTGTCTTTAGCCTCTGATTACTTATTTGGATTATTATATATCCTTGAAAGCTAATCCAGGATTATTTGGTAGTCCTACGATTAAGTATGCTCTATATAGGAAAGCTGTGGCAGAACCATTAATTGGATAGAAGACTCCAGATTAAGGTAAATGTAGTAAAACTAGGCAGTAGAGTCCCTAATTACCGATCCATTAACAGAGAGCTTGGCCTTAATTAACGGGAGCCAGGTATCGAATCTATATGTACTTCTAGCGAACTTCTCAGGGTCAGGGAGCTTCGACTTTTAACTGGATTTCGCCATGGAGGCAGTTAACTGGGCTTGGGTACTAGCGAGGGCAGCTTGCAAGGTAGTGATTTCAGCCCATAAACCATCGAACTTGCGTTAAACTTGCATTTAGAAGGTATCCATTCTCAAGGAAGTATTAGTAAAGTTAGTAAAGAGATAAAAAAATTAATAAGGTGGTAAGCCAGGGGCTCCAATAAATAATGAGGGGTTAAGCTAGCCAAAATCGAGCTTTTTAATACCTCGCAGGTAAAAAAACTATGGGTAGCGCCACGTAATAATAATAATAATAATAATAATAATAATAAGGGGGCTCCGCGTGAAAGCGGGCTAGTAGACAGGAGTCCCAATAAACAATAATAATGACTACCGTCTGAAAGGTAGGAGCTTTAGATCATGTGACGGCAGGAATAAAGTAATGGAACGATGCTCAAAGATCTATGATTCTAATATCCTACAGAATCTAAAGCTAAGGAGAGAAGGAGTGAGTGAGGTGTGGCAGTGGATAAGTAGGTATGGCCAAGACTACTGAAACGCCGAGCTTGGTTTAAAGCGAGCTTGGTTTGAACCATAGCTTGGAACCTTAGCTAAAACCAACCCCTTTGGCTGAAACCAACCATATAATACTAGCCGTCACATTTCCTAATTAAATAAAGAGCTTTATATATTTAATTAAATACTAGAAAATATATAAGAAAATACTTTTAGCTTTAAAATAAAATATTAATTAGTCTTTTATTAGAATTAATTCTTAGAACTAGTTATATTTATAAATATTACTTTATATCTTATTTATTTTAATTACTTATATATTATTTTATTATTATATATCTTATAATTTAAATACTTTTAAAACTAGTAATTATTAAGAAATAAAATACTTTTTATATAATAGAATAAGTTCCTATAAAATCGAATATATAATTTAGTTATATAGTATATTATAATAAATAATCTTATTATAAAGTTTAAAGAAATAAATAAATTTTATAAATAATATTTCTATTTTAGTATAATTTATTATAATAGAAGAAATTATTTTAGTAAAGTAAATTCGCTTATATAACTAGTAAAAAATAAATAGATTTTTTTATTTATTATTTTTTTATATATATATAATAGTTAGCCTAATTCCAAATTCTTATATTAGCTAACTTTTCTTATTATATTTAAAATAAGAACTTCTATTTAAGAATCTAATCTAGTTATTAGCTATTAGTATTATTTTTATTATATTATATAAATATAATATTATTATAATTCAGCTTTTAACCTCGTTAGCTAATATAGTTAGCTAATATAGTTGCCCATATCCCGTTGCCTCCTAGATACACGTAACGCGGCCGCCTCGCTAAGGAAGCGTGCTTGGAATGCACTAGAGATATTTAGAAGGCTAAGCCCCTTATAGACTAGTATACTATAGGGTATATATACTCCCTTACAGCCTTCTATATTCTAGTTTTCCCTTCCTTAGCTTTGAATCGTCTTTATAAGGGACCTTCTACCTTGCTTTCCAAGCCCTAAATACTATACCCGTAATAGTATTCAAAGCTCACTTCCTTTAATCCTATAGAGGATTTCAAATAAACCAATTCAGAACTATTAGTAATATAGGCGCCGCCAAGATAACGGAATCTCAGAAATACAAGCAATAGACTCTAGAATAATAAAAGCGAAAAGCTTCAGAACCCTCAGAGGAATCAGGTATTTACACCTTTATAAATATATACCAGTAGTGCGTTAGAAACCCCCCGAAAACCCGAAAACCCGAAAACCGAAGAACCTCGAATAAAGGCTACTCTTTAACCAAGTCCTAGAGTAATAGGCATATACAGGCTAGTAATCTAACTACTACCCTCAAGCCCTACCCTATAACTTTATAGGCCCTATATATACGCCGGTAATAAGACTACTAGGGAGGATACGGTAGAGGAAAAATATAATAGGTCGACTTCCCAGAATACCATATAACCAGGAACTATATTAACTTCCGCCAAGGCTTCCGGTAAAGCTTCTGCTAGTTCAGATTATCCCATTAGTAGCCCTTCCCGAACCGAACGTCCCGTTAGTATTCCTAGAGAATTTATAGACAAGTCTATAGAAATAGAACCCTCTGCTTTTATTATAAAGCTTCTAGAGACTAATAACTATATTACTACCGGAAAGTTATATAAATAGGCCAAGAAATCTAATACTTTACTCTCAGATATTAATATTATTATAAAGAGCTACTAAAAGAATATCCAAAGAGCTATTTTATATAAGAACGCCTATAGTTATAATAAAGCTATTCTCGAGAATACTAAGCTCTATAATACTAAGCTTAAGGATAAAGTCAAATACTATATAGCTATAGTAAATCGGCTTATAGTAGCTCTAACTACTTCTACTCTGCCCGCTCCGGCTACTCCGAACCCCTCTTAAAAGAATTCTAAACTATCTCCCGCTTATTCCTATTTAGGATTCCCTATATCTTATATTCTCTTTAGAGATACTAGAGTTACTAAGCTCCCAGATCTAACTCTCTTTACTAGAGATTATACTATCTTTAATAACTAGCTAGTTCAGATTAAGAATAAGCTATAAGAAAATACTAATTCATATCCCTTAAAGGACCTTAAGATTATCTATATTTCCAGTAGACTTACCGGTAATACTCTTGCCCTAACTAACCCTTATATAAATAAAGATAGTCCGAATCGGTACTATTAGCTCTCGAAGTTCTACTCTTACCTAAAGAAGCTATACTCTAACCCTAATAAGATATAGAACGCCCGCTATAACTTTAGCAAGCTTTAAATATACTCTAGTTAAGTATTTCAGGAGTTCTATACTTTTTTCTTGTAACTATTTATAGAAAGCGGTATTAGTCTTTAAGATATTAAGTATAAACTAAATAAGAAGCTCCTACCAAAGCTCTAGAAGTTAGTATATACATACTATAATAATTCTTCTATTAATGCTACTCGCTTCGCTTAGTACTATATTACTAATAATTAGTAGATTAAGGCTATATATAAGAGAACTAAAGAATATAAGAAAGCAGAAGCTATCCTAATTAAGTTTACTTCTAGTACTATATCCCCGTATACTTCTAAGGAGGAGCCCAAGGAGCCTATATTAACTACTCTTATTAAGTATATATTCCCTTATAAGCGCAAGTAATATCCTATAAAGACCAAGGATCTCTTGACTATTAAGTACTATAACTATAACGAGTTCGGCTACTATACCAGATACTATCCGGTTCCATATAATAAGGAAACTAAGGTAGCTCTTTCTAGAATTAAGCCGGGCTTAGTTCCTATTTTACTAGAATATACTATTCTAGTAAAGTATTTAGAGAATTTAAGCTCTAATTCTGGTATGAAACCGGGAAACAAGTACCCCTAAAGAAAGTCTCTACTTTAGGGGCTTATAGTATGGATTTAGTAAAGATTAATTTAATTCGTCTAATAGGAGGAAATACTCTTATAATACCCTATACTATTAGTATAAATAGATTAGAAATCAAGTTTTCTTCCCTTATTAATACTAGAGCTAATAGTTATACTTTTATTAATATAAAGCTTGCTTAGCTTATAGAGCAATTCTTAAAAGTAGAACTATAACCCCTTTCCTTACCCTATACTATATGCGGTTTTAACGGAAAGCCAGCTAAGTCCGCTAAGAAATATATAAAAGTCTTATTTCTAATTAATAGATAAAGCATTAATATACCTATAATTATCCTAAACCTTAGAGATTATAATATTATCCTTAGTAGAAAATGGGTAATATATATTAATATTCTGGTTAACTATAGAAGATATAGGCTTATATAGCTAAAGAATAAGCCTAAATCTATATAATTTGGTTATATTATTAGTACTTTATAATAATAGCTAGAGAAGTAACCTAATAAGAAGTATTAAAAGGATACTAATTAACGAGATTTCATTATAAGCTATTTCTGGAAACCTTCTATTCTAAAGCAGTCTTTCTTCTTTTAAACTAATTAGAGGAAATTATATAAGACTATAAAAAAGAAGCTTCTATAGCCTAAGCAAGATATAATACCCAAGCAAAAGCTAAAGAAGCGGAAAGAGGTCCTTAATAAAAAGCAAATATTAGATCTAGCCATTCTTACCTCTATAGTATTTAATTATATAGCCAAAAAAGAAAATAATATTATTAGTCAAATCTCTATCTACAAAATTAATAAAGAGCTTGAAGCTCGGAAAAGAGAAGCTATCCCTGGCCCGGAGAATTAATAACCGGGAAAAATAGAGCTTTAGTAGCTATAGAGAATATTACTTCCGGAACTCAAGAAATATACCTCTGTTTTCTCTAAGAAGAAATCTAATACCCTTTCTCCCTATAGACTATATAATTATAAGATCCAGATTAAAGGCCTAAAAAGAACTAAAAGTATTAGATATTAATCCCTTTAGTAGTAGTCTACTTAAAAGCTTCTAGAAATCAAGCGTTTCTTAGAAGAGAATCTGGCTAAGGGCTTTATTAAAGCTAGTCAGGCTCCCTTTACTTTACTAGTTCTTTTTATAAAGAAAGCAAATAGAGGTTTATACTTCTATATTAATTTCCGCCGTCTAAATAATATTACCCGGAAGAATTAATATTCCCTTCTACTTATTAATAAGACTTTAAGTCAATTATCTAAAGCTAAGATCTATACTAAATTAGATATCCGCTAAGCTTTCTATTATATAGCTATAGACTCGAACTCTCAGAAGCTAATAATATTTCATACCTACTATAGAGTATATAAATATAATATTCTCTGGAAAGGCCTTATAAATAGCCCGGCTATATATTAATACTATATAAATAATACGCTCTTTAAATATCTGGATAACTTTTATATAATATACCTTAATAATATTCTTATTTACTTAGAGAACCTAGTAAAGTATAAATAGTATATATAAAAAGTACTAGACCATTTATACCTTACCGGCCTCCAAGTAAATATTAAGAAATCGGAATTTAAAGTTATATATATAAAGTACTTGGGCTTTATTATCTCTATATCTGGCATTAAAGTAAATCCCAATAAAGTCAAAGTAATATATAACTAGTAACCCCCAAAGACAGTTAAGGGCATATAGTTCTTTCTCGGCTTCTATAACTTTTATAAATACTTCGTTAGAAAGTACGGACGGATTACTAGATCTTTTATCTTACTTATAAAAAAGGGAATTCCCTTTAAGTAGTCCGAGTAATATTAAGAGGCTTTTACTTATCTAAAGAAAGCTATAATATCTACCCTAATTCTATAATACTATAATCCAGATCTGCCTATAATAGTAGAAATAGATATATCCAAAGAAGTAGTTACTAGCCTACTCTCTTAATAAGACCCGGAAACAGGCCTTTAGTATCCTATAGCTTATTTTTCCAAAACTATACTTCCGGTAA
Source organism: Hyaloscypha bicolor E (assembly GCF_002865645.1). Taxonomy (NCBI): domain Eukaryota; kingdom Fungi; phylum Ascomycota; class Leotiomycetes; order Helotiales; family Hyaloscyphaceae; genus Hyaloscypha; species Hyaloscypha bicolor. The sequence goes on along the minus strand of NW_020194585.1, from coordinate 722,978 downwards.
AGCTTAATTATAATATATATAATAAGGAAATACTTACTATAATACAAGTACTAGAGAAATAGAGAACTGAGCTAGAGGGCCTTCAGGATACTTCCTTTAAGGTCTACTCTAATTACTATACCTTAGAGTACTTTATAACTACTAAGAAGCTCTCTTCTCAATAAGCTAGATAAGCTAAGCTCTTATTCCGCTATTACTTCAAGCTTATATATTATTCTGGGAAATCGAACGAGCGAGCAGATACTTTATTATAAAGACAAGACAAAGTAAACGCTCAGGGCCAGATTAAGAAGAAGCTACAAACTCAAGTACTTCTCCCTAAAGATAAGATTAATCCAGAGATTATCTATAACTTATAGCTTGCAGTAATACTCTATAAAGTTAGCTTACTTAATCCGGAATTCGGCCCTAAAAACCAAGTATATACTAAAGACTTTCCGGAGGAGAATACCTCTATTAGAGATATAATTCCCCTAAAAGAAGGTATTCTTTTAGAAGCTTTACTAGTAGACTTCGCTATAGTGGCCCCTATAGAAGCACTATTAGAAGCTCCCGCCAAGTATAGTAGTTTATAACTTGTGAATAAGATCCTGCAGAATAATTATATATTACCGGATCTAGAAGAGCTATATACGCCAGCCCAAGCCAAAAGTAATATCTGGATACTATAAGACGGCCTCCTTTTACACTATAGAAGACTCTATATTACGGAGGACGAGATGACCCCTAAACTACCTTTACGGACCGCCCTAATCCGTAAAGTATATAATAAACCCCTTTCTGGATATCCTGGATATATAAAGCTCCGTTAGCTATTAAAGGAGCAATATTACTGGCTATCTATAGGCAAGGATATTAATTAATACTATAGCAATTACTATACTTATAGGAGATCGTATATACCCAGAGATAAGAAGCCTGGTTTACTTTATCCCCTTCTAGTTTCTAATTACCCCTGGTAATATATTATAGTAGACTTTAAGAGCTATCCAGAAAGCAAATCGGGTTATAATATAGTTGCTATATTCGTAAATTACTTATCCAAGTATCTAATTATAATTCCTATACAAGATATAATTATAGCCAAACAGCTAGTACCTCTATTTTTACTTTATATAATATACCAAGTAGGTATTCCAGAAATAATTATATTAGATTAGGGACCCCAATTCGTATCCGATTTTTGGAGCGAATTCTGTACGAGAATCGGTACAAAGCTTAAACTCTCAATAGCTAATTACCCCCAAACGGACGAATAAATAGAGATTATTAATTAGTACTTTAATTAGAGATTACATCTATATATTAATTACTACCAGAATAACTGGGACGAATAGGTCGCTATAATTAATTATTAATAAGCCTCCCTTTGGCACGAAACTATTAGCTAGTCCCTATTTATAACTAAAAAGGGCTACAAGCCTTGTACCTCTCTGGACTGGAACTCCCCTATCGAAGCTAACTCACCCAAAGAGAAGCTAAATAGAAATAAAGCTAAAGTATTAGTAAATCGATTATATAAATTATAGCAACTTGCCCAAGGCAATATAGAGCAAGCTCAAGAACGATATATAGTACAAGCTAATAAACACCGCTATCCGATTGATTTCAAAGTCAGGAACAAAGTATAGGTCACTATAAAGCACTGGAAATCCGATTATCCGAGCCGAAAGCTAGGGAACCAAATGAAAAGCCCGTTTGAGATTCTGGAATAGCGTGGCCACTCGTTCCTCCTGAAACTACCGGAAACTATAAAGATATACCCAGTTTTTTATACAGAGAAGCTACAAAAAGACCCCCAGAATCCTCTGCCAGGTCAAGCAAATCCGGAACCGCCCCCATTAATACTAGAGGATAGCGAACAAGAGTATAGCATTAAGCGGGTTATTACAGTCAAGCTAGTAAGAAATAAGCTAAAGTATAGAATTCATTAGGTTAGTTGGGATGAGGATCCAGTATAGTATCCAGCTTCGGTACTAAGTAATAGCCCCCTGGTTTTATAGAGTTTCCATAATAATAATATTAATATATTAGAACTTTTATAAAACCTGCAATATTGGCTAGACTATACAAAAAATAATACTTGTCCAGAACTATATGGAAATGACGATAAACCCTCCTAAGTCATATGGCAAAGGCGCCGGCCTTTTATATATAACATCTATATCCGAGATACTAGTTTACTTTAGGAAGGAAAATAATACGAAATTAGATAGATTAATAGCTTTTACGAAGCTCGGGAACAAGCTTATTCCAAAGGGGAGGGTAATATTACAATTCAGCTTTTAACCTCGTTAGCTAACATAGTTAGCTGATATAGTTGCCTATATCCCGTTGCCCATGTCCCGTTGCCTCCTAGACACACGTAACGCGGCCGCCTTACTAAGGAAGCGTGCTTGGAATATACTAGAGATATTTAGAAGGCTAAGCCCCTTATGAACTAGCATACTATAGGATGTATATACTCCCTCACAGCCTCCTGTATTCTAGTTTTCCCTTCCTTAGCTTTAAATCATCTTCATAAGAGACCTTCTACCTTACTTTCCAAGCCCTAAATGCCATACCCGTAACAAATATAATATAATTAATTAATTAGCTATATCTAATAATTTGAAATTTGAAATAATTATATAATAATATAAAAATAAAAAGTAAAATAATAAATATATAAATTATAAATAATTCTAATTCTATAATATAATTATATATTTAATTTAAATTAGCTAGAAATATAAATATAACTATATAGAATTAGGCCTTAAATAGCTAATAGAAATAAATAAAATTAGATTAAATCTTTATATTTATATTAAAATAAATATAGTAATTTAAATTCTATTTCTAAACTTCTTTTATAAATATAAACTTTAAATCTTAATTATATTTTTATTAAATTTACTAAATAAACTTCGAACTTCTTTTATTATTTAGTAAAATAGTTTTTATTAGTATTATAAAAAAGGAAATATATAATATTATTAAAATATATCTAATTAATATATTAATTCTAGTATTTTATGAATTTTTTAGAAATAATATTTCTTATTATATAATTCTATTTTATTATTAAAAGATTAATAAAATTATTTTTCAGGATTTTCGAAATAATAAAAAACTTTAAATAATAAAATAAAGTAAGGTTTCTAGATATTATATACGAGCAGCTTTTAATAACTAGAATTATATTATAAATATTTTTAGATTTAATTAAATTTATTTTAAAATAAATTAATAATTATAATAAATTAATAATTATAATAAATTAATAATTATAATAATAATAATATAATAAATTAATCAATTATCAATAAAATAATAAATTATACACAGAAATTAATATGAATAAATTAATAATTATAATAAATTAATAATTATAATAAATTAATAATTATAATAACTTAATTTTTATTATATAAATAAAAATAATAATATAGAACTATTAAAAGCTATTAACTTTATATTTAAGTAATACTATAAGATATAATTTTACTATATCTATTTATTTAATATTCCTATAATAAAGGAAAATTCTTATAATAATTTATTAAATCTTTAAAAAAGCAAATAGTTTATTAGAAAATAAATATTATAAGAACTTCTTATATTTAATTTAGTAAAGTTCTTTAACCGAAATTGGAAATTAATTAAAATAAAATTAGGTTTTATAAATCTAATCTAGTTAATTACTAGTATTACCTATTTTATTAATTATAAAAAAACTAGTATAGCTTAAAAAATATTCCGGGCTTTATAAAAAGAAATTATAAAAATAGAAAATTAAGTTTATTATATTTTGAAATTATTTAATATATATATATCTCTATTATATAAAAAATTCTTAATAAAACGAATAATAATTTGATTTTTATTTAAAAAAAATTTAATATAAATAAGTTTTTAATAAATTTATTAAGGCTATTTTAAAATATAAGAAATATTATTATAAATAAAGGTAATTCTAATAGACTTTCTTATATTATAACTAGTAAAAAGTTAGGCCTATTATTATATTATTATTATCTAATTATTTTAAATATATATATAAAAAGGAAATTAAAATAAAAGTATTAGTTTTAATAAATTATAAAAAGAATATCTTTAGTAATTATTTAGTAGAAATTAGATCTTCTAATAGCTTTAATATTTTATTAATAAATTAAAAGTATTAATTAGTAAAGAGAAAGACAATTAGTACTAATTCTAGTTAAGAACTTTAATATTAAAAATTCTAAGAAAATATTTATTTATATATTATAGCTTACTTTAAATAATAAAAAGAATATTAGAAAGAATACTATTAATTCGGGTCCTATAATATAATTCCGATAACTAATAATTAGAATTATTAACTAGTATAAATAATTATATTAATTTCTTAATATATATTCTAAATTAATAAATAAAATATTACTTAAAATACTTAAGAATATTTTCGAAAAACTAAAAAGAAAATAAAACTAATATAGATTAAATCGGAATTATTTAATAGCTTTTCTAAATATTAAACTATTTATAAAATAAAGTATATAAAGAATTAGTAAATTCGTTTTTATATTAATAAATTCTTTATTATTAATAGTTTTCGATAATATTCTTATTTATAGTCTAATAAATCTATTTATTATTTTTATTTTTATTTAGAAAAAACAAGTTTATTTCTTTTATTATTTATAAAAATTATTAGTATTATAACTTATAATCTTAATAATACTTTATTAATAAATCTAAGATATTCGATTTATTAATTATATTAATTAGCTAGAAAGTTTTAATTATTTCCTTAACTTATATATATTATATTAATAATATTAGCTAAAGAAGTATTAGCTAGAATTTTATATTCTAGATTTTTAAAAATAAAAAAGAAATTCAATTTACTATATTTATAATAATTTTATTAATATAAAATATTATTTATATAAATAAGCTTTCTAATAAAAACTACTAGAATTATATATTTATTTTTAAGTAATATTTAAATAATTAATTTAAAGATATATAAATTAAAATAAATTCTTTACTTTCTAAAAAATAAATAAATAATATATTAATTATCTTTATATAAATTCTTTTATTATTCTAGATCTTATAATATAAAATTCTAATTTAATTAAGGTATCTAGTATAATATTAGTTATAAGATCTAATAAAGAAATAATTAGATAAAAGTAAATATATTTTACGAATTTCTAGCTATATACTAATAGTAATAAATGAGTTCTATTCTTTAATTATTTTTATTTTATTAATTTTAAAGATATTATAGAAAATACTTATTAATTATTTAATAATATATTTTAAAAGAAAGTTAAATAATTTAATATTAGTTATTTGCTTTTATCTTTAATAATTAAAATATTTAATATAATAAATCTAAGTTTCTATTTTATTAAATATATAAAGGCTAGTCTAGAAAATATTTTTAAAGTTCGAGAAATAATATTCTAGAAATATTATTTGAGAAATTATATTTCTTATTATAAGGAAATAAATAATAATATTTAAAATATAAAATATATCTATTAGTTTACTAGAAATATATAGTATTATTATATAATTATAAAATACTATTTATATAAGTTAGTAAAATAGTTATTATTTTAAAATAAGAATTATAATATTATAATATTAATATATAATTCCTAAATTTACTAATCCTAATAAAAACTAGCTATTAGTCGAGTTACTTATATAATATAAGGTTATATAATTATTACCTATTATTTATATTTCGTTATCTTTAATTATTTCTATATTATATAACTATATTATATAACTATATTATATAACTATTAATAATTATAGCTATACTAATACTAGAACCTTTCTAAAAATACAAAAAATAGTACTTTCTTTTAATTATATATAAATTCCCTAATCCGGTCTAGTACTAGATTTCTTAAATGCTTTATATATATATATTACTTTTAAGGTTTTGGTTATATATTAAAGGCCGCGGCCTTTTATATATAACTTCTTCTTTTATAATATTCTCTTATTTCATATATCTATATTCCCTAATCCGGCCTAATATTAGATATTCGAATACCCGAATACCCAAATATCTAGATATTTAGATATCCAGATACCTAGATACCTAGATATTAGATGCCCAGATACTAGATATTAAGGGAATCTCTATATATATTCTTTTATCTCATATATTTATTTCCTGTTCTATTTATATTTAACCTATTCTTCTATTTCTAATTATATTATATTTATATTAATAAGATACTTAAAGGTATTTAATAGCTTTAATTTTATTATAGAGTTAATAGAATTCGATTTTCCCTTAATTTATTTAATTTCTATAATTTCTTATTATTTATATATCTAGCAGAAATATATTATATTAATTATTAGATGTTTTTTTCAAATAGTACCTAATTTAATAAGGCATTTATATAATAATTTCGAATTTATATAAATAACTAATAATAGTTCTATTTCTAATACTTTATTAATTATAGATTTAACTAAAGTACTTATATTAAAATTATAAGCTATATTATAAAGTTCTAAAGCTAGAATACTTCTAGTAATTCTTTTATATTTAGTAGAAAACTAGTAAATAATATTAGTATATCTAGTTTTATTTATTAGAACTAGAATATATTTAATTTAGAAAAAGAGATCTCTATTATTTATAAATAAAGTATTTATAAAAACGATTAAATATAAGAACTTTTTTATTAGCTTTACGAATTTTAGTTCTCTAGTAATATTTTTAATTTACTATTAAATATACTTATTAAATATTTTTATATTAGTTTCCGAGGATTTAATAGCTTAAATAATAATTAATAGGTTATATAAAACTTCTAGTTAATAGACTAATATAATATATATTTCTCTAGTATATTAGATAATATATTAGTTTTTAATAGAAAGATTTTAATAAATAGTACTTCTATTACTTATAATACTAGTATTTTTTATAGAAATAATTCAGAGGTTTTTATACTAGTATTTTTATATAAGAATAATTCTAGTAATATTTATATATATTACGAAACCGGGTTCTGGGCTTGAAAAGTAAATAGAATAGCTTTTAATCTGAGAATTCTAAACTAAGGAGGGAAGCTTATAAGTATAGAAGCTTTAGTATTCTAAATACTAGCCAGCCATATGCGTTATCGCGGTCACGTGACACTAAATTTACTAGTAAAGCAGTGAAGCGTAATAGTATAAATAATACTTTTATTAAACTTGAGATTATAATTAAAAGTAAAAGACTTATATTCCTTAATTAAAAATTTAGTCTTATAAAGCTTTAGTTACTTTGCTTTTATAAAATTATTAGTTCTAATAAATAAGATATTATTAGTTTAAAGACTAATAATTTTAAAGAATTACTTATTATAAAGAAGGTAAGAGTTATAAATCGATTATTTTATAGAAAGCTTATTAATATAATAGAAATAGTAAGTCTTAAACTAGTAGTTTCTAGTTTCTAGTATATTATATAATAGTTTTATAACTTTTAAAATAGAATTATTCTTTAAATTTAGCTCTTTAGTAAGCTTATAAAATAGATTAATATAGAAATTATAATTAAATAAAATTTTTAGTTAGATATAAGCTTATAAGATATTATATAAATATAATTCTATAATATTTATTATTATAATAATAATACTAAGAATAATTCTCTAGCTAATATATTAAATAGTAAATAATTATATTATATATTACTTATTATTATTATAGGCTTAAATAACTAGTCTCGATTTCTTAAGCTTTCTTTTTATATTCTTATTCTTAATCTTATTAATAAACCGGGAATTAAAGATATATATTTCTTTTAATACCTGAAATCTAGAAATAACCTTAAATATATTTTTTTCTAGAAAGCTAATAATTTTAACTTAATGGGAATTCTTATATAAAATATTATCTTATAGAAATACTTTAATGTCCGGAGTTTTATAAGAGTATTCTCTATTATATTTTAGTAGAATAGCAGAAATAATAAGAGAAATTATACCTATATTACTTTTAGTCTTATTATTAGATTTAGAAATAGATTTAGATTTAAAGCTATTAGTAATAACCTTAATATTTCCTATATAAAAGGGCTTTATAGAAATTAAATAGAAAATAGTATTACTATATAATAAAGCTAGTATATAGTTCTTCCTATTAATAGCTACTAGCTTATATAATTCTTTCTAATTACTAGATTAATTAGTATTTCCTTTATACTAAACGAGAATATTTGAATTTAGAAATAGTTTATAAATATTAGTAATATTAGAACTATTTCGGGTATTTAAAGTATTTATAATTTAATATCTAGCTTAAAGCTTCTGAATTTCTACTATTACTTTCTTAAATACTACTAATTACTATAATATAATAAGTAATAGAATATTATATTTAATTATTTAAGATAAAGTATTATAAACTAAAAGAATTAGAATAATACTATTAAGTTCTATAAAGTTATTAATAGCCTTAAAAGCTATTTAAAGTATAATATTCTTATTAATTCTATTAATTTTAACTATAATAATAAAATAGATATATTAGATTAAGCTATAATAATATTCTATAATTCTAATAGAATTATAAGCTTTTATAGAAATAATCTTAACCTTAGTTCCTATAGTATTTGCAAGCTAAGCAAATTCCTTATTAGTAAACTACTTTCCGGTATTTGCTATAATCTAATTAGAAAGGCTTAAATAGTTATTAATTTAGTATTATTTAAATATATTTCAGATATATATTATACTAATATTCTAGAGCTATTAGCCGGCTTAATATTAAGTGCTTTTATTAATAATATAGAATATAAGCTTACTAGAAATATAGAAAATATTAATAATAATAGAATAATTAAAGCTAATATTATTTCTTAGATTAAACTTGAATTATTTAAATAATTAGTTATATTTCTGGTATTACTTATAATACTTTATAAAATACTTAAGGGCTTTATATTAATATTATAGTCTATTATTCTAATATATTTTAAAGCTTATTAATAAATAAATAACTAAAATAATAATATAGATATTATAATTTAATTTTTATAAAAAAGTAGGAATTATAAATAAAGAATTCGAAAATAAAGCTTTATAATATAGTATTCTAAAGCAGAAAAGAATATCTAAAATATTATATTATAGATATATAGTTTCTAGTAAAAGTAATAAGATAATTAGTAAGATTATTAAAATAGATCTCTAACTTGTTTATATTAGCTAAGCTAAGTAAAAATAAAGTTTTTAAAGATATAATATAGAATTATACTTATTTAATTAATATATTTACTATTATAAATCTAATAGAAAATATAGATCTAATACTAAACTAGATATTAATTTAGTTTTTAGTAGTTTTATTAAGTTTAATACTATTATTAGTTTACTAAAGAACTTAAAATTAGTTAGAACTAGTAGTTAAGTATCTAGAGGCTCTAATATTAATTATAATTCTATAAAAGTAGTAAGTATTATATTTTAATATATTATTAATTATAAAAGTCTAGATATTTTTTATTAGAAATTTAATAGGCTTTAAGATATAGTTTTTATCTATTATCTAATATATAAAGAAAAGAGAAATAAGGTTATTTATAAGAATATTAGCTATAGTTATTAGTAAAATAAGAGTAATAGGAGCGGCTAAAAAGATTTTAACTAAAATAAAATAGAAATCTAAATAGTATTTTTCTTCTTTATTTATTTCTACTAATAAAGCTTTAAAAGTATTATTTACTAGTTTATTCTTATTACTCTTATTACCCTTTTTGCCTTTGGTTTTAGTAATATACTATATATAAGTATTATTAAAGCAATTATTAAAGTTATAAATATTTCGGGATCTAAACTAATAAATATTTCTATTTCTAAATTAAGTTTTCTTGGTTTTTTATTTCTCTAATATATATTTCTATAAATAGTATTCGGGTTTCTTATATATAAAATATAACTTCGGAATATAATTATTATAATTATAAGACTTGAAATAGTTATTACAGATTCCGAAGTTATAACTGGGTCTATATTAATAATTTTCGAAAAGATAATAGCTTAGAAAGTTCTGAGAATAATATTATTAATTAATAAAGAATATTTCAGAATTAGCTTATTATTTACTTTTATATATAATAATAAATAACTAGAGCTTATTAATAAGTCAGCCGAGATTTATAGAAGAATCTGAGATTATATATTTATATATCCGGAAACCTTAGTAAAAGATAATAATCTTATTATAAAAGAATTTAGTATTTTATAAATTAGATATAAGACTATATTATAATTAATATAATTCGTTATTTAGTAATTAAATAGTTTTAAATATTGTTTTTTCCGGGAATTTAATTATTATAGAAGCTAGTATAATAGTATTTTATTTATTTAAGTTTTAATATTTAAATTCAAGGCCTTTAAAAAAGATATAGATATTAATATAAGCCTTTTTATATATCTATTAAAAGAACTAGTTATTATAAAAGTAGTTTTAAGCTAGTTTCTTTAATATAGTAAGAAAAGCTCGTATTAGTATCTCTTATAGAAATTCTATATATTAGTAAATATTAAGAAAAATAATAAGTTTATAATTAAAATTACTATTAGATTTATTATACTTTTATTCTTTAATATAGATCTTAGTAACTTCCCTAATAAGTCTTATAGTTAAAGGAAATTAGAAAGTATTTAGATATAATTATAATAGTAATAATAGGGCTAGTAAAAGTATACTATTTACTTCTAGAGCTTTTATACTAATATATAAATCTAGTAAAGATATAGGATATAGTAATAGAAGAAATAATAATAGTATAGGAATATTAAAGATAATAGGTTCTAGGTATTTGTTTTTAGTAAAAGTAATAAAGCCTAATAGAATTAGTTCTTTAATAAAGTCTAATCTAGCTATTAATAGATTCTTATTTATTTAGATATATTATATATCTTTTTTAATAATAGAAAATAAAATAGTTATAATAATAAAAATACCGGTATTTTATTATATATTATTATATTAAAGAACCCTATATAAGTATAGTATTTCCGGGAGTTTAAGTTTATTAAAGTTTCCTTAATAAATAAAAATTTTAAAGTTATATCTAAATAATTCCAAAAAATTATTATTAATTATTTTATAGAAAATATATTAAAATAGCTTAGTATTTAAGAATTCAGATATCTTATATACTATAATAATATCTAAATTAATCTTATATTTCTATTTTATTATTATTTCCTTAAAATTATTAGTTCCTATAAATATAAAATAATTAAGTTAAATAAATCTAATAAAGAAATCGTTTATTATAATAGGTTCTACTATTATATATTTTATAGGCTCGTATCTAGTTTAAGGTATAATAATTTATAAGAAGAATAGATTTATAAAAAGGAAAGTAGTTTATAAGATAGGTAAGTAAAAGTTATTATATTTAAAGTAAAAATTTCGTTTATAATAAGAAATTTAGGAAGTGAAATTTAAGAAGTAAAATATCGAGATTCTAAAAGAACTTAATAGTTTTAAAGCTTAAGAGCCCCAGATATTTAGGTAATTATAAGGAGAGTAATTTTTTATAAAAAAGGTCGTTTTATAGAATAGTTAGATAGTCAAATAACTAACTACTTAGTAGTTAGTAAAAAGTATTATCTTTTCTTTCTATAGAACCAAATTATAGATAAAGGCAACTATTATTTTCTCTCTTTAATATAGTTTAGTTAGGCCTTAGTAAAATTAAATATCTTTTCCTTTTTATAGAACCGAATTATAAATAAAAGTAATTAATAGTTATTTCCTCTTTAATATAAAATAATAGCTTTATTTTTAAGAAACCGAATCTTGAATAAATATAGCTTAATTCTTCTTATTATCTAATCTATATATATATAAACTAATTAGTATTAGTTTATTAGAAATATATAGTATTATTATATAATTATAGAATACTATTTATATAAGTTAGTAAAGTAATTATTATTTTAAAATAAGAATTATAATATTATAATATTAATATATAATCCCTAAATCTATTAAGCCTAATAAGAACTAGCTACTAGTCGAGTTATTTATATAATATAAGATTATATAATTATTACCTATTACCTATATCTTATTATTTCTAATTACTTTTATATTATATAACTATATTATATAACTATTAATAATTATAGCTATACTAATAATATCTTTTTATTTTTAATATTTATATATTACTAATTTAAAATATAAACGAATCTAAGATTTATAATAAATATTACTATATATAATTAGATATATTTACCTGATTTAAATAGCTTAATTAAAAGTTAAAATAAAATTAGACTAAATATAATATTTAGAAATAAGCCTCTTTTAAAAAAAATTCTTATTATATTTTTTAAAAACTATTCGGGAATTTAATATAAATACTAAATATAAAATAAGAATTCCTATTTCTTTAATATAGTATTTATTAACTATTTATATCTAGCTAACTTAAATATAAGCCGAATTATTTTAGTAAAATAAAATATTAAAGTATTTAATTTTTTTATTTTTAAAAAATTAATAAAAAAGCTAATTCTTATATTTATAATAAATTAAATTAATATCAGAAAAGCTATAAATTCTATAAATAAAAAAGAAAATAATTCAATTATTTTATTTTATAAATAAAAGTAATTCTTATTCTTATACTAGTATTAGCCTCAATATTACTATAAAGGAAATTCAAGTATAATTACTAAAGCTTATAAAGACTCAAATAAATAATTATAAAATCCGAAATACTATTATTATTATAAAATAACTAATTATATTTTAGAAAAAATAAATAATATATTATTATTTTTAGTTAATTATTAAATAAGCAAGATAATTTAATAATTATTTATATGAACTATAATATAAGCTTAATAGAAATGAGATTTTAAGGAAAAAAGAAATTTAATAAAAATATTACTAAATTCTTTTCTTATAATATAGAAGCTTAGTTAAAAGGCTTTCCTGAAATTGAAATAATTATTTTACTTTAGCTTTTCTTTATTCTAACTATATAAAAGAATTTAAATATAAAGGTCCGTTTTTATTATAATATATTTCTTTATTTCTCTTTAAAAATACTTCTAGTATTAGAGATATTTCCGGTTAAAAATAAAGATTAAAATATATTTAGGAATCTTTATTTAGGTTTATAGAATTAGAATTAAAATAGTATTTAGTTTCTCTCTATTTATAATTCCTATTTTCAAATATATTAATTATTAATTCGAGATTTAATATTTATATAATAGAATTATAATATTAATATATTTATTTCGTATTTTAAATATCTAATAAATATAAATTATATTTATTATAATAAACTAGATTATTTAATCTAATTTATTATAATATCTGAGGCTAATATAAAATATTATAAAAGATATAAGATAAGAAGCCTAGAAATTAGTATTTAATATATAATATAATTAGTAAAGCTAGTAATTATTATACTAAGTAATTATAGCTTTATAATTTTTTAAAATAAGTTAATTTAGCTTATAAGTAATATTCTCTAAAGATATAGCTTGAATATATAAATATTAAGCAAATAATAAAGTTAATAAATTATATAATACAATATAATATAAATAAATATATTAATATTATTTTTATATTCTAAACTATTTACTATTATATAAATAAAAGTAATTTATTTAAAAAAAACCGAGAAAATCTAATAGAAATATTCTAGTAATAAAGAAAGATAAAAACTAAAAAAGCTCTTTTTATAATATTTACTTCTTTTTTTCAGAATTTCATTTCTTATTTACTGTATTAAGGCTCTTATTATTATTAAAATTCTTATTACTATTACTTCTAAATATAAGAACTCGGAAAAACTTTTTCTAGTTTCTCTTATTATTTCTTTCTTCTAACTACTATTCTAACTCTCTATTATTCTTATATATAACCCCGTATTTAAACCTATAATATTATAGATCCGATTTATACTAGGTATACTAGCTAGAACAAGATATAAAAGAATATATAAATACCTGCTTTTTTTCTTAACTTATATAATATATATTTCTTAGTAATAAGAAATAAATCTATATAATTGCCTAATATAAAAACAAAACGCCGCTCCTATACTATTCTTATTATAATGGAATTAAATTAATCTATTATAATTCTCTAATATATTATTCTATAATCTAGATCGGGTAAAGATAAAAAGAAGTATTTAAAAATAGCAGACTCTTTAGAGTATAAGTAAGGACTCAATATACTAATACTATTCCATATAACGAAAGTTAATAACTTGCAAGTTCGAGTTATTTCTATTAAGTTCCCGGTCCTTATAGCCCTTAATATTATTATTTTCCATTTCCTAACCCTAACCCAGCCTATCCCTGTCCCCTTCTCCATTCTCCCTTCCCCATCTACCCCAATTCTGCAACATTGTCCCACTCTACCACTACTACCCCGGAATAATACACACATCCTCTAAACTCCCAACCAAAATTTGATGTTCTTGTTACTCACTGGCATAAAGAATGTCGAATCGCGCAGCATCTTCTCAACGTCCTCAACTTCGTTTGTGGGTTGGAATAGGTAGTATTGCGCCAATGGCGGGGCTCCATAACTGGTTCAACTTGATGAGGTGGTATGATGTATTATGAAAAAGTAGTGAAATTCTTGCCATCTCAGCGTTCATTGTCTGCTTCTCTTCTTACCTGAATCCTCCTATCTGATGGGGGCATCTGGCGGCTCTGTTTCCAATAGTCCACTGTCAATCCTCAGCGTCTTTGCAAGTCACTCCTCTCTGCGTCGCCGCCCTTGCCTTTTCCAGGATTACTGTGTCCTGCGTCCGTAATTCTTAACGTTGTAGATCAGAGGATTATGACTTACGAGCCCGTAATAACCTATTTTATCTAGACCCCGAGTGACGAGGTCCATGATCGGAAGTTTGGACGACTCCCTCACAGCCCCTAACCATATCACGAAAACTGCTCTTGCCAAAGCGACCAGAATCTTGATCCTTTCAATTTCCTCATCTGATTCATTCCGGAACGGCACTTCGAAATAGGTAACAAGTCTCCCCGGACTCAAACCAAGGCATCTCATCTCAGGTTTCGGTGCATCATTCCTGGTCGAAGGCCATTTCGAGAGGAGGTTGCGTCTTCCATCAGTCAGACCACGATCACAGTTGCTGGCAGAGCCAGTATAAAGATAGCATTCACTATCCAGATAGATCGACTTCCCTTCGGCTTCCAAACTATAGAATTCTACTGGTCATACCGAAACACCTAATCATCTAGCATTACGTGCGTTAGTGGAACCCTAAAATATCTAAAATTAATTGATTAATCATCACCTTATAATACTCTATAAACAAGTCCGCATTTAATAGACCTAACTTAACTGATAGTTTGTTCTTTAGATATAGTTTGGAATATTGAGAACTCCGTATTAACGGCTTCAATATTCTGAATCGTATCTTCAATAAAATGAGGCAACGAGAGGAGTATATTGAGCTGCAATCTAGCCAAGCCTATGAGATCTGAAACTAGTGTAAGTTAAGAGACATTGGCGCAGGCAACTTCACATTGGGTGCTGCCGTATAGATCCTATACTACTTCCAGCCCGAAGGCCCCAAAGCCATATGTTGCCCCTTGCCGTTAAACGTTGTTGTCTGGGACAAGGCGACTCGCTCCCGTGTAGCCTGCTGCACTTTCGCTGCCCATCCCCCTGACATCTTGGAATTGTAATGTCGCCAGAGCTTGGGCATAAAGTGGACATCCTGAATGCAATATAGCAAAAGATCTTTGGATAGTGGACGAGCGTTGAACACCTCGTAGCTTCCACCACGCTCGGGCGCAAACAAGTTGAGCCCTTTCTCTTTGGTTTCTTTCCACGCCTCCCTCTCGCTTGTCGTCAAGGATATATCCCTCTCGATACATTTAGTCAACCCATTAACGCATCTCTTAGAGAAGGTTCGTGTTGCGAGTTCCATGAGTTGGATATCATGAACGCAGGCAAGGTCGATATCAAAATGGCTGAATAGTGCATCTGAGTCATTGCGGACGTCGAAGAAGACTTTGGGAATTGAGCCAGACTCCAAAATCCCTTTCAAGGTTTGTCCGTTGGCTCCAGCAGTCGAAAACGCCTTGTCGCCTAGAATGTGGATATCGATTAAGTACGTTCGATTATTTGGAGAGACGTGTACCTGGAGGATAGATATAGAGCCGTGTCGAGAGAGATAGACACCCTCAAGATCCAAGTACAATGACGGCGGACTGGTGGGTAAATTGGCCAAGGCATCAATAAGATTTGCCATAGCAGTGCATGTATCGACAAGACCGGTAGGAAGGGTATTATCAAGATTACTCTTTTGAAGTAAATCGACTAGGGTTGACACGTCCTGTTCGTGAAGAGCGGCCATTGCAAAGATGGAATTGCTAATGGAGAAGGGTATGAGCAGGGAAGGGATTAGGAGGGTAGCTGAGTCACCGGACTGACTTACCACTGGTTCGCAGTTGCGACAGGTAGGTTGGTTTCCAAATACAGGTGAAAGAAACAGGCACGTAGAGGAGTAGAAGTGGGAATTTGAAGGCAAAAAGATATGGCATTAATAGCAAATATTTTAAACAAGAAAAGTTAGAAGTTGGGAGGTCGGTCAATGTGTGCTAAAGAGTCTAACTAAATGCAGTGGCTGGAGCATAAACTAGTGGCAACTCTCTGGCAATGGCGTCAAAATGGATACGTTGTCCGGACGCCCTTTTTCTTGCTTCAAGCTGCCCCTACCAATGAATTTTTATCCAGATGCAAGAGATCGCACAAATCATGACACGAGCCAGAAATGGTGCCAATGAATTTGTGTCCATATGCAAGAGATCGAACAAATCATGTTCTTCGTACACAAGCCAGAAATTGGAGGTTCGGCGGAAGTCCTGAGAAGAGGTACTCTTGAGGCCGAGACCCAGAAACCCTAAGCGTGGTTCTTTGCGAGAACTACGAGAGATTGGGACGGCTTCTTGCACATATGAGATAAACACCCACAATGTCATGGTCGAAGTTTTGCTGGCCATACTTTCCTGAAAATGTTGGCGATGTTGTACGACTATCACAAGCTGTGAGCACTTTTCGAGCTGCCGAGCCTATGCAGGAGGCCGACTGGCACCTTCACGCTAGGCTTATTAGTAAACCCTCCACTTTCCAGCGCCCATCCAATCGTGGGGAGGCTAGTGGCCCCCGGCTACACCAGCGAGCCGAGAAGAAGCACTGGGAAGGGTTTCACCCTGGTACTCCGTCATATAAGATCTCATGGTATTACACAACAGTTGCGGTTAAGGTAAGCTGAATGCACCGGGAGGTGAGGGAGCACATTCCTGTCACATTGACTGAAGTGACTGAAGTGACTGAAGTAACTGAAGTGATATAGGCTCGCATTCTGGCAAATTCTATTTTGGCCCCCCGTTATAACTATCCCCCCCCCCCCAACCTTATATTAGGGCTACAGCTTTAATATATAAGCTCCATACCTCTATTTATTACTTCCTATAGCAGGAATTAAAAATTTCTTTAGATAAGGCACTCGAAATTATGTTTTTATATAAAATTACATAATTTTGCATTTCTTATTAGCTAGCCAAAAACCTAAAAGAGGCCGGCCCAAGTATATTGCTAGTATCTAATTAAAAATATTAAAGCTATATATATAATATAAAATAAAATAAAGGAAATGTGAGGCACGTAATAGCAGGGTGATGCACAAGTAGTCAAGGTAAGTAAGCTGCAGAGTGACGCTTGCAAGTGTAACTGATTCCAAGAATTGATTCCAACAAAAGACTAATTGATGCCCCTTTCCAAAGCTAGGAGCGTCTCCCTATATATTCCCTAGTGCTTAGCCAAGCCTGCGAAGCACTTTACTTAACTAGGAAATACGATCCCATGCGATCCGTACGATTCCGATCGCCCGTACGATTCCGATCGCAAGCTTTACCTAAAATAGGAAACTAGATCCACGACATCTGACACCTGTCCATGCGCCGTCACGTGTGCCCATTACAGGAAAGCTATTTATAACAGAATTATATAAAATTATGTTTTTAATACTTATTTAAAAGCTAATTAATTTATATATAAGAGTATTAATATCTTTAATTTCTTGTATTATTTAAGCTCTATTTTTACTTATTTTATTCTTTTTTATTACTTTTAAAGCTAGTTTAAAACCTAAAGCTTTTAATAATAAAGGCCTAAAATATTATATTTTTTTTATTAATTTTAATTTATATTTTACTTTTTAGAATTATAGTATCTCTTTTATAATATACTTAATATTAATATAAAAATTATTCTTATTATACTAGTTAAGTTATAAAAAGTTATTATTAAAAAGTACTTAAATAATATTTATATAAACTTTTTTTAGAAATAGCTTTTTTTTAGCTATATAAATATTTCTTTAATTTTATAGCTAGCTCTTTATATATTAGCTCTTCTTTAATTAGCTTTATTAGAAAATTTATTATTTTATCTTTTAATAATAACTTATTATTAGTTTACTAGTAATATATAATACTATTATATAAGTATAGAAATACTAGTTATATTAGTTAGTAAAGTTATTATTATTTAGAAGTAAGAATTATAGTATTATAATATTAATATGCAATCCCTAAATCTACTAAGCCTAAAGGGGTCTAGTCTACTAGTCAAGTTACTAATAAAATATAAGGTTATATAACTATATCTTGTATCTTATATCCTATTACTTATATCCTATTACCTATATCCTATTACTTATATTCTATTACCTATATCCTATTACTTATATCCCGTATCCCGTATCCCGTAACTATATACGTAATTCCTAAAAAAAATAGCTATATATAATAGCTAGTATTATATAATTGGTTTTAGCTAAGGTTCTAAGCTATAATTTAAACCAAGCTCGCTTCCAAAGCTCGGCGTTTCAGTGGTCTTGGCTATACTTACTTATCCACTGCCACACCTCACTTCTGTTCTCCTTAGCTTTAAATTCTCAAGATATAGGAAATTATTAATCTTTGAGCCTTATTTCATTACTCTATTCCTGCCATTATATTATACTAATACTAGAAACTTTCTAAAAATACGAAAAATAGTATTTCCCTCTAATTATATACAAATTCCCTAATCCGGCCTAGTACTAGATTTCCCAAATACTCTATATATCTATATTACTTCTAAGGTTTTAGTTATATACTAAAGGCCGTAGCCTTTTATATATAATTTCTCCTCTTATAATATTTTCTTATCTTATATATTTATTTCCTGCTCTATTTATACTTGACCTATTTCTCTATATCTAATTATATAATATTTATATTAATTAGGTACTTGAGGGTATTTATTAGCTTTAATTTTATTATAGAATTAATAGGATTTAATTCTTCCTTAATCTATTTAACTTCTATAATCTCTTATTATTTATATATCTAGTAGAGATATATTATATTAATTATTAGATATTTTTCTCAAATAATTCTTAATTTAATAAGGCATTTATATAATAACTTTGAATTTATATAAATTACTAGTAATAGTTCTATTTCTAATACTTTATTAATTATAGATTTAACTAAAGTATTTATATTAAAACTATAAGTTATATTATAAAGTTCTAAAGCTAGAATACTTCTAGTAACTCTCTTATATTTAGTAAAGAACTAGTAAATAATATTAGTATATCTAGTTCCGTTTATTAGAACTAGAATATATCTAATTTAGGAAAAGAGATTTCTATTATTTATAAATAAAGCATTCGTAAAAATAATTAAATATAAGGACTTTTTTATTAGCTTTATAAATCTCAGTTCTCTAGTAATATTCTTAATTTACTATTAAATATATTTATTAAATACCTTTATATTAGTTTTCGAGAGTTTAATAGCCTGAGCCACAATTAATAAGTTATATAAAGCTTCTAGTTAATAGACTAATATAATATATACTTCTTTAGTATATTAGAT
This sequence comes from Hyaloscypha bicolor E, assembly GCF_002865645.1. Taxonomy (NCBI): domain Eukaryota; kingdom Fungi; phylum Ascomycota; class Leotiomycetes; order Helotiales; family Hyaloscyphaceae; genus Hyaloscypha; species Hyaloscypha bicolor. Next base: position 703,011 of record NW_020194585.1, on the reverse strand, counting down.
AATATATTAGTTCTTAATAGAGAGATCTTAATAAATAATACCCTTATTACTTATAGTAATAGTATTTTTTATAGAAATAGTTCGAAGGTTTTTATATTAATATTTCTATATAAAAATAATTCTAGTAGTATTTATATAAATAATACTTTTATTAAACTTGAGATTATAATTAATAATAAGGCATTTATGTTTTTTGCCAAGAACTTAGCCTTTTAGAACTTTAGTTACTTCGTTTTTATAAAATTGTTATTTCTAATAAATAGAATATTATTAGTTTAAAGGCTAATAATTCTAAAAAGTTATTTATTATAAAGAAAGCAAGAGTTATAAGTTAATTATTTTATAGAAAGCTTATTAATATAGTAGAAATAGTAAGTTTTAAACTAGTAGTTTCCAGTTTCTAATATATTATATAGTAGTTTTATAATCTTTAGAACTAAATTATTATTTAGATTTAGCTTTTTAGTAAGCTTATAAAATAGATTAATATAAAAATTATAATTAAGTAAAGTTATTAATTAGATATAAGCTTATAAGATATTATATAAATATAGTTCTATAATATCTATTATTATAATAGTAATACTAAGAATAATTCTCTAGCTAATATATTAAATAATAGGTAATTATATTAATATTATATATTTCTTACTATTATTATAAGCCTAGATAACTAGTTTTGATTTCTTAAACTCTCTCTTTATATTCTTATTTTTAATCTTATTAATAAACCGGGAATTAAAAATATATTTTTTTTTTTAGTATCTAAGATCTAGAAGTAACCTCAAATATACTCTTTTCTAGAAAGCTAGTAATTTTAATTTAATAGAAGTTCTTATATAGAATATTATCTTATAGAAATACTATAATATCCGGATTCTTATAAGAGTATTCTCTATTATACTTTAGTAAAATAGCGGGAATAGCAAGAGAAATTATATCTGTATTACTTTTAGCCTTATTATAAAGTTCAGGAATAGATTTAGATTTAGGGCTATTAGTAATAATCTTAATATCTCTTATATAAAAGAGCTTTATAGAGATTAAGTAAAAAGTAATATTACTATATAATAGAACTAGTATATAGTTTTCTCTATTAATAGCTACTAGCTTATATAGCCTATCCTAATTATTAGATTAATTAGTATTTTCTTTATATTATATAAAAATATTCGAATTCAAGGGAAATTCGTAAATATTAGTAATACTAAGACTATTTCGGGTATTTAGGATATTTGTAATCTAATATCTAGCTTAAAGCTTCTGAATTTCTATTATTGCCTTCTTAAATACTACTAATTACTATAATATAATTAGTAATAAAATATTATATTTGGTTATTTGAAATAAAATACTATAAACTAAAAGAATTAAAATAATATTATTAGGTCTAGCAGAATTATTAATAGTTTTAAAAGCTATTTAAAATATAATATCCTTATTAATTCTATTAATTTTGGCTATAGTAATAAGATAAGTATATTAAATTAGGCTATAGTAGTATTCTATAATTCTAACGGAATTATAAGCTTTTATAGAAATAATTTTAATCTTGATTCCTATAATATTTATAAGCTAAATAAACTTCTTATTAGTAAACTACTTTCCGGTATCTACTATAATCTAATTAAAAAGACCTAAATAAGTATTAATCTAATATTACTTTAGGATATTTCAAGTATATAATATACTAATATTTTAAAGTTATTAGCCGGTTTAATATCTAATACCTTTATTAATAATATAAAGTATAGGCTTACTAGAAATATAAAAAATATTAATAATAATAAAGTAATTAAAACTAATATTATCTTTTAGGTTAAACTTAAATTATTTCAGTAATTATTCGAATTTCTAGTATTATTTATAGTATTTTATAAGGTACTTAAGGGCTTCTATATTAATATTATAGCCTACTTATTCTAGTATATTTCAAAGCTTACTAATAAATAAATAACTAAAATAGTAATATAGATATTATAATTTAATTTTTATAAGAAAGCAGAAATTATAAGTAAAGAATTCGGAAATAAAGCTTTATAAAATAGTATTTTAAAATAAGAAAAAGTATCTAAAACGTTATATTATAGATATAAAGTATCTAATAGAAATAATAAGATAATTAGTAAGATTATTAAAATAGACTTCTAGCTTATTTATATTAGCTAAGCTAAATAGAAATAGAGTTTTTATAGATATAATATAGAATTATACTTACCTAATTAGTATTCTTATTATTATAGATCTAATAAAAGATATAGATCTAATACTAAACTAGATATTAACTTAATCTTTAATAGTTTTATTAAGTTTAATATTATTATTAGTCTATTATAAAGCTTGGAATTAGTTAGAATTAGTAGTTAAGAATCTAGAAGCTTTAATATTAATTATAACTTTATAAAAGTAATAAGTATTATATCTTAATATATTATTAATTATAAATATTTAGATATTTTCTATCTATTTAGTAGGCTCTAGAATATAGTTTTTAGCTATTATCTAATATATAAGGAAAAGAGAAATAAGGTTATTTATAAGGGTATTAGTTATAGAAATAATAGAAATAGAGGCTATAGAAATAGCTAGAAAGCTTTTAATAAAAGTAAAATAGAAATTAGAATAATATTTCTTTCTTTTATTTATTTTTACTAGTAAGGCTTTAAAAGTATTACTTACTAGTTTGTTTTTATTACTTTTATTATTCTCTTCTTCTTTAAATTTAGTAATATACTATATATAAGTATTACTAAAGTATTTATTAAAGTTATAGATATTTCGGGATCTAAATTAGTAAATATTTCTATTCTTGAATCGAGCCTTTTTAGCCTCTTATTTCTCTAATATATATTTCTATAAGTAGTATTCGGGTCTATTATATATAAAATATAACTTTAGAATATAATTATTATAATTATAGAACTTGAAATAGTTATTACGGATTTCAAAGTTATAACTAGATTTATATTAATAATTTCTAAATAAATAATAGTTTAGAGAGTTTTGAAATTAGTATTATTAATTAGTAAAATAGGTTTTAATAATAATTTATTACTTTTTCTTATAGATAATAATAGATAATTAGAGTTTATTAATAAGCTAGCCGAAATTATTAGAAAAATCCGAGATTATATATTAGTATACTAGTAAGCCTTAATAAGAAATAATAATCTTATTATATAAGAATTCGGTATTTTATAAAGTAGAAATAAAGCTATATTATAATTTATATAGGTTATTAATTAGTATTTAAATAAGCTTAAATATTATTTTTTCAGAATTCTTTATTATTATAGTTATTAAGGTAATAGTATTCTATTTATCTAAATTTTAATAATAGAAATCGAGGCTTTTAAAGAAATTATAAATATTTATATAGGCCTTTTTTTATATATAGCTTAAGAGCTAGTTATTATAGAAGTAGTCTTATACTAGTTCCTTTAATATAATAAAAAAGGCTCTTATTAATACCTTTTCTAGAAGCTTTATATATTAGTAGATATTAAGGAAAATAGTAAGTTTATAATTAAAACTATTATTAGTTTTATTATATTTCTATATTTCGAAATATATCTTTATTACTTTCCTAATAAGCTTTCTAATAAAAATAGTAGGTATTAATTAATAATAGTTCGGGTTTAGTAATAATACTAATAATAATAAAGGTAAAAGTAGTAAATAGCCTTAATTTGAAAAAGATAAATAAATAGCTTAATTTTTTAATTAAGATTATCTAGTTTCCTTATATCTAGTTTTATTTAGAATAAAATAAACTAATATAATAGGTTCCTAAAAAAAGTCTATTCTAATTAAACTATTATTAATAATATTAGCTTTATTTTTTATATTTTTTATATTTTTCTAGATAAAATTAATAAAGAATTATATAATAGTAAGATTTCTATAGTTTTATTTAATATAAATACTATTATAATAAAATTAGGCTCGAAGATTTTATATAAGTATATAGTTAATTAGATTATATACTATAGTATTAAAATTTTTAAAGTTATTCTAGAATAAATCCTATAAATTATTATTATTCTTCTTATATAAGATATACTAATATATCTTAGTAATTATATATTTCTAAAGTTTAGCTTTTATTATAGTTACCGGGTTAATACTATTTTTCTATTTCTTAATTAGCTTCTTTTCCTTATTAGTATTTATACTAAACCGAGTTTAGGTTCTCTCTAATATATATATATATATATATATAGTTTATAATAGAAGGGATTTAAAGATAAGGTAGTTTATAATAGGTTTATAAAAAGGATTTAGTAGTAAAAATATTTAGATATCTGGTTTAGATACTAGATATCTAGTTTAGATATCTAATTAAGATACTAGATATCTAGTTATTAAGATACCAGATATCTAGTAATTAAAATACTAGATATCTAGTTCAGATATTAGATATCTAGTAGAATATTAAAGTAAATATTTCGCTTTTAAATATTTCGTCTATAACGAGAAATTTAGAAAATGAAATATTATAATTCTAGAAGAATCTAAAGCTTAAAGAACTCGATTTAATAATAAAATCGAAATAGTAATTAAAGAGCTTTAAGAATATATATAAGATATATATTTCGGAAAGAGAATCCCGTAAATATAAGTATTATATAAGTAGAAAAGATAGTTTCTAAAAAGATAGTCTTAAGGCTAAAAGAAGTTAGTTTTAAAAAATAATAGAAATTAAATAAATAGATAGTTAAATAGCTAACTATTTACTAATTAGTAAGAGCTAGATATTTTCTCTATAGGCTACTAAATGCTTTTATAAAATTAATAAATAATTTCTTTTTTTAATATAAAATAAACTAGATTTGTTTTAGGCTATTAAATACTTTTAGAACTAATCTAAAATCTTTTCTAATCTATATATATAAACTAATTAATATTAGTTTACTAATAATATATAATACTATTATATAAATATAAAAATACTAGTTATATTAGTTAGTAAAGTTATTATTATTTAGAAGTAAGAATTATAATATTATAATATTAATATATAATTCCTAAATCTATTAAGCCTAAAGGAATCTAGTTTACTAGTCGAGTTACTAATAAGATATAAGATTATATAATTATATCTCGTATTTTATATTTTATTACTTATATCTTATTACTTATATCTCGAATCTTGTATCTCGTAATTATATATATAACTTCCAAAAAAATAGCTATATTAATATTTATTTTTTCTTTTTAATTTAATTAATTTTTTCCTTAATAATTTATATATTATATAAGGCTTAATAAGTATTATAAAATAGTATTATATTAAAACTCATAATATTTAAGATATTCTTTTATATATTCTAAAGTAATTATTATAATAAAATTTTATTATTTTATTATAATAATAATATATATAATATATTAAAGAATTATTTAAGTTATTTATAAATAACTTAAATAAGTTAAGTAAAATAGAATAATTATATATAAGTTATATAGTTATAATAAATTAATATATATTTAAATTTTTTAAAAAAAACTAAGATACCTATTAAGCAGCCTTATATAAGCTAAGCTAGTACTTATATAAGAATATTTAAATACTAATTTTCTATAATAATAAACTAGAAGTATTACTAAGGTTTAATTCGCTTACCAAGCGCTATTACTACCTGATTGGGTAGCGAGGTAGCGCTAGGTGCGTGCCCTCCCGGAGCCTTACCTGACTAGGCTAGCTCTATTGCGTGAATAGATCACGTGCGTTATTCAAGTTATTTATGAATATTCATGAATAACTTGAATAATATATGAATAAAATAAGAGTAACGGGTTTTATACTTGACTAAAATAAGAGTAATGGCTATTATTCTATTTTACTCTATTTATTTAACACACTGAATATATAGATAGATGAGAGGAAAAGGAGGTGTGGCACGGGTGGCCAAAGCTTAAATACAGTGAATGTGGTCATGTAAGCCTGCACGTGACCACTAGCACACAGTTGCCATGCACATATGCCCCCAAAAAAGAGAGAGTCACGTGGTTCTCCACGTGCATGCACGGGCCAACTTTTCGGAAAGCATGCGGGATTAGTCAGCTGTAAGACCAGCAGTTCGTGGTTCCTCTACCGAGAGCTTACTTCTACAGGGTACCTCCTTTGAATTGGCACTACTTCTCGCTCCTCAAATTTTCGGGCAGCAGCCTCCTTTCTCTGGCTCTGAGTTTCACACCATGGAATTGCTCGTATTTCAATAGAATTCAAAATAGGTTAATCATTGTCCTGGAAGTTCCAATTACCTCCCCAAGTAAGCAAAGAGTTGCCGCAGCTCTCTATTTTAAGCTCATCCTCAGTGTTGAACGGCGCCAAGATTATGACCTTACTACTTACAGTATTCATATTCAACATCTCCTGGATGCCAAGGGGAAGCATTCTGCACGCCACCAATTTTGAAACCTGCCTAATAGTACGAAGGTCGCGGTCAGAAGTCTGGAGATTACAGCTTCTGAGCGCTATAACGCCCTGTAATCTTTCCCGTCGCACGCTGAGAGTCACTAAAATTATACTCTCCCCCCTAAATAAAACATCGCGTGACAATGCTGGTACGGCCGTTCTGACGTATACCGTACCCTGGCCGCGCTACGTTTTATATAGAGGGGTGGAGGGTTGGCTTCTAGCCCATCCGTTCCGCTGCCATTAGCTGCGCTGCTCGCTTAAATATAAGGTTACGGAACATTAAAACTCCGAATCTTCTAACGTAACGTAATTTAGTATTTTAATTTATAGGTCCTTTATAAAACTAAAATAAAAACGGTAGAAGAGCTAATTAAAGGTTAATTATTGGTCGATATGACGATCTAAGTCTTATATTATTATCTGGAGATCTGTTTAAGCTTAAAGTTGACAGAAAATCGTGGGTAAGGGTGCAGCTGCGGAACGGATGAGGTGCCTGGAAGTGTCTTTGTTGATTTGCGCCCAGAAAACGCCACGTCCTAACCACGTAACACTCGCTAAGCAGCCTACAAGTCCCTGTTGTTTTAGCGACCTACTGCCTGTACTACAGGGGCATGCCCTGGAATCTCCAGACTTTTGACCGAGTAATCTCAACTCCACCTCATATAGGCTATATGAACAAAAGAGTCGAGGAAATATATGTTCCTCAATCATTCACCTAATTTCTCTAGCATATTCACAACCAGACACCATGAGACTCATCAATCTCCTCCCACTTGCGCTCTCTCTCCTCCATCTCATCACAAGCAAATCCTACTGCCCACCAAAACCAGCCTGCGAAAAAGAGCAGGCGAAGATCTGGAACGAATTCGTCGACGAGCTCTGGATTAAGAAGAATGTCAGTCTCGCCTTCACCACTCACGTCGATCTGAGCTATATCCAGCACAACCCATTCGCACCATCGGGTCGACAAATTGCCATCGATGCTCTGACAACAATTTGGCCCACGCTCAATTCTACGATTATGCATAATGGATTTTCCAGTAATACGGGATTCTTACATTATCGTGGCGATGGGGGTGGGGCGTATCCCCAAGCTATTATTGATATTTTCAGGTTCGATGGGACATGCATTATGGAGCATTGGGACGTGGTTCAGTCGTGGTCGCCGAATTACACGAATCCGCGTGCTCTGTTCTAAGATGAAGGTGGAGTGAGAATACAGAGAAATTAGTGTCATGAGTTTTTTGGGGGCTATTCTTCTTTCAGATGGTTGCGGTATGAGGACATACTGTGAAAATCGTGAAGTGGTGGATTTAAGCGTTCGCTTCATATTAAAGCTCGTGCCCCATTTGAAGCTCGTTTGTTCATTTGTAAAAAGAAGACCATTTTCATCAAGCTGAAATGGGTAATATTACGAGACAATTTGCTGACCTTGACTTCAATGGTGGGTTGGTCAGTCCTCCAAGCACTGCGATCCTCCCCAACTTCTGATTCGAAGAGTGCCACATACTTAGACCGGGTAGGTTCTAACATATATGCTGTAAAGGCGAGCTGATACGAGGAGTATTGTTTTTGTTATTTCATTCCGATTTCAGTGAGATCTATCAATTATTACAATATTTATCATGACAGTGAGCGATGTTTGCGTCCCGAATCTGACGCTGGACTCGACCCCCCTTCAATCCTTCCACCCTCGTCTCCGTCCAATTTCCTTCACAACGTAGACCAATCCCAACAATACAGGGACCTCAATAAGCGGCCCCACAGTAGAAGCCAATGCTTGGTCGCTGTTTGGGCCATATGTCGCAATAGCGACCGCGATAGCGAGCTCAAAATTGTTGCTTGCTGCCGTGAAACTCTGGGTTGCAGCGAGTTTGTACCCAAAACCCAACTTGTGTGTCACTAACAAAGTGACAAAGAATAGGACTGCAAAGTAAACAATCAATGGTGCTGAGACTCGGACAACTGAAACGATTTGATGCACGACTTGATGTCCTTGAGAAGCGAATAGCACGAGAATCGTAAACAGGAGACCGATGAGAGACCAAGGGCTGGCGAACTTGATGAACACAGTGTCGTACCATTGTGGACTCATAAACTTGCGGAGTGTGAATCGTGTTGTGATGGCTGCGGCGAGAGGAATGCCCAGGAAGACGGCAACGGATTTGGCCACGACTTCGTAGGACACTTTGGCGTCGGCCCCACTGATAACACGCAGATACAGAATCGCAAGAGGGGCGAAGAGAACCACCTGCAGCATTGAGTTGATGGCCACAAGAATTGCACAGTATTCGTTGTCACCACCAGCGAGCCCCGTCCAGATCAGGACCATAGCTATACATCTTGCGAGACCGACGAGAATCAAGCCCTCGCGGAGGCCAGGTTTGTCGGGAAGGAAGGCCCAGGCAAGACCAAGCTTTTACCGGTTAGCAGTGGTAAGTAGAAAGGGTGGATAAAATATAAATGGGAGATCTTCTTACCATGATAAGTGGCGCAACGATCCAATTGACAACGATGCTGAAGCCAATTTGCACCCAAACCTTGCGGTCTTGCATAACTCGGTGAAGAGTTTCATATCGAACTTTACACAAGATCGGATACATCATTACGAGCAATCCAACGGCTGTACGTAAAAAATTCTGTCAGTAAAGCTTTCTCTTAGCAATCTATTGTTGAAGCTCACCGATAGGAATCGAGACCCCGACAAACTTTCCCTCCTGCAGAGCAGGGCCCGTATTTGGGACAAAGTTCCCTAGGATGATACCAATGACCATGGCGAGGAGAATCCATACTGCGAGGAATCGGTCCAGAAGCCCTAAGCCTTTGAAAGCAGAGGTCTTTGCCGCGTGTGGGTCTGGTGAATCGCTTGTTGATTGTTGCTCCACGTCCGGTTCCAAAGGAGGAGCCCGCGTCAAATCCGAGTCAGGCTTCTCTTTGCTTTGGGGAATATCTGGAGAATGAACTTCGAGGGGCATTCCGGGAGCCATTGGGGTGTGAAGTGGTTGATTTGTTGGTAGTTGTGATTTCCAGGAGAAGAGAAAGTTGGGTGTGGCAGTTGATTAGGCCAGGCGAAGATGCTACTGTAAAAGGGCCGATAATGTGAGTAGCAAACCTTTTGAACGTGATGCGGGAAAGAACACCCAGAACAATTCAAGTCTTTATATACATTAAAACCTGATTAAAAGTAGAGAAGAAAAAAAATATCCGCATGGAAAGGCTGAGTAGTCATGATAATGTCATTTTGGCGTGGACCGCTCGCCCCTGCCGCAAAAAGAGGTTTGCCGAGAGAATCCCAGCCAATGGGGGGCGGGAAGTGACATCCCTCCCGCTCTAAGCGAGTGACATTCCACTCTCCCCTGATTTTCGTCTCCGAATTCTGCTCCCCCCGAGACTGGTCCTCGTTTTCACCCACTCAATGAATTAAAACCACCGTACATTCTGGGGTCTACGGAATGGTTAGGACAACGCGGATTACGTGAATTGCTTACTAAATCCATCAGAATCTTTTTATTTCTTTCTCTCTCCGTCCTGATATTTCCGTCTTGTCGAGAGCTTCTGTTTGGTACCCACATCCTTCTCGTTCATCCATTTTTTTTGCGGCAGCTCTCTGATACTGTATCACTTTACACACTGTATCAACGGCAAAATCTCAGAATCTCAGCCAAGTTTAACCGCTCCAGCAGTTTCTTCAATCAACTACTTCATAATGAGTACCGACCCCCAGGTTGTTGTCGACGAGGAGCAACCAAAACCTTGGTATGCTGCCTACCCCGCTCAGAGAAATTCTGCCTCGTGGATCACGAAACAAACATTGCTTTCGTGGATGGAAAAGGGAAAAATCGCCGGAAAAGACTTCATCCTAGTTGACCTACGCCGAACTGACTTCGAGGTAAGTCTTTCTCGAGAGATCCATTTTGCATGGCCCGTTCGGTTGCTTAAAATATTTTACAGGGAGGAACCATTCATGGATCGATTAATTTGCCTGCTCAATCTCTGTATCCCACTATTCCTGCTTTGTATACCCTGCTCTCAAACGCAGGAATTGCCAGTGTGATCTGGTTTTGTGGTAGGTCTTCCATTGACTCCTCAGATTGGCCACCCAACGTCAAACTGATGTCTTGTGAAGGGTCATCAAGGGGGCGTGGATCGCGAGCTGCTGGTTGGTTCTCTGATTATGTTCAGGACCAGAACGACACCAAAATGAAAAGTTACGCTCTGGAGGGAGGAATCAAGGGCTGGGCCACTGCTGGCGAGGCATTTGTCAAGATGATGGATGAATATGATGCTTCCGCATGGACCTCAGAAGAAAAGTAGTTTGAATTGGCTTATGCGACGAAAGGGATTGGTGTACTGTACTCTACTTCATCTGAGCTCACTGTCTGACATGGAATAAGGCAGAGTCTTTTGGGGAGGCCACTGTTGCGAGAACCTATTGGTTCATCACCCCACTCATTACCTCTCTCCTGCTCAATGATACCTCCATTTATGTTACAAAATTCTTTGAGCACTGCCTGGGAAGCCATGAACGGCTTCGAAAAGAACGAATTGCCTAAACCGGGCATGATTTATATGTACAAAGACAAGATTTGTCCATATCAGCCGCTTTAAGACTCCAAACCATCTACGAAGGCTGAGTTTCTTTCCTCCAAACCTCGCTGTTCCATACTATCTTCGTGATGAACCATTGATTTTGCCTAATCCGCCACCACTATTTCCTTCCTTCGCCTGCAGTGATGCTGTCTTGTTTGTTCATCCCTTTCTCTTCAACTCACAACGAACCACCAGTGTATCCCTCCAACCTCTTGCTTGCATCAATGCCAATCCTCTCTCGAAATCTAGCCTTTTTATCATCACCATATCCGGGAGTACCCATACATCATTCCAACGGATACTCCAAATGGCGAAGTGGACTTCACGATTAGGTATTTGCTTCTTGACCCCAAACAGATCATCTTGGAATAGCAAATTAAGCTGTATCTCGAGATCCTGGGGGTCCATACCGACAGAGACGGGGATGACTGCCGTAGTGTATTTCTCGATTGATGAAGTCATGCTGGAATCTGGGACTATGATTTGGAGAAGCGCATGGTGCACGGAAGGCGTTGAGTTCTGCTGTGCGGCCATGTTGAAAGAGGGGCTGGGGGGCTTTGGTAGGTTTAGAGGTAGAGAGAGTATCGGTATGAAGTTAGCCTGTGATTGTTGCCACTTCGAATTGACGGAGGGATGGACGATTCTGGTTGGAGACTGATCAGGGCACAAACACAAAATCCTCATATATACTCCAGCCATTCTACTGAGGCCATTAGCGGGCTAGCGGACAAATCCGAGAAGCGAAAAGTGATTTTCTGATTTTCTGATTTTCGTACCCACCACACCTTACTAAAAAAAAAAGTATAGTATATACGCCTTATTCTCGACTACTCCTAACCCCCCCTTAGCTTATATAGTCCGTAAGGCAAATCCCATGGATTACGAGGCATATCTCTATCTCCCTTACTCTCTATATCCTCCGTACTACCTATATTACTCGAATTATCTATATCTCCTTTATTCCCTTCTCCTCTAGTATTCTTACCTTCCTCTACTATAACCTCCTTCCCTATTGCCTTCTGACCTTATATCTGTCTTTATATTTGCTTTCTATATCTTATAGGCGGTTAAGGCTTTAGTATAAAGGGTTTTATAGATACAGAATAAGGCTTTCCAGACTTAGTAGAATTAGTATTAAGTTAATAGAAAATATAGACTTTACTATTATTATTATATCTATAATTTATATAAGTATTATTAAATTTGCCTTTTATAACTATATAGTATTTGAAAGGACCCCTTAGTCTCTTTTTATTACTATAAATAGTATAAGCTTAAGAGAATTCGGTTCTATAAATATATATTAAGCTTGCTTTTAGATTTATCTTACTTTTCTCTAATTCCTTTAGCTTTTTACTCTAATATAGCTCTATCTTTCTAACTTTAGTCTTATTATTAATTTGCTTTACTACTTTAATAATATTATTAGATAGTATAAAGAGATTAAAGTATTATTATAGAGGAAAAAGAAAAGGTTATATATAAGAAAAAGGTCGAAAAATAAAAAGGTTTATTAGTTAAATATATTAATAAAAAAGGATATTATAAACTAAATCTGAATTATTAGAGAATATATTATAAATATTATTTTTCTGCTTATTTATAGCTTTATTATCTTTTCTATTATTTTTACCTTTACTAGAGCTATTACCTAAAGCTATATTTAATATATCTTTAATAAAAGAAAGCTTTAATAATAATATTATATATTAGAATTAAAGTTGTTTTCGGAAAGAGGTTAAGATTAAGGTTAAGGCTAAGATTAAAGCTAATATAGCTATATCTTTATTATTTATTTTTAGAATATAAAAATATATATTTAATATAATTATTTAAATCCGAATAAATTTATAATAAATAATACCTGAAAATAGAAATATTAATATTTAATAGTTTTAGATTAAATATATTTAAATATTAAAAAAATTATAATTTTAGATATTATAGTTATAAAAATAAAAATAATTTTTTTTTTTTTTTACTAATTTATAAAAGCCAAAATATACTAATAATAATTAAACTATATTTAATTTATATAATTAGCTGATTTATTTTACTAATTATAAATAATTTAAGGTAATTTAAATTTCCTTAAATCTTTATATATAGCTTATTATATAAATTTCTATATCTTTATATTTAGTAATACTATAATTATAATTTTTAGATAAAAAGAATTCCTTTATTCTAATATATATAATTATATTTATTTCTTATTTTTTAAATATATAATTATTAAATTAAAATGACTTAAAAATTCTAAATAATACTTTCTCCTAAAAGATATATATTTTTAATAAATAATAAAAGTAAATATAGAATTATATAATAATATAACTATTCTATATTAATAACTTTATTTTCTATAAAACTATAATTCTATTCTACTTTTATTTTAAAACCTTTATTCTTTTTCTATATTTTTTCGACTTTACTATTAATATTAAGAACTTCTATTTTCTATTAATATCTTTTCTATTAATACTTTTATTAATACCTTTATTAATACTTCTATTAATACTAAAAGCTAGTATCTAACGACCTTATAACCTTCTTTTCTTTTTTTAAACTCCTTTAAATCCCTTTTTTAAACTTCTTTTTTAAACCCTTTTTTTAAATCTTTCTTTCTTTAATACTTCTTCTATTAATATTAAGAGCTAGTATCTAACTACTTTATAACCTTTCTCTCCTTTTCCGAATCCTTCTAAATTCCTCTTCCGAACTCCTTCTCTAAACCCCTCTTCCGAACCCCTTTTCTTTTAATACTTCTACTAATAATATTAAAAGCTAGTACCTAACTACTACTTCCGGGTTACTTTTATTCAGAACTTCTATATTATAAGTCTTTAATTTACTTGTTTTTTAGAAAGCTAAATTTTAGATCCCTTCTCTCTTTTTCTAATATCTCTTTTTCTCTTTTTCTAATATCTTTTATATCTTTAGGTTCTTTGGGAATATCCTCTCTCAAATTTCTAAAAAAGAGGCTAATTCCTATTTAGATTCCTCCGAACTTTAATACTTCCTTTCCTCTTTTAATACTTATAAAAGCCTTTAGACTATTACTAAATATTTCTATTCTTTATTTTAGAATATATACTAATTTATTTTTATAAGAAATAGCTCTTCTTTTTCTAATCTCGATTCTTTTAATATATATTTCTTGCTTTTAGGCTATTTAGATATTTCTTTATTTATTTTTATAAAATATATATTAACTTATTTTTTAGTTTTCTTTATCTTACTTTTTCTTTAATATTATTATATATTTATCTAGTTAGTACTAGTTCTTATAACCTATAGTTAGGCTTTCTATTTATTAAATATCCGGGTATTTTATTTTATATATTTTATTTTCTATATTTTATTTTATATATTTTATTTTATATATTTTATTTTATATATTTTATTTTATATATTTTATTTTATATATTTTATTTTATATATTTTATTTTATATATTTTATTTTTCTTTTATTATAAATTGGAATTCAAATAGTATTTACCTTAAATACTTATATTCTCGAATATATAAAACTCCTATAGATTTTTTAGAATTATAAACTAATCTATTTTAGTTCGGGAAAGCTTTTTTAAAAGTATTTTAGGAATTATAGTATTTATTATAATTCTTTCTAAAAATTAATATAATATAGGTATTTCTAGTCTATTCTTTCTCTATAAAGCAAACTACTATTCTAAATCTATATAAAAGTTCTAATTATTTCTCGAATTAAAATATAAATATTTCTTATTTCTATTAAATTAGATATAAAGGATAATAAATACCTTCGGGCTAGACTATAATACTAGTTAAATATTAAAATTCCTTATATCTATTTTATAAACTTGTAATTTGAGATATATTATATTTAATAGGGCTTTTATATCTAATTACTTTATACTATAATAAAATGTTTTAGTATTATAATTAGGGGAGTTCTATTTTATAATTTTATCTATTACTTATAGATTTTCTAGCTAATAAGTTTTGGCTAATAGCTAAGAAATTTATTAGCTATTCTATCTAAAGCTTCTAGGAGCGGGAAGTTACTCTAATAAAGACTTAGTATTAAAAATAGATTTAACTAATTAATCCAAATAAGGAGTTTATAATAGAAGTCTTTATATATAGATAATTCTATATAATAAACTCAAGTCTCTATTTCTGGTTATATAAATAAGCTATATAAGAAACTCTTTTTAGCCTATTAGAATAGTTTTTATTTCTAATTATATAAGTTATAATATATAATAAATTCAAACTTTTCTTGAATTATTTTTAGAAGAATTAGTAAGCTTTTCTAAATAAACTTATTAAAGCCTTAATTTTCAAAGATATTAGTTTAGTCTTCTTATTTCTCTTTTCGATAATAGTTTAATTCTCAAGAATTATATATAAATATCGGAATAAATAAAGAAATATACTATATATATTTTCTAAATAAATTGAAATAGAATCTATAAGATTCCTGTAATAATATTAAATCTATAGTATTAGCTAGTAAAGATTTTAATAATCTTAATAAGATTTGAATTATAAGTCCGGCCCTTAGATTTCCTATTTAATTTAAAGATTAAATAGTCTATAATAGATTATTTATTATAAAATATATTATACTTTTTTCCTAAAAAATACCGGATACTAGTAATAGTTCGGAAGCCCTAAAGCCCTTAAGACTCTTTATAAGTTTCGGGCTTTAGGGCTTTTTTATAATTAGCTAATTATATAGAGTTATATAATTATATAGATCCGGTATTAATATAAAGTAATTAGTAATTTTATATATAGATATAATATAGTTTTTAGTATAGCTAGTCTAATATATTATATATCTATATATAAATACCTGTAATTTTATTATTATAATATAATATATCTTTAATATATTCTTAATATATTCTTAATATAAAAATCCCTTTATAACTCTAGACTTTTAGGAGCTTTATCTATACTAAAAATAGAATATATAATATGGTTTAGGTATTAAACTCAAAAAGTAAAGAATTATAAAGGCCTTAATAATTATAAGACTTTATAAATTTGAGTAGATTTAAATATTATAAAAGTATTAAATTTAGTAGCCTGACTTTTAAATTATATAAGAATTAATTAAAGAGTATTACTTTAAAATATTAATTATAAATTTCAAATATATATATATTTATAAGGAAATAAGACCCAAAATAGTATTAAACTAATTATAAAATATAAGAAAAAATATATTAGATATTAGGTCTATTTTTTCTTAACTATTTTAATCTTAATAAATATTTATATATAATTTATCGGACCTTATATAATAGATTTATTTAGGAGAAATAAGGTTAATTAAACTAGAGAATTTAATAATAATAATTAGACTTTTATCTAATATAATAAGTAGAATACTAGTAATAGTTCGGATATTTTAGGTTTTATTTATAAAGCTAAAAATATTATATTTATTAATTCTCTATATTTAATAAGAAAAAGAAATAGTATATTTATACCTTTAATATATCCGTTATTATAGAATAATACTAATATAGTTTATAAAATTAATTATAGTTCCTTTTATTAGAGAAAAGAATAATAAAATTAAAAGAGGATCTAATAGTCTATTACTATTAGAATTAGTTTTAATAATACTTTCTATAATACTTTTTATATTATTTTATAGCTTCTAGAAATTAGTAAATAGAAAAGAATCTTAATATATATAAATTAATTAAACCTAAAAACAAAAAAGGGTTTATAAAAGAAATAAAAAATAGAAGCCAGAATTAAAAGAAAAGATTATATATATATCTTTATTTATTTACTAGTTTATTAGATCTTTTCTTACTTTTAAAGTCTTATATTTATATTAGTAGATAATACTCTTCTAGGCTTTCTAAGTCTCTTTAGTCTATTATTTAATTTCTTTAAATTACTATATCTTCTAAGTATTTTCTAGCTTTTTATAAATAATTTTAAAATAAAGATCTTTATATAAAGTCTCTTTCTAAGTATTTTCTAGTTTTTTATAAATAATTTCAAAACGGATATCTTTATATAAAGTCTTATTCTAGTATAAAATAAGGAAAATTATTTAGATATTTTTAGGGCCCAGATATATACTATAATAGAAAAGATTAAAAATAGTTTAAATAGAACCTAATAAGACTATAAGTTCCTGGGCTCTTTTATTATTAAAACTAGTATAAAATACTAGTTTATTTATATTATTAATAAATTAATAATAATAAATAGATTTACTAATATAGAAAGAAAAGTAAGAAAATAGCTACTAAGAAATTATATTAGAAAGAATAGAAAAGACTCGATTATTTATTTTAAATTAAAAGCTATCTATTAAAAAATATTTATTAGAATTTATATAAAGAATCTAGTAAAAGAAATAAGAGAAAACTTATTACTAATTTCTTTAGAAAGTTAAATAGTTCTTTATTTAGCTTTCTAATTCTTTATATTATTAAATATTTATTTATAGAAAACTAGTTATAAAACTATAGTCTATAATTTTATAAGATTAGATCCGGCTATATTTTAATTTATAAGATCTTAAAAGACTTTAGGTAGCCTATTACTAGTATAAAAAGCTATAGCCTAAATAATAGCCTAAATAACTCTTATATTTATAGCCTATTAAATTTATATAATAGTATAAATATTATTAAAAAAGTAGTTAGATTAAATAATATAGCTTATAATAAAAGGAAATATAGAAGGAAATAGTTATAAGGCTATTAGAATAGAAAAAGTCTGAAATAAAATAGAACTAATATCTAGTAATTATATAATAATAATAACTAGAAAAATAAATATAATAGATATTTTTAGAAAAAAAGATATAGAATAAAAATACTAAAAAGAACTAGAAATCTAAAATATCTTAAATATAAAAGAAAAAACAGATATAGATAGAATTCTAGAATTATAAGATTTAAATTTACTAATATTATTATTCTAAATAAATAAAATAGTAGCTTCTATATTATATTTATTATTAGTAAATTAATAGAATTTGTAATATTAGATATTACTATACTAGTATTTAGCTATAGAATATATAATATTAGAATAGGTTTTAAGAAATAGTAATACTATTTTAAGAAATAAGAATTTAAGAATATAAAATATTTATATAATAGATAAACTTAATAATTCTATTAGTATTACTCTTAAAAATAAAAAGAGGATTTCGAAAATAATATATTTAATAATAAATAATATTTATTTTAATATATCTAGTTATTTTATAACTAGCTTATTTAACTATTTTATATTATTAGAAGTATTACTAATAAAGAGCTATTTCTAGATAAAATCCTAAATTATTAGAAATTATATAAATATTCTTCTAATTTATATATTATTTATATATTTTATATTTATTAGAATAACTTATTTAAGAATTCTATTTTATATAATAATAGTATTATATTTACTAGTTAGCTTTTCGGACTCTCCTAATATTAATAGCTGCCCTAAGGCTATAAATATTTGAACTATATATTAGAGCTAGTAGTAAGCTTAAATATATAGTTAATTACTATTTCTATTAGTATTTTCTATATTTATATTATAAGATATAAGCTTCTAATAATACTATTCTAGTATTTTTTTAGTAGAAATTTATTAATATCTATATTAATATATAAATAAACTATTTATATAGAATTATATAAAATTATATTACTTATCCTAAATTAAATAATTATTAAGAATTATATTATAAAGCTTTATATTTATAAAATAACTCTAGTACTATATTTTGCTTAAAGGCTTTATATATAATTTAAATAGCTTACTAGCTATTATATTAGGCCTAAATCTGTTTTTTCTAATCTTATAGATATTTTATAAATCTATAAACTTATATATCTTATTTTAGATCTATTATATATAAAGTACTAATAAAGTAATCTAGTTCTATAAATATTAGTAATTATAACTTCTAATATAGACTAGTTCCTAAAAGTAGTTCTATATATACTAATTGGAATTAGTTATATAATCCGGTATTATAATACTAGATCTAATAGCCTTAATAAAAAGTAGTATAATTATTAATATCTAATATTTCTTTCTAATAATAGAAAGAATAAAAGACAAATATAGGAAAATAGAATTACTTATATACTACTAGTATAACTAGTTCTTCTAAAGCTTCTATTATTAGGATTTAACTTACTAATTCTTAGTACTTTTCCCAGAAATAAAATAGTTTTTTATATATATAACTAATAGATTAGCTATTTATAAGAATATAAAGTATATTTTAGTAATAAGGAGAAATTTAAAGCTTTAATTAGGCCTAAAGAAATAAGAGTAATAGCCTATTTAAATATAAATCTAAAAATACTATTATATAATTAAATAAATAATCTAATTAGAGATTCTAATATATATTTAGATAATATTATATAAATAAGTATTAAT
The DNA here is from genome assembly GCF_002865645.1 of Hyaloscypha bicolor E. Classification (NCBI taxonomy): domain Eukaryota; kingdom Fungi; phylum Ascomycota; class Leotiomycetes; order Helotiales; family Hyaloscyphaceae; genus Hyaloscypha; species Hyaloscypha bicolor. The sequence continues at coordinate 683,573 of NW_020194585.1, read as the reverse complement.
ATAAGTATATATTTTAATCCCAAATAGTAATAACTTATTATATTTATTAATTAATTAAATCTAGTCCGGTTTAAATATAATATATTCTTTCTTTTTAGATTATATTTATTATATTTATAGTATAATTACTTTGGAATTCAGAAATTATAATATTATATATAAGCTCTTTCTATAAATAATAAAATATATTAGTAAATAAGGCTCTAATTTTCTAAACTAAAGCAAAATAGTAAAATATAAAAAAACTAATCGGGTTACTAGTAAACTTTATTAATAGAAATATATATATAAATACTACTATTTATAACTTATAACCCGCCTATTATTTAGCTTATTCTATAGTATTATAAATAATTATTCGTTTACTACTTACTTATTTATTATAGTTATATAATAAATAAGACTAAGCTTTTTATATATATAAATAACTCTAGTAATTAAAGCTATATAGCTATAATTCTTAAGATTCTTAAGTATTTCCTTATTTATATTTTCCAGATAATATAAGATTATAATCTATATATAAAGGAAAGATATATCTATTATTTAAATATATATTTAGATATTCTATTCTTATAATTACTATTAAACTATATATAGATTAACTAAAATTCTATATAAATCTTTTAATCTATTTATAATTTCTTTTTAATTAATATTTATATAAACCTATTTAGTAATAGTTTTATAATATAGTAATAGATTTATTAAAAATTATAGTATTATTTTAATAAAATCTATTAAGTTATTTAATAGGAATTAAGTTCAGGATATACTTTACTATTATAATATATTTTTTAGTAATATAAGTACTAAATTACTCGAGTAATATTATTTCTATATAATTTTATTAATTAATTACTAAAAAAAAAGTAATTAGCTAGCTTTTTAGTTATTTTAATAGTTTAATTTTCTTATTTCTAATCTTGGAAATATTAAGGAAATTATTAGACCCTATTAATAGCATTATTCTAGAAGGGCTTATAGCCTATAGTTACCTAATTATAGTAATTTATAATAAATACTTAATTTTATATTATATTATCCGGCCTAATTTTGGCATAATTTTATACGGTGGTATGGGCTCTCACTTCGTTAATTAGACAAGCAAGCAGCCTTACTATTATTGCATTATCCAAGCCGAAAGTCACGTGTGGGTGCTATACCCCTAATTAGGAATTCTGCCTTGGGGAGGGGGGTGCGGGGCGCCAGTGCGAAAATCAGAAAATCAGAAAATCACTTTTCGCTTCTCGGATTTGTCCGCTAGCTAGCTGTGGGCCTCAGTACATTCAAAGAAGTTGATGTTAAACCTGAAGTGGGTTCGAGAAACATTCTTACAATTACTTCATACTTACAATACACCAAAATTCTTCAAAAGAGAATGACAATATGACAAAGCTGCCTTCTGCTCTTGGCCTCCAAATTACGAGACCTTTCGAATTGAAATTAGAATATTGCTGTAGATCATTCCGCCGTTGCAGTCAGAAATTCGACTCTAATCAAAAGAACGGGAGTCTTCCTCCTTAAACTTCACCGTAAAGGGCAATTACTCGGTCTCGAAATTGGTGTGCCCATTTCCCAGGACATAAAAGTGGTTCCAATATTTGCTCCAGACGGGGTTTTGGGGAGGGGGATCAATTAGGCCAATTTGATTGTGTGTTCACATCTAATTTTGTCTTGTGCTTCCTTGGAATGATCCTCTGACTTTTCTCTGCCTGGGCTGGCTCAAATCCATCTCCAATGCAGCGTTGACCACCTGATTCAGCTTTAACAATCATGTCATTTTCAAGAGAGCGCTGCAAAGATAAATTTTGACAGCATTAAAAATTTACAAGAAATCACAAACCCACTAAGTTGGCCTCCTACCATAAAAAAATCGACTCAACCGTTCATAGCCCTCGATGAGGTTCCAAACCGCTGTCATCTGGCCACTCTCGTTTTCCCCTCCGCTTCATTGCTTTCTATTTTCATTCTTTACTACATTATACTTGATAACTAAATGATCCTTCTAGCGTATGGTCTTCACTAATACGAGAACTCCCTGAAGATCCTGATCATTCACCAAACATGTATCAGGGCGGCCCTAATGACCTGTCCGTTTGAGGCGCGGAAGGTTTATCGACTTGGCCGCGAGCATTAGTCTCAAAGTCTTGAATCTTGTTCTGGAACCAGAATCGATCTTCCTTGTACATTTTGTCAATTCGCTCTTCAAGGCCATGTACGTGCTTTGTTCTCTGGTGGGCAGCGGGACTGTGACACTGGGGTTACTGCGCTTGTATTTCTCAACAGTGAAGCAGAGATGTACGAGGGCGTAGTACTTTGGAGATTGCGGAGGTGCTGCCGGTGGAAGACTGTAGGCCTCCCTATGGCGGAGAAAATTCAGTAGTGGTGGTTGAGTCTGGGAAAAATAAGATGAATTCATGTCAAGTGTGTAAGAGACGGGGTTTTCTTAGATTTGGGCTTGTGAGAAAAGTGAACAATGAGCTAAATTGTTGAGCTGTGGGAAAACGACTCCAGATATAAGATAGCTTACTGAAAAGACAAGAGCCTCAAGCATTCCGGGAAACCTTGAAGTCACTTGAGCTTCTCCACCCGAAGGCACCAGGTACTTTTCCAGCATGAGTCTCTCAAAGACTGTGAACTACCGGTTCTGAGATTCCTCTTCTGGTGTTTTCTTGTATAACAAAGATCTCATTGGGAAGCTTCCAGATCCTCTGTGCATCTACCAGGCAGATCAACGAATTTCAAAAATCTTCCAGCCATCAAGTATCTCTAAGAAAGCAACGATCAATATTAAGTTTCCAGAGCATCTGCTAACTCAACGTGAAATGCATCAGATGGTAGCCTGCCATGACAAACCCCTTGATCCCTCTGCAGCCATGCCTCCCCCGGCCGCCCTACAGATCACTTCAACGTTGTTTCAGTCCGGAATCCCGAATCCTCCCTCAGTCTTGTGTCCCTCTGTAGCCTCACATTCCTCTGAAATATTGTCTCCCTCCGCAATATCACTTCCCTCCGCAATGTCACTTCCCTCTGCAATGTCACTTCCCTCTGGCGTTGTATCTAATTTCCTTGGTATTCCCTCCATAGAGCATACCGCAACTAGATGCCCTTGCCAATCCCTATCAGACAAAGCATCCAAAGCTTTTTCAACTTCCAAACGCCATTTCAGCTCCTGCTGGAGGAGTTCATCTAGCTCACCACCTTCCGCGGCTTTGCTCTCACGGTCCCCATTGAGCTCGCCAGACTTCATAGTGTTAGCAGCTTTACGTCCACCCCCAAGGAGTCGACCCAAGAGGCCAGGAGCCTCTTCGTCGTCCTGGCCAAGAGACTCCACATCTACAACATGACCTCCACGAAAGGAAGTGGGAGGCAAGCCCGGGATGTGCCACACCACTCCTAGACTCAAGCCAACCAGCTTATGATCTGCAAACCCTGAAAGGTGGACAACTCGATCCAAGTCGGATTCTCGGTCGTTGAAGATGCGGATAAGTTCGCGTTCCATTAAAGGAAGTTGGTCCAAGGTGCGGGGCGGTGGAAGGCGCATGAGGCATGTAGTTGTGGCAATATCCCTACCATGGCTTCTTTGGCATCCCATTGGCACAGCCCCGTAAGGGGCCTCGTTTTGTTCACGGATTTGGTCCGGTAAAGGGGCATCCCAGTCTAGTGACGCATAAGCCCTGGCGAGCTGCTCTGTTTCGCAATCAAGTATGAACTGAACTGGAACTTTCCACCATACTGACAGGAACGATCCTTGGTGAGTTTGGAAGCCCAAGAAGGCTTTGTGTTGGAATGTTTGTTTGACATGTCGACCAAGTGTGTGTGTTAAAGGTTCGTTATATCTCCGAACTAAGTTGAGATTCCAAAGTTAGAGAATGCAGATATTGATGAAAGAAGATCCTGGAGAGCATCGGGGAAAAGAAGACGGGTTTATATAAAGTTTCTGAGTCTAATCTGCATTGAGTAAAGACACTCGACACTTGCACATGTGATTCGGTGCATGCAAGATACAAGCCAATCTTGTTCTCGAGTCAGTAACTCGAGGAAGAATGGATTGTGAATCACCCAAAAACTTGCGGACCAATGTCAAAAACCAAAGATCTCTATTTCCTGAACAGCTCGGAAAGGTAAGGAGCTGTGAATCACTCAAAAGCTCGTGGGACAATAGTAAAAATCACGGAAACCCATCTCCAGTGGCCGACTAATACATTACTGTCTGTTCAAGTGTCCCTCTGCCAACCAAAACATTCACAGTTTAGTAAGCACTTAGGAACAAAGCACACTATCCCATTTCATCTCCACATTAAGCATCAGCGCCATCCTTCAAACGGATCGTAACAACATTCTTCTTCCGAGAAGGCACGAAGGTGAACGGAGAAGCATACGACTTAAGATCTCCAAACCCAGTTGATGGTGCAACGAGATACATCTTAGTCCATGTCCTCCTCATACTCTACAGCAATGTAATCCATCCAACCCCTCTGAGCCATCAACTCCAGAACGCGACGCATAACATGCGCTGGCTGCGCGTGCTCAAGGATGTCGCTGGTGGCGGCATCAAAGCTCTATCAGCTGGAGAAAGTGACTCCTCAGATGAAAGCCTCTGCTACATCACACCCATCATATCCACTTTCCATCGACGGCTTGAAGAAACGACTGTTGTTTGCGTGTGGTAAGTGTCGATGCATGGCGTGAGGAGTTTAACGAATTGACCAGAGGTGAAATGGAACGTGCCTCGGAGTTCAATCGATTGGAACTAGAAGGGGCTAGATTGCATACTCATGTCTACTATAATAAAGATATGGTAATTCATATTCCGGCAGATCGCCGACCACGTCTCAAAATAAAATCATTGTGTAAGTTTTGAAGGCTAAAGATGATGGATGTTGATTGTTAAAGATCTCAGGAGGTAGGAAGAGGAAAACCAAAGGGTTTTATTCCTTTCAAATCCTCCATGATGCTTGTCATTGTGAATTATTCACTAGCGCGAGAATGGAAATCTGGTGAGGACTGGAAGAAAGAAACCCGAGAAAGGGGAGGTGAATCACAACAGCAATTGCTGATCTTGAATATATGTTCGGCACGATATAAGATCCACGATCACTGGCTCAAGTCAAGTACTGAAGGTAAGGAAATCAAAAGAGATTTCAAAAACAACGCAACTCCCATTCGGAAATCAACTATCAATTCCCAAACCTCTCTTAGATCTCCCGATACTCAACGTACACAGGATTATTCCCCCCATCTCTCTCAATCTTCTGGAAAGCCCTGTCCCTGCGCTCATCGCCCACGCCATCAAGATCGATTTGTGCCACTCCACCTATGGTACTTTGCTGGACGCCACCAAAATTGACGTAGATAGCCGTCAGCATCCATCTAGCCCACGGCTTCTGGTTGCGCTTGCAGAGCTCGCGGTGGATCTCGCTCGGGACGGAAGCAGTGTTTTTGGGAATATCCGAGACGTCCCTGTACTCGGTCCAGGTTGCCGACCGCGCGGTGCCTTGCTGAGGTTTGAAGCGAACAAAGAATGATCTTCCTTCTTCCGGCCGACTTGGTTCTGCTTTTGGCTTGTTCCTTCTGCCTCGTCGCGGTTTGCGTACCCACCCCTTGGGAGTAACTCTCTCCATGGGAATTCCTAAGATACACATAGCGAAGTAAAACGTTAGAGAGCTTGGCTGTATAAACGGGCCATGGGGCGTCTATTTCAGTTTCTTTGGAAAGTCGGTTTGCTGCTTAGCGATGACCCAAGGCTTGCTGGCTATGATTGAACGACACCGCCGTCATAGTGACGAAATATTGTTACAGTTTCGCGCTCATGATTCCAAACACATTTATAGGCACTTACCTGCAATGGCGATTAAGATGCCATCTCACAATATGTCAGAACCGCGTGCCAACTCACGGCAACATTTGTTGATCACAAGATTCAAATGGGGACCATTGAACAATAAATATATGCAATGTAGTATGTTGCTATCTCAAATGCATATGTGATAGAATGTGTAATTCAAAGCCATTGTGCAAGTCCAGGCAGAAGACATCGCAAACAAGTAAGTTTTCAAAATCAACACGGCTTTCCCATGGTCCCCACCGGCAATGCCATCAGTTTCTCTTGTACTTAATCTCAACCATGTCCAACCACTTATTCTCCTCCATCCTCTTGAAAGCCGTCTCCCTCTGAGCACGATTCAGCCTAATCAAGTCCGTTTCCGAAAAGATATCTTTCCATTTGACCACCACACTCTGTAGGGAGAACCCGCTACGCCAGCTTGGATGGTGGACCTTTACTGCATCCCGAATCTCGTCAGGAATGGAATTGAGGTTCGTGGGAATCGAGGCGATGTGGATGGGGAGGTCGAAGTGGTATGGATTTGTTCCCCCTTGGCGTATGAAGCGGACAATTATCGTTGGAGGTCTTTGCTCTTCCGCTTGTTCGTCGCGGATGGGTTTATTGAAAGCGGCGAAGGCGCTGTTCCTGGGGTTGTTCCTAGGGTTGTTCCTAGGAACGTAAACAGGTCTGCGATCCAGCCGGTCGTAAGGGGCACGCATCTCGACTAAGTCGTCGTCTTCTTGTCGGCCGAAGAACTCGTGCAGGCTAAGTTGGCGATTGGGAAAACGGCCTCTCATGGCTTCGGGTTGAGTTGTGTTGTGTGACCGTGGGGTGTAGGATTTGAAGGGGTTTGGAAGGCACATTGAGAAGGGAAATGGGAAGAGCAAGGTCTGATATATAAAATCAACTATAATCTATTCCACTTTCCTGCCGTAATTTGAATTGCTGTTTAGTAAAATGATCCAGCATCCGCTGGTTATGAGCACTCCCAACGCCACCGTCACCTTGATCATAGAATTACTGCCTTCGTGATCGCAACGCCGAACACAAAGTCTGTACAGGCACTTGTCTCTGACGCCATTCAAAGTGCCACGTCACAACATATCAGGACTACCGACCTCATTCAAAAATACTTCATTATGTATCTATCATCCCATCTATCACCTCCCCACACCCCTCACACCCCCCGGAAAGCTCCTCGCACTAAGCAACACCCCCTTCATACTCTTAATCCCCATCTTCACCCTGCTTATCTCATCATCCGCCTCCTTACCCCCTGCCCCCTCTCTTCCCCCATAGGCCCCCGACCCACCAAAATTATAACTCGGAGTCACATAAGTCATACCCTCCAAATAGTCTTTCAACACCCCGATCGTAGCCTCTAACTCCACGACATCATGGCCTTCAGATGTACCGTCGTCTATTAACCCGTTCAAAGATCCCGTAAGGGATTTAAGCCGGGACGTCTGGTCCGCAAGCGCAGATGTAGGCGTCGGTGTCCCCGGTCTCGTCCCAGCCTCTGAATTAGGGAGCGAAGTCTGCACACCAATATCTCTATGAAAAAGCTCAGTGGGATCTTCGTCGCTTTCTGAGTCCTCCTCTTTATGTTCATGTGCAGGCCCTATTGTTGGTGGGATCTCGGAGACTATGCTTTCGAGGCGGGTGATGAGCTTCGAGAGATTGGAAGAAGCGGTTGCTGCGAATGATAGTCGGGAATCGGTGAGTGTGGCGAGCATCGGGGTTAGCAGGAAGGTGTTTGTGCCGTAGAGCAGGGCGGACAGCCCGGAGAAGAGGTAGAGGGTTGTGAGGAGGCGGGTTTTGGTTATTAGGGGTGTAGGGGAGGTGGGGGTGGTGAGGAATTCGGGGTAGGTTATTATTGGCGGTTGGGAGGGGGTTTGTTGCTGTGGAGGTGGAGGTGGAGGTGGAGGTGGCGGGGATTGTTGGGTAGGTTGTGGTCGTGGAGTCTGGAAGGCTTAGTACGGTGATGTTTTGAGGGGAATGGAGGAGCTACTTCGGAGGATGCTTCTGGGTTCATTGTGATGCCCAGCAGATCCTGGATTTCTTCGCCACGTAGTCCTTTGCTCTCTAGAAATGCGATCTTCTTGTCTGTCGATGCATTGCGTACTTCGTCCTCCTCCAGGAACTTCTTTGCCTGCTCGATGATCGTCTCGCGACTCGTTGATTCCGCAGATGATTTCTCTTCCTCTTTCGCTGTTGCGTCTTTCGATTTCAGCTGCCACGACGGCACACCTGCCTTCTTCTCTCCCTGGTCTGAATCGCTCATGGCGAATAGTCTCAATGTTGAAAGGAGATGGTCCGACACATTCGTGGTTTTGTTTGTTGTCGGCATTACCTTCACATGCCGAGGTTGCTTACGTAACTCTAGCACGGCCAATCAACTTTGAGACTCCATTTTCCGCTGACCGACGTTTGAGAGCATCTCTGACAAGTCACTGTACCAAGTACCTTCACATTTCACCCATTTTGGATTCACTTCTTATCACTCCTTGATCTCCAATTCCATACATCACATAGACACAAGTCGCCCAGCATTTGCATCATCACTTCACCTCAATATTGACTATACAGCTTCCGTTTCATCCTCACAGGCTGCAGGTAAGCGTCAGCCGCCGCACAATCACCTTTAGAGATGTCAAGCCGCACCGAGCGACCCAGTAAGAAGGTGCGAAGACTGAGTACCGACTCAGAGGGCACCGAGGAGGGCTACAGCTGGGCAGGAATGAGAGGGAAGCCCAAGTCTCGGGCTGAGAAAGCCACGTCGAGCAAAAAGGAGTGAGTTGCATCACATTTTCTGTGATTTTCCGTTGTATGGCTGCAAACGAGCGAGCGGTGGCGCTTGTCTGAATCCTGCGCGGCTGGAAGATCGTCGATTGCTTCAAGCTGGCGTTGTACGAAGCAAAAGCAAAAGCAATCGCAATCGCAATCGTAATCGCAACAGCAACAGCAACAGCAACACGTGTGTGGTTGATTATCTTACGGGGCGTTTGTGTTGGCGCGGCTATTTCCATCCATGCGACGCGGCCTCCTCAATTGCTTGCTCAATTGCCCTGTCTGTGGCTGCTGCATCTGCCTCCGATCTGGTCCGGTCGAGGAAGTTGCCTGAATGCCAATCAGGCCTCAGTTGGACCACAGAGACCAGACCACCAACAAGACCACCCACCCGGGATCTCCCCCCGTTCTTTATTTCAACGTCCTCCCGCCTCTTCCATCAAGCAAGCAAGCAAACAAGCAAGCAATCAATCAAGCGATCGTGAACCTGCGCCGCCACCTGTTCTGTTCTGTTCTACTCTCTGATCGCTGCACCTCATCATCCATCATGTCATCGCGACGCAGCCAGCGCTCCGCGGCGGTCAAGGCTGCAGAAGCAATTACTGATGCCGCTTCTGATAGAATGCCATCATCGCGACCGCGGCGCACGGTATCTGAGAATGTCTCCATGGCTACCGTTTCACGTGGTCCTCCGACCACCTCGTCACGGAGCCCCCAGTCAATGCGTCTTACAGTAAAGACATCTTCCAGCAAACTCCGAGAGGCAACCCGTGCCAGCTCATCCAGCAACTCAATCGCCGTGAAGGAATCATTTGTTGGCGGTGAGATCATCGAGGGCAAGCGAGCGAGGAATGTGAGAAAGAGCTATGTCTTGGAGTCTGATAGTGACGAGGAGGAAGATGAGGAGATGGAGGATGTGGCGGATGATGATGCGGAGGGTGAGAGCGTTGAGGAAGAGGACGAGGATATGGATGCTGAGGATGATGGATTGGGCGATGAAGACGCGGATGGGGATGTTGATATGGATGTCCCACCGCCGCCGCCTGTCATCAAAATCTCCAGGGCCCAGTCTGGACGGCAAACCATTGCAGTCAAGCCGCCAACTCGGGGTGACCGCATGGCTGTCCAGCAAAAGGAGATGCAAGAGGCGAGTGATGACGAGGAATTGAGCGAATTGGATAGTGATGTTGGTGAGGAGGTAGAGGAGGAGGAAGGCATGCAAACCGGCAATGAAGAAGATGCTGAGGGCGAGGAAGAGGAGATTGAGGTTGAGGAGGAAGTTGATGAAGACGACGAAGACAGTCTGGATAGCGATGATGAGACACCAGCTGGTGGAAGTCGAGCTTCAACACCAGACCTCAACAAACTCACCAAGAGACAACGAGCTCGATTTGAGGAAGGAGGCAGTGGGCCAATGTTGGCGCTCCCAGATGGTACGTCTTAAGGCCTATTCCCATGATATGTACTAACCGCCCAACAGAAGTCCAAGTCAAGAAGCATTTGACCGCCGAGGAACACGCTATGCGTCGCGCAGAAATGGCCCGACGAAGAAAGAACCTTTCCGAGAAGCGAAACGAAGAAGAAAAAGTACTACTCTCCCATTCCCTCTCCCGGTCACTTCTAACATCTACCAGATGGAAACGATCAACAAGCTCCTCAAAAAGCAAGCCCCCAAAACCAATGCTCGTCGCCGAGACTTCAACGCCATACCCGGAGATGCCACACCCGATTCCGAGGGCCAGAAACCCAATCCTCTTTTCGTTCGTTTTGTCAGCAACAAAGATGGGAACCGCATTGGTGTGCCGGAGGAGTGGATCGAGGGGCCTGTTGGAGCTATCTTCGTTGGTGGCCAGAAGGCTGGGATGGGGGGAAAGTTGATTCGGGAGGTTTCTTGAAAGTGTGGTCTTTTGATAGACAAAAAGTCATTGTTTCTGGAGTTGTGGTAGATTGCAAATTAAGCCTTGATCTTGGCTGGTTCTCATTGACCCAGAAGTGTGATTTACAATCTGCTTTATTGCTTTGGTTGCTTGCTTTGGTTCTGCTCTCTCTGCTGCCCATGCTGCTCTATTTCGTTGTACCACCAGCATGCAGAACAATGTCGCCAACTTTGCCGAATTGTTCCATGCACTTCCAGAAGTATGCAAAAGCGAATCTTCCCAATGTACAGCAAGCACCATGCAGTCTTGTCACACTCACTCATTCACCCCTGACCCTCTTCCTCTCTCCCTCCCCCTCCTCACCACCTCTCTTCTTCCCCTTCCCAATTCCCTCCCCCTGCAAGCCCTCGCCACCCTCACCCTCTACCTCCCCAACCTCACTCAACTCCCAATACGCAACCAACACATCCCTCCAACCCCTCCTGCTCATCAACCGCATCGCCAGCGTCAGCTCCTCCGTATCCCGAATCTTCGTATCGAACGCCTCTGCATCCTTGTCGTTCAACGCCAGGTACTCGGCGTACCGGAGTGCGAGGCGGAGGAAGTTGAGGCGGCGGGGTGAGGTGCCGAGGGGTGTGCAGGCGGTTGTGTAGGCGGTCATTAGGGATGCGATGCCGAAGGTCTGACAGCTGTTAGCCATTGTTCTAGGATGGGCAAGGAGAATGAAGAAAGGCTAGGTTTGAATGTTCAAGATGTTGGTGGGAGAATCAAAAGAGGGGGGGGGGGACTTGCGTCACGCGCGGTGTCATGAGCTTGAGTATTCAAAATCGCAACCAGGGTCGAGAAGAGAACGTCACCGGAGGCGGTAGGCGCGATGCTCACGATTCCCGTGCCAAAAAGGAGGTCCGAACCCCTGGTGGAGGCCTGGAGCCGGTGCTGTGTTGCTACGTAGAACAAGCTGTGTGGATTTGGTTGTACTGCTTGGGGTTGGGAGATTGGGGCTTGAGGTGGAGGTGGAGTTTGTACCATAGCCTGTTGGGATAATGGATTCGGATTTAGTTGTACTGAGCTCAGCCGGGATAATGAAGGACCAGCTTGAGGTGGTTGTACCGGAGCTTGCGGGGTGAATGGACTGGGGTTGGGGCCGGTGCTAGTGCTTGTGCTGCTGGGTCCATGGCCAGCTAGCTGGAGCATACGGTCTCGCTCTGCCTTCGAAGGGCGACCGCGTCTGGAGTACATTGTGACAAAAGGAGCAGGCAGGCACAGTATCAGCAAAGATGTGTCGAAGGGATGGTTTTGAAGCGAGCGAGGATTTTTTTTTTGTTTTATAGACGAGTGACAACGACGATGGTTATCACGCTAGTGACGAAGCTGGTTATAAGTAGGAGTGAATAAGGATTTCATGTGCGAAAAGAGGCTTGTTTGTGCCAGACAGATATGACGCTAGTAGCAATGCTCGTGACAAGTAGGAGTGAATATGGGAATCATGTGCTAAAGGAAGTTTGTCTGCCGCGGTCCTTGAGCAGATAAAAATGGAAACAAAGGTAAGAGGAGATGAGTTTAGGGAAGATATGACGGCGCCGGCTCAGACATGGGCGTTGCCATAAGAGGGAGGAGGAATATTATCCGATCTTGCTTGCTTCGTTCCCAGCTTTATCTTTCTGTCTTCAGATGAGAAAATCCGTTTGATTAAGCGTCATCTCAAGTTACAAAGTCGAGCCTGCTTCGCTCTGATCTTGCTGCTTACTTCGTTTCCATCTTCCTCCCTTATCTTTAGATGACAAGCAGCTTTTTGTAGAGAATAAGGGTCCAAAATGCGATGTGATTTTCCTTGAAAGCCTCAAAATAAACCATGCCATTTCCATCTTCGTAGCCATCTCTTGGAGTCGATCGGCACTGTTCAAGTGGCCAAAACAACTTACACTCGGAGCAAATGTAGAGAATGGGTGAGAGCCTTGCATTGGACATCCGTCCATCTGGGCCGATGAGATCGAGGATCTGAGGGTTTCGTAGGACGATAGGGAAGAAGACAATCTTTGCAATAGGCCTGGTTTGCTCTGTTGAGCACGGGATTGATGAAAGGACCATGGCAGATGGCACAGTTGCCAGTCACTCAGTAGGTAGAGCCATAAATTCAAAGCTTGGTTCGCTCTGATCGTTTATACAAGGACAACGAACTTTTAGACTAAAGCAAGTTGCCAAAATCAGAGCGAAACTGGCGCTCTTGAGGTGATAGACATACGGTGACTTGTTGTGTTGTTGTTCCACTTCTAACTATCAGGCGAAAGGAGGTTTTAATGTTAAAGTTCAGAGCGAGACAAGCTTCCAAATATCGGATCAAAGTCAACTGGACTTACCCAGAATCGAGGCCATTGGGCCCTCAATCGATGGCAACTCAACTCTCCCGACAATTAAACTTGATTGGATTCCGGGGGCGGGGTTGTTCTATTTTTTTTTATAAAAAAAAGAGGTTCCCTTTATTGCCCTTTTATGGCCCCTTCTTATTTCTGAATAATAAGGAGAGCTCCTACCTGCTTAGCCAACCCTGGACATGCCTATTTGCATCCAATACATCCTTCATTTGCTGCAATGCCTTTTCCACCAAGATTCTGATTGCCTCCTCCGATTTTGTTTCGTCCTGCTCTTCTGCTTCTAACTTATCCTCTCATATGCTGATTGTCTTCTCCCAGTTCGTGCCGGTAGGAATGGTGGTTGCTATCGTTTCAACTGCAGGGCGGTGCTCCTTCCACATACATCATCAAAACTTCAAAAAAATCTCGGTCCATTGGGGTCGTTGTCCTGGTGTACCATTTACTGGAAATTTTGAAGCCTTTCAGCCAAGGTAATGGAAACGCCCAGAAAATTCACGTTTAAGTTCGTTCTTCATTGTACTGCCCAGTTCGAGAACCTTTGAGCAGAGTCTTACTTTGTTATTCTAGCCTAAGCTGGAAAATTTGATCTTAGATTAGTTGGTATATATTGCTCGGCTCCCGGTCCTACGTTGTTGGATGCTCTCATGCGCAGTTCATCTTCCAATCCTCAAAAATGGCAATTCAGATGTTTCCCCGCGACGTCTCCTTCGTCCCGATCCTCATCCACATCTGCATCATCAAACACTTCCGATACTTTCGACCTACCGATTATTCGAAGCGTCCGAACAGCACAGGCATCATCAACATCGGCATTAACTCTATCCTCGCGAGCATGACAGAGAGCATTACGAACTTGCTTCAACTCGACGCGTACTCGGTGGATCGTATAAGGGATGACGGGCTCTGGTGGGATGTGGGAAGGGTGGGTTGGGCATTTGCGATTAGCTGGGAGCTTCAGGGGGTGCCGGACACCAGGTTGGTGAGTGACCAGGATTTGATGAGGGCGTTGGAGCTTTTGGAAGTGAGGGAGTGGAAGGGCCATGTGGTTGCGAAGTGTTATTTGAGAAGGCTTGATGCTTGATGTGGAATGGGAAGAGTTGGTTGGCGTAAGAGCTGGTGTTGGGTGGCGTAAGAGCTGGTGTTGGGTTCCGTGATGAAGGAGTCGGAGAGTTTGAGAATCGAGAGCAAAGATCTTTGGATCGCATGTCAGAACTATTGAAGCAAAGATTGGTCAACAATATCTGTATTGTCTCCTGCAATTTGGAATTTGTCACCACCATTCTGAGTTCATAATACAAAGTGATTTCCTCGGGAGAAAGGGTTCAGCTGCATGAAGAGGAATCATTGGCCAAGCTTGAGCAGGCACGGGCTTCCGGATCTTCTCTTTTGGAAAACGGTGCATGAAGTCTTCCAATAACTCCTCGATATTGATCAAGCATTCCCAAAGCTTCCACGCCATTCCATCTCTTCGGCTTCAGCTTCGGTCATCGACTACCTTCCATCTACTCGCAATACTGTAAAGAGAACGATACCGAAGTTTTCAACATGCCTGGCTCGGCCTGGTCAGCTCCATCCGCCGACCTGCTGCCCCTGCCTCAGCCTTAACTATGTGGTTCCAAGCTACTCCGCTCCCCGACGTCCCCCAAGTCAATTTCCGCCACTGCCAATAATTTCTTGGCATCATCACCAAGCAACTCGATTTCCACCACACCGAGGCAAACAAAACAAGTAACTACGGCTACAGCTACAATCACACCCGTTGGACCATTGCTTCGGCCGTCGTGCAGTGGCAGGATACTGTTCCTGTTATGAGGCAAGGATCTGCACGGACTCCCCTGAATGATATGGCAGATTTGGGCGCTATCTGGACCTCGGTGGCTTTGAGTGGTTGGAAGAACTATTTGTACGTGGAGTGTGAAGAGAAGGCTTAAGATTGGTGTTGATTGAGGGTATTGAATATTTCGGACTTAGGGATTCAACTGGGAGACTCGGTGGTCTTGCACTTGGATGAGAGATTACGGGATTAATTGGGTCGAAGAAATGAATACAGAGGTCGCAGTATCCTAAATTTGTTGCAGTGCTATCTGGATGTTACGGTAGACGAGTGTGATTATTGAGTAGATGATGATTCAGTGTTCGAAGTCTTGGGATAGGTTTGTGTGGTTCTCACCGTTCCACGAGCCTTGGGGTGATTCACAAATTCGTTCCTTCCATCAATCCCAAGTGTGTTGGAATCCAGGTCATTGCGGGCATTCTGAATCACATCTGATATTCCTAAGTGTGGCTCGTGAATACAACTCGGGCTTTGGGAATATAGAAACCCCTCTTCTACCCCAAAACCTCGACTTGATCTTCCTTCATCAACATCCGCAAATTCCAAACTTTCAAGCTCAATTCGAATCTGACACATAACAAACACTCTACACCAAACACTCTACACATACGCTTATTTGATCGAAATGGCAAATGCAACTTCCTCTTCGAAGGGTTCCTGGCTGCCCGCCAAGTTGTCTAAATCCAACAAAGAACATAGCTTCTCTCGCTTTTTTGGCATCGCAGTTCCGGTTGAACTGAATTTTATTTGCAGTAAAGACAGCGAAAAAGCTGAGGGCGACACTCCGCTGCTATGCAAAAGCGATCATGACTACTCCGAAGCCTCGACCATATGCGTCATGCGCCTCCCACTTAGCACAGAGCACAAATTCTTTCACATGGCACACGAAATCGTGCGGATGTATGACGATCGAGAGTTTGATATTACCGAAACCCTAAAGAGTTCGAATCTTGCAGATCATGAACTCAGCGCCCTGGATCTGGGAGTCCACTGGGAAGCAGGGTCAGCTAGTTCTTGTACCTTTTTTGCTGACCATGCCGCGCTGTGGGTCTGTTCGTTGAGAACAACCTTTTCAGATGCCGGAACAAGCTTCGAAGAGTTTGCGCAGGAGGAGCAAGAGGGTCGTACGGAGTCTTGGGCGGAGGAGGATATGGAGGAGCGGAGTAAGAAGTGGGACTCAGAGATTAACAAAACACTGGACGCGCTGGCTACGAGAGGTTGGAAGGGACATCTCGTTGCGACGTGCCTTATGGAAGTGAGGGGAAGTGAGCCCGAAGGAGAAAGTGAGATGGTTGAGGGAAATGAGAGTCCAGAAAACCTCAATACTTCAGGTAATCTGGAGACCCCAGATTAAAGCAATGTTGCAGGGAGATGTGAGTGGGCGGGCAGGGGGGGTTGCAGTGGCCGGGTGTCGACGCGTTGGGCCATTAGGCGTCGGACTTTAAAGCTTTACGAGCCTCCCTATCGTTGCTTCTCACGAGAAGATCTTTGGATTCTCTCAAAACCTTTCATGTAAGCGTTTCTTTTCATGACAGCTTCAAAGAAGCCCGTTTACCCAATCTACAAAGTGACAATACCTTTTAATACTTTTCTACCTGTCGATGTTTGCACATCCCAAATAGAAAGGTCATTCAGTTGCTTCTTTGTGTTGGCTACTAGGACATATTATCAGTCATGTGCTTCTAGTCTTAGAAGATTCTTTCACATTTTCTTCTTCTACTTTAGGTAAGTGGATATAAACTCTTCAGATCCGTCGATTCAACGAAGCTTCCCTCAAGCCCTCTATTGCACACGCTCCTTCGCCCAGCAAGTCATCCGATATTCTTCCTGTAATCAGTTCTCCGTTGTCTCGCAGGCCTACATTCCCAGGGCAAATCTTTACATAAAGAATGGCACCCACATCGGGGCGAATCTAAATAACGCCAATTTTGGTTTGAAACCCGCTGTCAATGCGGGATTGTTCAAATCTAGCACAATTGTCATGCCGTTTACCTGCCGCACTCGAAACTGCACCTTTCCTCAGTCAATCAGAAGCTTGCGCAGATAACGGCATAAATTGACAGGAATATAGGGCATACGAGCAGGTTCAGGGCTTCCAAAGTCCTAACACATGTGATTTAAAGGATTACACCTGTTATAAGCCCCCATAACTCTAGGTCTTACCCCCTAATCTAAGGCAGTAAGACTTTTATAAGAGCTACTACACATTTCAAGATCTGTCCCCTGTACTTACAAGGGTAACTTCGCTAAAGATCCCTATAAAAGCTTTTATTATAGCATCTGTGCACTGTAGTCAACCGGACCCGGTGGTGGAGGGTGAGGAACTTGCGCGCATACCCTGTATTCCCGTCACTTTGTCTCTGTAGGGTACTACCACTCATGTAGTGACATCTTATCAGTGTTGGTCGTCACGACAACAAATCCAACATTACAGTTCTCCCCAGAAGGAAACCCTACGAATTCCACCAATTCTGACCTCCGGGGTGTCCCCAATTTCACTTTTCTTTCCGGACTCTTTAACTTCTCTCATGGGCGCGCAGCAATTCACCATGCGCCCACAAGGCGGAGGCGTCATCCAAATACTGCTTGGTAACAGCGATGGACCTGATCCCGGCAGGTTTGATTGTGCATCAGACATTTCCTGGGGATGTCGAGGTTATGGTGCCTCACCATGTTCTCTTGACCTTTGCATCAAAACATATGACTGAAAACGGGAAGCTTTTGGAACTCGAAATGTATTCGGCGGCGGGCAGCTGGAATCTGGACAACTCGAACTTCACGAGTGAATATGTGTCAACGATCGATATTTCATGCTTGACCGACTCGGAAAGGAAGGGGTTTTAAGATGTTGAGTATCAATTGAATGATACCACTAAATGGCTGCCATACAAAGCAATTTACACTGCCGGCCTGAATACTTAGGAACTGGTGGTGGAATTGGGTCAGAAATCGCACCCCGTCCTGCCCATGAACTCAGCCTGCAAAAACCAAAGTGACACAACCACATTCTTAACATCGACTTCTACCTTGAAAGTCTATTTCAAGACCATGCAGGCGTGGCGCCAGAGGCTCTCGGGGGAACAGGGATTCATTTCCGCTAGGTGGAAATCTCGGCAACACGACAATTGAAGCAAGTTCAAGAACATCCAGTGTGTCAAAAAAATAATTAAGGTAATTAATTATATTTAATTAAATTAATTTTCTAATTAATTATAATTTGATTATTGAGTTTCAAAAAAAAAATTAATTATTAGACTAATTATAATTAAATATAATTAATTATTTCTAATTATTACGTGAAAGTCATATGAAAGTCAAGTAAATAATAAAATCTCTTTATTTTCTCTAAATAACTATAAGGCCATCGGATAAAATATTAACTAGACTAATAAAATATATATAAAACTATAAAACTAAGCTTTTTCGGGAAGGAAAAACTGATTCTCTGGCTCGAAATTCTTTTTCTCCTTTAATTCCTGTTCTTTTTCTGCCTTTTTTATCTCTTCTTCCTCGTTTATAAATATCCCCTAGCTCTTAAGACATATAATCTTCTCGAAAGTGATCTTATTAAGTCGATTACGTAGTTTAGTATTAATAAGAGCCCCTTGTGAGAAGAAACGCTCGCTAGCGGCGGACGAAGCGGGTATTCCTAAGTACTTCCTTGCTATAAGGGATAATACAGGAAACCTAATTTGATTAGCTTTCCAGTAATCAAGTGGCCGAATCTAGAGCTAAATTAATATATATAGATAAAAAAATTATAATAAAGGGATTAGTAGTTCTTAAGGGAATTTGAAATAAAGTAAGTAAATATTACTTACTTTTTTATCTGCTCTCTTCTCCTCTAAATAAGTCATTAATTCGTCTTCTATTTTATCCTCTTGATTATTTATATAAATATCAAGTTTATCTTTGTCTAAATTGTCTATAGATATATCGGAATTAGTGTCTTGAGGATTAGCTATTAAATAGTCTCGTTTATATCTATAAGAGAATTAGTAATTAAATAATTTAAAATTTAAGTAGAAATATATACTTATATATTATAGTCTATTTTAAGCCTATTATATATATCAGATACTATACTAGAATCTAGGCTAATTCTAGCTAGTCCTATTTTTTTAATTCGAGGATTAAGAATAAGAGCTAAATATAAAGCTTTACTCTTATTATCTAAAATACCGATTTTAGGATAATATTTGCGAAGCTTAGCTATACCCTTATTAATAGCGTTTTCGAAAGTTTTATTCTATTTATAATTAGTATACTATTAATATAATATAGTTTAGAAAAGACTTACTTTAAATTCGGTTTTAAAACTCTCGAGTTTATTATATATTTTATATACTTCAGGTATAATATAATATATAGTAGGATAGTTCTCGGCTTATAACTTAGTAGTAGCCTTAATAAATATTGAAATTATATTTAAAATATTATTTAAATAAGTAATTTTAATATTAGTTAATACTAAACTTTTATTTTTAAAAGCCTTTGATTTCGAGCTATTAATAACTGCTTTAATAGCTTTATATATATAAAGAAAGTCTTTTAATATATAATAAGTTAATAACTATCGTGTTTTTTGATCTATAAGTAATTAGTATTAATTAATAATTAAAGGATTAATTAATTACTTACCAAGTTAAGGAAATCGAGCATTTTCTATATTAAAAGCTTTAATCTGAGCTTCTAATAGCCGTCGGTTTTCCTGATTATATTTAAGACCTATAATAGTCTTTCTAACCTTTCTCTAAATTAATAAATCTATAATTTATTAGTAAATCTCTTATAAATAATATGAGAAACTTACTTATTACTTATTCTACTTTTTCTCCCTCTTCTCTTTCTTTAATTTTATCTTTTTCTAGCTCATATAAATCTATAGAATAAGAGATATTATAATTATTCTTAATAAGAGCTTTTAAGATATCTTAAATTACTAGGTTTAATATATAAGTTATATAAGAAATATTTCCTTGAAATTTAATACCTTTCTTATTATAATACTTTATAAAAGCTTATAATAAGGTATTATTTAAGCTAGTATTATCTCGAGTAATACTAAATTAAATATATTAGTAGTTTTTCTTTAAATAATAAGAGTTATATTACTTACCTAATAATATTATACTCGATATTATATACTTTTAAAGCTTCTAGTAAGACCGAATTCATATATTTACCGCTATAAATATCCTTTAAATCTTTTATAGCTAATAAATAAGATTTTAATTTAAAATCTTTATTTATAAAATAACTAGAAATTAAATTAGTAAATATTATATTAATAAGTTAATAAGAATAACTTATATAGTAATTTCTAAATAAGCCTTTTAATTTATAGCTATCTAGGCGTCTAAAGTAATAGAGAAAGCACTATTTAATAAGATATTTTCTAATAATTCTTTTTTAATAAGATTACTATTTTCATTAAACCTTAAAGTAAGTTCGTCTATAAGAACTTGAGAATATAAAGGCGGTACTTTACTATAAAGAAGTTAGTTTAATAATATATAAGATAATTTTTTAATAACTTACTAGTTCAAGTAATTAAGAAGCTTTTAAAAGCTTGGAGTAGTAACTATACAAAAAGAAATATTATTATTAATTATAAAGTCTAATAATAACCTCTTAAAGTGAGTTATAGTAAAGGATTCTAAGTCCGTATTACTAGAACCTTTATTAAAGGAACTTGTAATAAACATTTGACTTGATTTGGCTATATTTTCTATAATAGTATCTAAAATAAAAAGTTAGTTTATTATTTCTTTAAGTTTTAATTATAATTTAAACTTACTTATAGGAGCTTTAGCTTTTAAAGCTTTATTAATATTAACCGATTTATGTATATTAAGATAATAGGTTTTATAATTACTTATAGTAATATTAACTCTTTATTTTCGAAATACTTTACTAATATTATATTAGCTTTAATTCCTTTAATTCTAATAGATATAACTTACTTATAGTTCTTAAATAAGCACTTAATAGTAACTGTTCGATAGTTAATTGGATCCTCCGGGTTCTCTTTAGG
Source organism: Hyaloscypha bicolor E (assembly GCF_002865645.1). NCBI lineage: Eukaryota > Fungi > Ascomycota > Leotiomycetes > Helotiales > Hyaloscyphaceae > Hyaloscypha > Hyaloscypha bicolor. The sequence continues at coordinate 662,833 of NW_020194585.1, read as the reverse complement.
AGGGTTAAGAGTTTTCGAATAATATTCGAGGGAAAAGATAGGAGGTTATTATTTAAGTAGTTCTAGTTCAAAATCCTCTCTGTTTTAAAGGATATTAAGCTTAATAGACAATATTTCCAGATAGATATAGTAGTTTCGAGTAACTTTATAGTAGAAATCTTTTTAATAGGATAAGTAGTTAATGTGATATATAGTTTTGAAGTAAAGGAATTACTAGAAAATCGAGGAGAATTAGTTATTTATATATAAAATATCTAAAAATCTAGAAGATTCTTTAATAAGCGTCTAATTAGAAATACTCGCCTGATTTCAAACCACTAATTTTTAAGATCCCTTATTTATAATTACTTTATTTGTAATTATATTATTTATAAGGTACCGAAGAATCACTAAAAAGTCGAGGTGGTTCTAGCGCCTTCCGGCTCGCTTACCAAGCGGGTATAGCCGCTGCTAAGCCTATTGCGGTAAGGTGGCATCCAAATTAGGCTAGAGCAAACCTTATTTTCACGCCATAGCCCTTTTGCTATTTCCGCAGTCACGTGTAATACCACGTGACTAAATAATTAATTATATTTAATTAAATTAAGTAAATAATTAATTATAATTTAATTACTACGATTCTGACTTAATTTAATTTGATTACCGGCTAATAATTATAATTAATTAAATTATTTGACACACTGAGAACATCTCAAACTCGATGACGAATCATATCGGGCAGAATGGCCAACCTATCAACAGTTCTTTTGCTGCTGCTGGGAAGGTGCAGCAGTCAGAGACTTGTGTGCATGTTCGTTGGGGTGGTTGACATTTCCCGCTGCCTTGTTTGCGTTTACGCTGATGTTTTTCGTGGGGAAGGCTATGGAGACGACATCTAAGTATGCATTACTTATTGGAAGTCATTGTTTCAAATCTTCTGCTCTGCCGTTGGTCTTTTGTGGTGTTGAAGCGGAACTACCCCAAATATTCTGGAAGGGGGAAGGAGGAATGAAGGAGCTGACAAGGAGGCCAGGCAGATCTATGTTAACTTGAGTAAGGCTGAGAGTGGCTGGAAATTTGTCAAAGGTGACTGATATTTTGATATCTGGAACGAGAAATATTTGAATTTGGAATCTCAATTAATCACCATGACAGCTGTATCTTTGGATCTTGTCCTCGGCCATTGATTCTGCGTCCCTTTCTGCAACGGCCCTCCTTACCACGTTGACACATTCTCCGAGGATCCATTCTCTATATATTTCTCGTGCATTATCCCGGTTGGTAGTTTTGAACCTTTGCTCGAGGTGTCCAACTTACTTATCTCCACATTAGTTGTGTATCGGGCTCTTGTGGCGATTCGTTCTTCTTGAGCTTGGATGGAATAGATGTTGAAAGCTGGGGAGCAAGCACAGAGAATGCCGATTGTAATTTCTGCGACTCTGCGGGAAAGGAGTTAGAAATTATGCCCTTGATCTAGAATTTGATTCAAAACCTACTCAAGTAGCTTGAATTGGACCCCAGCCACAGTCTTGTCTGGTGCCAAAGAACCAAATATCAAAACCAAGCGAACAATACTGGTTGCAGTTGCGACACCACCAAATCCAAGTAAAGCTGCAATTCCAAGCTTCTTCTTGACAGGTATCTGCATACACCATAGCAGCGGCATAGGGAGAGCCAAAACAGCCAGATCCGAAACTACACTCATGACTGTATCTGCGATCAAAATCAAATGCTCGTTCCAGCAAGAACCTTGAACTTTTGGGTCCCAGAACAAATCTATCGGCGTACAGATCCGAATTTTGAGGATAGTGATGAAAATGTAAAATGCCAACATGGCTCCCATGGAACCCCAGATCAAGGCCATTATTTTCTTGTATGGGGCGAGCGGGCGTGCCAAGATGAGGAGTAGAGTGACTTTGGTGAGATATGCTGTAGGGCCGTATAGAATAGCGTCCACATACTGAACCTACCCCGTCTCTAAGTCAGCTTGGTATTTAGGATTGAGTAGGCAAAGTACCTTTTGATACTTGACGAAGGCCTCCTCAGTCACCTCCCAGATATGGTGTCCTCCGCCGAAATGGCCCACTAGGTAAAATCAGCCCGGCCCGCTCCTTGATCGCGATGATACTCACTGAATATTCCCGAAACAAAGTACATCGTAGCTAGAATCTGGGAAGCGTTAGCACAGAGACAAAAGATTATGCCACTTAGAGAATATACCCCAGCGGCAACACACGCCCCTAAAATCATTCAGTCGTTATTCTCTATTAAAATGTGGGAGATACTTACAGTCTTCCTTCTCAATTTGTTTCATCGTGCAAGCTCTGACATAGATCCGCAATGATACGAACGTAACAACAAGAGCGATACACAAGATCTCCACGAGAAAGTTGACGGTATATAAGACATCTTGCGGTTGATCAAAATTCGGCGTGATACCGGTGGGAGGAACCGAAGCTCCAACTTGTGTTGACATCTTCTGGCCAAAGGAGAGATACTGGGTAATAATCAAAACGGATATGAGAGTTCATTCAGTAACAACACAGTGGGTGGGCCAGATGAAGGGAGCCTCTGAAAAGACTAGAGATTGTCGATCCCAACCAGGACTCCAATGATGTTGGGACAAAGGAGAAATATATTAGTAATAGATGCACATACCAGTCATATGGGATCAACCGTAGAATATTTGCCAACATTCCGTGTCTCGAATGCTTGATTTGACAAGGTTTTGTCAACAAAAAACATGCTTTAAGTGGCGCTACAATGCTTTAAATGCACCTTGACGATTAAGCTTTCTGGGGTTGGAAGGAGGTCCTGCCTCGCTGAAAGGATTTTAGATCAATGATCAGTACTGGATAATGAAGCGAGAAGGCTTGCTGGGAGTTACCCACTGATCAAATTCTCATTCACTTGAAAGCTCACTCACTCTCTTCCAAGAATTATTCTCAGCGAATGAGATCAGACCGGCATTTGACACTACTCATTATCGTATCTGTGTCAAGGTGCGGAAGAATAAAGTTCACAAGAGAGCTCATTCCTTGAAGGGTTTGAGGGACTCGGCACTTATTTTGCTGTGCAAAGCGCCGGACAGTTGCTCTCGAGGTTTCACCTTGGAGCACATATCGAGCACTGTATTTCTGCCTAAAGGACATTAAAGTTGAGATCATACTAGGTAAGTTGCCTGAAACAGCCTCAAAAGGTTATTCTCACTCTCAAACACGCACAAATCTTAGAAGATCATGGTCGAGCCTCTTCGCTTAACTTTAGCGAAAACCCCTGACTCGGTTGCCAGAGCCTACCTATGTAAATGAGATACATGTAGCAGAGCTGAAATGCATGGCATGACTAAACTATGAAATATCATTGGAACTCAGAGGTTGGTGATAATCTTCCAACTTCGAACAACTTTGCCAAAGTATTTTGGTATCAGGAAGACAATCTCTTCTCGTATCTTGCAAGATTTTCAGGTTCACCACTCCTTGCTAATGACTTCATGTGATCAACAACGCGTTGCTCCACAAACTTTCCGATGGGTAGCAACCACAAAACAGAGTTCCGTAATGGTACTTGCACGAAGTTTTCTGGGAAAATATGACCTTCAACCCTCAAATCCTCCGTTTTCAATGCAGCACCCCGCCACTTCTAGCTATAGCAACGTCACGACGTTGTCTCCTTGCAAAACCCAGACCAACAAAATCCGGGGCTAGTAAGCTCAGCAGACGTGATTTCTATCCCGATACCGATCGATTTCCCTTCAGAAAACCAAGAACAATTGGCTGCTTGAGACTGCGCCACGGGGAGGTCCGGGCAAAATATATTACTGGCGCGAAAACAGCTGTAATTTTCAGAGAAGTCACGATCTGTTTCAGCGTCGTCGAATTCCATTCACGACAAGTGCCATAAATTTGATTCTCGGGAAAACCCAACCCAAGTCAAGATTCTCCTGGGTGGGAGGCCCCAAGCTCTGCTCCTCATGTCTTAATTTGGCCTCCTCTATACTAAGCCCAGTCTCAGAGTCAAAGTCTTCTTGAAGCATTCGCCGCGCTTCAAGAAGAGCCTGCCACTCAAGATAGGATGCCTGCTCTTCCGACAATTCAAGGAAATCAAATGAGCCATTGATAGCGACCGTTTCTTCACAATAATAGAGAAGAATTTCCTCATGGAAGCCGTCGGCGTAAAAGAGGAGTTTACTGAGAGGATCGGGATCGCCCTTGGGCGTGCGATACAAGTTCACTGCACAGGATGGCGACGGTTCCGCGCTCCACAAATACCCGGATGCCTCCTCGCTATAAGGGCCCATGGGGCAGATTCGATCTGCTTGGAAATTGCGGAGGATCTCAGGATTTGTGGTAATCTTCACGCCGCCGCCCCAGTCAATGTAGATTCCAAAGCTCATGTCGAAGAACTCCCGAGCAGCAGCTCTAGACTCCTTGGTAGCAATAAGAACTCCAGGAACAGGTTGTCGTGTCGTGTATCTAAATGTCCTGTATTTCTTCCACTCTAGACGGTCGTCCCCGTACTCCATGTCCCGATAGGAGGTTACCCCAGTAGGGCGTGTCCATATGTCGAGGTTTCTCGGGAGGTTGGCCGCTTCTTTCCATATCATGTTCCGAATCTCCAAAGGCAGCGTCGGGAAGCAGGTAAATGTTCGCAATTCTGCCATATCCTCCGTGTAAAGCTTTGGGGAAGTTCGTCGTGCAATAACATGTGTTGAACGCTGTGTCGTACGTGCAGACTTGGAGTTCGAGGCGAGGTTGAAGAGGAGGTTAAGTTGCTCAAGATTGTCAATTGTGGGCCCTTGCCCAGTCAAGCTTGCAGCTACTTATTAGTTAGAGCATGCCAAAAGGCTATACAGTGAGAACTTACAATTCGGTCTTGTTCCTGAAAATCCGGCTGCTGGTAATGAGGTGAAATTGAAGTTGAAGTTGATAAGTCGCGATTGACGCCAGTCCCAATTCGAAGCGCGCAGCCGAAGCGCGTTCCGACGCGCCCTCTCTCCTTCTGTGCTTCAAGGTCCAACAATCATTACAGTCTCGCAAATCTGCCTCAATGTCAATTACCTCAAACTGCCCTGAACGTTGAATGGAGTCACGCATGAGACATCCAGAGCACCAACCTCGAAGGTACAGTACAGTACCTTCGCAGCATGAGCGTTGCCTTCGAAGCACGATGCCCGACCATGCTTTCACCTGGTTCCAAAGTTTCCCACAGAAATACGACACGTGATCTGGGAAGAGGTTGCCAATACTACTAGGAATATCGACGTGGGGTGCTTACTCGGAGAAGTCGTTCAATATGCGGAGGACGAGGACAGCAATGTTGTGGACGAACACTGGCAATACCAATTTACTAGTACACAGAGACACCGAACTCCCCCATCTTTCTCTGTTCACCTTGCCCGCGAAGGCTAACGGGGCTAAATTGAGTGAAAATTGCGCTAATGACATGAAAGCCAGTACCGTTCAATTTATGGCAGATTGCTGTACGATCCATAATCCGGGTATCGGACACCCAACCAAGACCTGCGTCACTACCCCCCATGGCTTCGCCTTAGCCTTCGACTCTGCATCTGTCCATCAACCAACGTCCCTGTACTCCCCGAGCTGTAAAATGTTAACCCCGATTGATTTTCTCAAGTGGGAGATGCTGGGAACAAACCCAGGCGCCCAATGTATAAGAAGAATTCTACTTATCAGCTTGCATGTTTGCAGCAGTACCTATCACCTCATCAAGCTCAACGCCAAAGATACCTCCATGTGCCGTCTTCGCATATTCATTGATTCCATTCCCCAAATCTAGCAGACAGCAAAGTTGCAAAAACAGATTCTTTTGTCCTCCCCTGTCTCACTAGCCGGAGCGGTAGCCCTGACTATCGGAAAAACGTTACACATGCTTTTGCAGTTGAGGGAGTGCTGAGAGTTTCTCGTACGAGTGTCTATTCAGTGGAGGGGATGGGTGTCCGATCTGGAACGACCACTTGAACGACGGATTTGTCGGACAGTAGCTTCCCATATCAGGGAATGGATTTGAACTTTACTCAATAAATACAACCGGAGATGATACGCAATCGTCCAGGACAAGGCTTTTCGCTGAGCGCCACAGAACACTAAGCAGACCAGGATGTCGCCCCTATCATTCGGGCTAGAGTTATCCGTAGAAAAGATCTCCGAATCGGAAGATGGCAGTCAGCAGAAGGCTTGCGCAAGACGACGTCGATCTTTGCGGCTGAAATGACGAATATTCCGGAGCTTAACAGTGCTGGCGCAATTTGAATCGACAGAGCCTCTCCAACAGCGTTCTTCAACTGCTCACGGTGAAAGAAGTGCTGGAAAAACATTTCAAACGTTCCGCTCCAGAAACTCACTGGATTCTCCACGAAGTGTTGGGAAGTGTGTTCTAATCGAGCCTTTAATTGTGTCACCAGAAAGTCCATTTTCGGAAAGTTTTGTCCCAGCTTACTCTCCAATTTTCTACAATCATATGTGGAGCCTTTAGAGCGGCCTCTGCATAGTTCAATCCCACAAGGTGTGTGGGATCGAGGTTGTGGGCTCCGCGTCCATGGCCACTCGAAGGATTTCCCCCTTCGGCGAAAAGTTTTGCTCTCGGAAGGTAATCTTCAATATGCCTAAATTTTCCGTGCGAAGATGACGAAAGGTTGTCGAGAATGAAATGTTTTTCTAGTACGACGATTTTTGAATATTGCTGAGTTTCAGGCCGACCAACTCGTGGATGTTATGCCAGTGATATTTATTTCGCAGCAATTTGGAATCAGACCAAGCGGTCCTCCAAGTTGCCCCTTCAAGTCTGGCATGCGTGGATCTGCAATTGAATCCCACTTCAGTACGCTTGGGAAAGGTACATGTAATATCGGCTTGAATCCGGAGAGAGTCTTCATTTTGCACAAACAGAAATAATCTTCCTGTCTTCCAACGTTTTCACTCACCCATAATTTTTACACCACCTTCACATACAAACAAAATACAGTTCACTAACCTTGCAGTCATCAGTCTTCTCTCCAGCGCTGCCGTGGCTCAAGACTGGCAAGCAGCAGTAGTCGCCGCCGAAGCCCTCGCATCCCAATACGCCTCGGAGATCAGCAGGCGACAATCATGGGAAGACTTCGCTAACGCCGCTGAAGCAGCAACATCCGCAGCCGTCATCTCCGCACAAGCGCTTGCCTCGGGTTACAAAGCACAATACGGAAAGCGAGCCCCTCAAGGTGGTTATCAATCAAACGTCGCTTCCGCCACCTCGTACTCGAATTCAGTCACGCTCGGCAGCGAATTATGGTGCAACGGTTTGCGAGCCACTATAATTTTGAAGCATCTTCGGTTGTTTCATCGGCGCTGGGTGTTGCGAGTTCGGCTACAGAGTGAGCCAGTTCAATTGCTTCGTCAGCTCAGAGCGTTGCTTCTACTGTAGCTGATTCAGCGACAAGGGAAGCAAGTCCTATTGTTTCATCTGCTATGATTTTTGCCGGTACTGCTGGTGGCTCTGAGGGGTCGAGTGCGTTGAGTGTAAGAGTCCTTCGACCATGGAGTTTCCTCCAGCCTTTCCCTCAAGAGCTCGATTCTACTTTCCGTTCATGTCTCTGTATATCAAAGAACTACTTGATCATTGCATCCGCTCGAAATCCCTCTTCTATAAAACAGTACCGACTCTGAAATCATGCAAGTAGCATCGAGTGCTGTTTCATCTGCAAACGGTGTGGTATCAAGTACTGCATCTTCGCTTCAAGAGATGCTTCCAGTGCGTCGTCGTCTGGAGCGGCTGCAGCAACGAATACAGGGAATGCTAGAAGCCATGATGTCGTAGTCTCTAGAACGGGAGTTGTCGCCGGAGCGTTGGTTGCGTTAATGAGAATGCTATAAATTTTCTAGGTCCTATAAATTTCAAAGTTCAACAAAAGCCTTCTTCGGTAGCTATAATATTAGATATGAAATTGAACAGGAATAGAATTGGAAACTAGAACGAATATCATTAACAGCTATTTTCTCGTGTCGATGGTTATGTCATTTAAAGCTTCGACGGCATTTTAGCAGCTTTTGCTCGCCGACCCGTGTCAATTTCACTCCACCATGGAAAATTAGGCGGGGTATCCTCCTCAACCATTCCTCTGAAATCCGGTTTCCTCTTTTCAAAGAATGCGCCCACGCCTTCCTTCTGGTCCCTGTAACCCATGAACATCAACTATCTCTCTCTCTCTCTCTCTTTGGGAAAAACATATGATAAAGCACACTCGAGTCAAGCAAGTGCGTCTCCTCAGCCGGCCCCGGGTTTCTCCACATCAAAGAATGATTCAGGTACAAAACCAACGGACTCACGTTCTCTGCCACCTCCTTCGCCAGCTCTAACGCGCGGGGAAGAACTTGCGATGCTTCCGGCAGTGTTTCGGCGAAGAGGTGGCCGAAGTGCGGGGAGTTGGGCGGATAGACACCGCCTGTTGTGACGAGGTACATTGCGCGAAAGAAGCCGATAAGGCGGGGGAGGAAGAAAGAGGAGCTGGATTCCATGGTGATTCCTCGGCGGGCGAAGACGAAGCCGTAGTTCCCGCCCTCATGGGCGATTCTGGTGGAGTAAGCCACGATCGAGGTAAGATTACATTCCAGATTCAGGATGAATGTTTGAAGTTTCAAGGGGTTTATAAATACGAACCTGATTGCAGCTGGCAAAGCCATCGTCATCCCAAGCCCCACCACAGAGCCTTGCAGCGCAACAATCGTTGGCTTTTGACAACGGTAAATCGCCAAGACAAGCCTTCCACCACTTCAAATTCTCTCAGCCCGCATATCATTTCGTCTGAACAAATGCCAAACATACCTATCCCTATGGTCCATGATTCTCTCCTGGCCGCCATGGAACCAATATCCAGATCCACTCCTGCACAAAATGTCTTCCCCGCTCCCGTCGAAACAACAACTTTCACCCGCTCATCGACATCGAACATCGGGTACACTTTCTCGAAATCAGACATCATATCGAGAGTAAAAGCATTCTGATTTTGCGGTCGATTGAGAGTTAGAATTATTATTGGTGTTACGGTTAGAGAGCCTTTAGGGTGCTGGGAAAGTTTGATGTGTGTCGTTGGGACGGTTTCGTAGGAAGTGGGGATAGCGGTTGACGGCTGCTTGAGACATGGCGCTTCTGACGCCAGGCGGGGGGTAGGAGTGATGGAAACGGCTTCTTTAGCGAGCAGCCCCTATTTACGACAAAAACCATGAATCAGCGCATATCAAAAACTGGGACTGCAACGAGAACAATTCCTATCCAACGAGAGTAATTCAATCCAAAGATTAAGTAAAATGAAAAGCATACAATAGCAGGTATTCGCTGGCGGTCACCAACCTAACTTCGGATCTGCTGATCTGAGGCCTGTATACGGTAGAGCGGACCGGATGTTAAAGTCCTGAGACTTGGTTCCAGTTCATGCTCCAGCGAAACAATTTAACCAAAAACAGAGCAAAAAAGGGGGGTGTTGTGAACAGAGTGGGACTCGGACACGCCACTTTCGTGACCAGGAAATTGTGCTAACGAGTAAGGAATTACTTTGACCTGGCTGAATATTGAATTAGTACTTGGGTTGACTTGTGAGGTGGTTTTCTTTGAATTTTAGGTTTTTTATAACCAGCTCTGCCATCCATCCTTGGATGAAAAAGTGACTCGAAATGCGCAGATTGGCTTAGAACAGTCACGTGCGGTGATTACCAAGTCCTGTTCCCAAACCCGAGCTATGACTATAATTTGAATACTTCTGATGCCAGAACGACTCGGGATAACCCAATTGCCCTCACTCTGCGGTCCTATGTGACAAATTCTGGGTTATTTCAATTTATACGGAGTACGGCCATAGGTTTTGAATATTTCATCTAGTCGTGTGGTACCGCAGCAACTCACCCTTCTGGCTGAAACTAGCAGTCTCGCTTCGAAAGGGCCATGAGGAGCAGACTTTCAATTGGATCTAGACGGCGTGGCGGGGTGAACACAAGCCACGCTAGGCATCCAGAAATTAGACAACACCACAACAACCAACCTCTCCCGCGAAATCGCAGCGATTAATAGGTCGGATCCTTTCTACGCGGGAATAGGCGAGGACTGCAGGTTTCAGCCATAGGGCTGTGTGGTATGTGGTGTGTGGTGGCCCCTTTTAGTGTCGTAAGCGAGCCATCCATTCGAGTTCCTACTTGGTGGCTGTGCTTCATCAGGAGAGGTCACAGGGGCGCAGGTAAGCTTACAAGCGTCATCTGGCGACGCACGACAGAACACAGTCCAGTGACCTTATCCGCAGTCCAAATTCATTCCAGAGATTCCGAAAATGCTCTCTCGGACCGCGCGTCGGCCGCCCTCGAGCGGAAGAGAATGCAAATTAGGCTTTGAGGGCTCGTTGAATCGCGGCCGGCTGCAAGTCACTCGAGCAGTAAAAGGCATGGCCTCGCCTTCTGCTTGTGCTTCTCCTCTGCGGACAGCTGTATCAGTCTAGTATCGACCGCATTGCCAAAAACTCAACCATGATTCTTTTCAAGGAATTCATCGTTGCTCTTGTCTCTGGATTGATTCTAGCCATCTCCAGCTTCCTGTGGAAGCTGGCTGCACATCGCCGGCGGTTCAAAGATCTGGTATGTCCCTATGCCACCCTTTTGACTTGATAGCTGCTCACCACCATCTCGCGCCTCCGCAGCCCAAGCCGCCTCACAGCTTTCTCTTTGGGCATCTTGCCCTCTTCTCTTCTGTCGCTCGGCAGCTTCCTGGGAAAATTCCCATCGCCGTCGCTATAAACCGGATCCAGGCCCAATTCAACCTCCCGGATCTGTGGTACCTCGACCTGTGGCCCCTCGCCGACCCCTTCCTGATCACGGGTGATCTGGCGATCGCCAGCCAGTTTCTCAATGACTACCCGCGGCACCCGATCGTCCTCAAGCAGGCGCTACAGCCCCTCGTGGGCGGGACCCGTGGGCTTGTGTCCCCCGACTTGTCTGAGTGGCATAGCTCGCGGACCATGATTCGCACCGCCTTTTCCATCACTAATGTACAGCGCTTCGTGCCCACAATGGCGCGGTACTCGATGCAGCTCCGTGAGGCGCTATTAAAGCGAGCCACAATCGGCAACCCGTTTCCCATGATCGGGCCTCTCGAGAAATGGGGTGCCGATCTCACGTTCCACTTCCTTCTTGGTAAGGATACCGGAGTGCAGCGAGGGGGCTGGGGCGCTGAAGCCAACACGCAGGTGCAGGCACTCGTTGCAGCAGCGGACCACCCATTTTCTGTGAATCCATGGACCCTTCGTCAGCAAAAGAAGGCGCGGAACCTCTGTCAAGACTATGTGCGGCAGATGATATCCAAAGCGTTGAAAGATACATTACAACGGGACCAGCCCGTGGGGCATGACCAATTTGTGTCCGTGATAGACTCACTGGTCACGAAATACAGGGAGGAGTATCCAGGAAGGACACAGTGGGACGCCGATACGCTTGTTCAACACGTAGACACTCTGGCGACGATGTTCCTTGCTGCGGATGTGTCATCCATGGTTCTTACAGTTGCGTGTCCCTTCCCCCCACACACTTCACTGTTCCGGCCTCCCTCGCTGATTACAAAAGTACATCTTCTGCCACGTTGCCCAAGATCGAGCCGTAGCCGCAGAGCTGCGCAAAGAGCACAATTCTGTGTTTCCTGGTAACATGCAGGCCACGCTAGAAACCATCTGCCGGAACCCGAGCAAAATCAAAGAGCTACCCTATACTACGGCGGTGATCAAGGAGAGCATGAGGCTGCGCCCACCGGGGCTATCAGGAACCACTGCGCCGAACGGGTAAGTGTCGCTGATTTGTGTGGCCTCCATTCCTCTGCCGCAGGATTCTAGGCTTGGAGAACAAGCTAACCTACCTCTCCGCTACTCGTAGGCACACGGTCAACTACAAAGGAACCGAACATTCTCTCGACGGGTGTTTTGTAGGTTCCGCATTCTCAGTTCCTCTTGTCAACACCCTTTAATTCAGTCTCCAAATCTAACCCTTTCTCCCGTCCCCTAGCTGCTCACCAACCTCTTCCGCCTCCAATACAATGACGACTACGTCCCCTCTCCCCTTACATTCAACCCTTCGCGCTGGCTGCCGCATCCGTCCGCCGAACTTGCGGACTCGTGGCGACCCTTCCAGCGAGGCCAGCATAGCTGCATGGGCGAGAATATGATGATGCCTGGTCTGGTGACGGCACTGCTACTGACAGTACGCGATGTCGACATCGCACTCGCGTATGATGATGGCGATATATGCCTCCCGCCGGAGCTGGGAGGCATGGCTTATATGGAGGGCAACTTTGCTGCGAAGCCGGCGAAGGGTCTGCCTGTCACGGTTACGAAGGTGGCGCACTAAAAGAAATATTGGATCATATTGCCGGTTATTCGAACTTGGAAATAGGAAATATAATTCTTAATAATCTGGTATGCGAGTACAGGCGAGATGCGAGATAACGCAATTTTCCTCGGTCTACGGTCGTATGTGACAGGCCATGTGGTGATCTGGGATATATCCACAACTTGCAATGAAAAGGACCAATCGTACTGCAAGTGCATAAGCGAGCAGACAACTTCACCGCGTTTGCTTCTGCCCCCTTTTCGAAAGCTTCCCCGCGTAATTTCTCCTCTCCCTTGTACCACCACCAAGGCCGTCAACTCCATCATCCATCTCATGAGCCCCCCTCTCCATCCAACGAGGAGTTTTCGCAAGCTGTTCCTCACTCCAAACATAAAGGCGGCTAACGAGAATTATGTTAGAGTCGCCTTGGAATGTCCATCCGCCATTTCATGGTGCCTGACAGTTTTGTGCTGTGGATTATACCGAGATGGGCGAAATGAGAGCTGCGATACGACAGGGGGCCTGTTTCGCTTCGGCCTAGGAGTTCATTTGTCCTCTTGGTTCGGAATATTTCAAAGACCTGGCGGTGAATTTCCATTGGGCTTCACACTTATTGGCTTCGTTCTATGACATAAATTGAAGCCCAAGATGGCCACTGTGCTGCCAGGCTGCGGCGGATGCCGGGCGGATATCAGGATAGGTCTAGACGGGCGAGAGGAACTAATTAGATATATTACCGAAACTCGTTTGGACCTGGTTATTGGGATTGTGGGTCAGTACCTAGAATGCTTTGATAGCAAGTCACGTTTCAAGTTACTGAATTACATTTGCGTAAGTAAGTTACCAACCCCGGAGGAGAATGACGATGACTACGACGAAGATGAAGATATTCCCGCTACAAAGCCGCAACCGTCCGGTCGAAAGGCCCGACGTAGTAACGCTACCCCGAAGCAAAAACTCGTCGACGACTCGAAGCCCATTACACCGAAGCCGATCGCTCCAAAGCCGAAGCAAGTCGCATCCAAGCTAGAACGATTCGAAGTGCCCCCGGGTTACTTCAAGACGGCCGCCGGTACATTCAAGGATGAAATTACGAAGAAGGTCTATGACATCCCACCAGGCTTCGCGCTGACACAAGACGGTCTATTCGTTGAGGACTCGGGAGAGGAAGAGTAGGCGGATACACTACGTAATTGCGTCACTCGCCAATAATTCCATACCTACAGCACCTCTACGTCTACAATACCTTCGACCCTGAACTTCGACCCCACATTTCAGCCCCGGACGAAAAGACTCTAGCATCAGAATGGCTAAAAAACTTGGCCAACAAACAAGAAGCCTGGCAGGATATGATCGTAGCGAGACGTTCCCGTGACGCTCTGACTCGACCAGCTCCACGCTTCGATACCAGAGGTACCAATTCCAGATATCCGCAAAACGGCGACCGTCAAGGCACCATTTCTGGGAGAATAAGTGGTGGATGCGGTAGGAGATGTAACTTATGCCTGAATGTCTCGGGTATCTAAGAGGAAATTATGTAGCTTATGAATTCCCCAGCAAACTCCCCTACTTCAAAAGCATCTGACGCCCTCGTCAGAAAGTGATTTTACCGTGCAAAGAAAGGAAACCGCCAATCAATCACACCGATGAGGTGTGTGAACAGGAAGCAAAAGAAATAAAGGACAATGCCGCATGCCCATGGGGCGAGAGTGAAAAGAAAAGCTGCAGGCGCCAGCGCTGAATTACCAGTCCTTCCTTAACCACTGGCTGGGATCCTCGAGTCGGTAGCACATTTGCCCAAATCAACATCCAACTTGCCTCCTAAAAAGATACAGCGTATCATCATTATCAATCTCATAGGCCTCCAGGGTCGCGCCATCCAATAGACAGCCATCATAATAGAGTCGTTGGTCGTGAACTGGTGTGCCGTTGATGGAGTAGATTGCGCTCTTCACATCATCGATAGACGTCTGCATGCCGAAAGTTAACTTGTGTATTTTTTCGATCGTAGTATTGACGAAGATGGAGATAGTGTTCAGATGGCGCGGGCTAGGCCGGGGACGGCTGGTTTGAAGGGAAGCACGTTCAAGTGGCTCAGTCGAGAAGTTAGCGCGGTAGATAGCCTTCATCACAGTCAATCGCCTCTCGCGGTGCTCAGACTCCTGGTCGCTCGCTCCGGACGGTCGATGGTGAAGAACGAGTCCAAGAGCTTCTTGCAAATCTGCGTAGAGTTTTGTATCGAGGATGGTAGCATGCCAAAGCTCGTCCACTGTTTTCGCAGGTTAGTATGAGTGAGTGAGAGAGGGTCTAGATGATTGCGCATACTAAGGGGCGTGGGACTAATCTTGTTAGCATCGACATCAGCCGTGAACGCCTTGATAATAAGAAGTCGACGAAGTTCCTCGATCGCGTCCTCTTTTGTGATTTGGTATTGAATGGCAACGCGTTCGGCGGGCACCTGGAGGGCTTCGGAGAAGCGTGTACCGAAGAGGAATGCGATGCCCTCGGGGTTCTTTGGCAACATGTGTTGATACACCGGGAGAACAGTGTTAGGGACGATGGTCGTGTGCGAGAGGGACATCGTGAGAGCAGTCGTTGCGGGACCAGTCATCGAATCCTTGGGCTCCTTACGCTGGCGTTTTGCTGAAGCCGGCGTGGAATCAGTGGTATTGTCTGTAGACAGGGACTCCTCGTGTTCACGCTTGGCCTTGTTGAGGTGTCTCTGCGACTGTCGTTTGCCTGACATTGCATTCTCCTTGAGTGCTCGAAGTAAACTAGCTTTCACTCGATGGACGAAAGCTTGGGGTGGAAGAGAAATCGCGTTGTGAAAAGGAAGTCAATGTCTCTCGCTGCTGTGAAAACGAACTCGAGGTGGCTGCATGATCAGCACTGGAATCGGGTCAGCGCTGTCGCAGAATGGAAGAAACCCATACCCACCCCGCAATCTTGCGTAAAACGGGGGAGTGGTGCCCAATGGCTGTTGCGTTGCGTGCAATTCGATGCGAAGTGGAAGAAGTGGTCGAGAGTTGAAAGCGGAAGCGAGATTCCAGGTCGGAGAGTGTGAAAACAGAACCTGAAACGTCGTGGACAGCAAGAAGAAAGGAAAGGGCTCGTTCGGACTGCAAAAAACCAGAGTCGGTAGAACTCGTAGTTAAGAGTTGGGTTTTGATTCATGAAATTTTGACGAGGAAGGGTATGGGAGTACGAAGATCACGGCATAAAGTGACGGGATTACAGGGGTTGAGGCCGCTGTAAGGCCCTATGACTCCAGGCCATACGCCCTAAGCAGATCTCAAGAGGTGCTGTGAGACATTCGCAAGGTATGAGAAGATCTTTAGGAGTAAATAGCGCTGCTGGCGGAGCAACGATAGCGCTTGGACGTTAAATAGGTAATCAAAAGGGCTCTTTAGCGAAGTACCCCTTGTAAGGACAGGGGAGTAAGCCCTAAAACCCCTAGGTCCCGCCTTCTACTGGCGTGCTTTTAGGGCGATGGCCTAGGGTAATTTAGTGACCGAGTGCGCCAAAAAAAAAAAAAAAGACACTAAGGTGCTGTTAAAGCACAAATGCCCGTGATCTTCGTAGGAAGGTCGCGATGGTTGACTTGGAGCGAATGTCAAAGGTGACCCCGAAATGGAAAGCGACGCCTCATATGCTGGCAGAAAATTTGGATTATGGATGTGAACACACAAAGATGAGCCGATTGAAATTTATAATCACCCATTTCCTCAGATCTCCCAAAGCCCACGCTCTGCCTGCGTTCCGGCTTCTGATTAGCCGATATGGTACTGTAATGCTACTACCTAATTGAGCTAGCGTGATGGTTCACGTGATTGATATGGAAATTTCCGGCCCAGCCGCCCAATCCAAAGGCACTGGCAACATCTAACGAGAACTCAAGCTTGTTGGAAACACAACATCAAGAAACCCAATAAGACCATTGGAATTGCGAAGAAGGGTATTCGCCTTCCTTATGGCGCCCTGAACTTGATCCCAACGACGATGTTCCGTTCCCTGTTCTTGAGGAATGCGACGTGCCGCCTCGTCAAATCTGCCCCTCGAGCTCGAGGCCGTGCGCTGGGCAAGCATTCATACTCAAGCCAGCAGCACAATCCATATTACTTCACCCTGCCACCAGTGCGGGCTCTCGGTCCAACATTATGGGTCTTCACCGCAGCCGGCACCATATACTTAAGCTGCGCAGCATATGAAGTCTACCAAGACGTACAGGAATTCAAGAAGCGGCCGTTGGGGGATGTCACCTACAACAACGTCGATGACGTGAGGACCAACAAGGGTGTGCGCCAGTCAGCAGCGACCACGGGGTTTTCGCCTATAGACATCTTCACCACCCCGTGGTCTGGTCTCAATAGTGCGGAGAAAATGCTCGCAATCATCGGTGGTTTGAATATCGGTGTCTTTGGAGCTTGCCGTTTCTCGCCTTCAGCAACCTTGCTCTTTGAACATATACCTGCTAATACTCGCAACTTTACGCTATTCAGCTCCATGTTTGGACATGCGGGTTTTCTTCACCTGTTTTTCAACATGTACGGCCTTTCCATGTTTGGACCGCAAGTGGCCGGAAGCCCCACGTTCGAGTCGAGCGGCAGCCATCTCACTGCTTTCTACTTGTCTTCGGGCCTGATGGCAAGTCTGGCATACCACTTCGGTACCATCTGGCCAAACAAAACACACCGAATTTCGCCTGGTTTGGGCGCCAGCGGTGCTATCATGGCACTGCTTGGCGCGTGGGCTATGAACTATCCGCATCAACACATTGGAATTATGTTCGTTCCTGGAAGTCTGCCGGCAGAGGAGGCTCTTCTCGTGCTCCTGGCATTTGAGACATGGGGGACGTTTATTGGATTCGGCGGACTCTTGAGATGGGCTCATGCAGCTCACCTAGGTGGATTGCTCGTTGGAGTGGGGTACGTACAGTTTGATGGCAAGAACAGAGTCTGGCAGCCTACAAGAAAGTTTGCATTCAATCAGATGCGAAGATTAAACTTGATTTGAGATTGGGGTGGTTGAGTTGAAGCGCGAGCGGGCTGTTCAGTTGCTGTTGTAAGGATGCTCTTGTGAGAATTGCACAAATGCAACATACGTATACCAGGCAGTGTAGTGAGTTATCAAAGACCTTGTCCAGGCCTCAATGAGTATTGTAATACTCGTACCTGAGATTCAAAATTTTCTAGGCTCCACGTGATCCCACTTCCTCCCCACCTCACACAAAGCCGCCGTTACACAAGCTATTGATTGGATCGTTTTCTACGATATGAAACGTTTTTGCCTTTTCTCCCGCACTTTCTTAATATAAATAAAATCTCTCCCGCCTACAGATCCAATGCTCCGTCACCAGTAACTACACCCTGAGCTGCAAAAATCCACTTAACTTCTTTCAACTCTTTCCCCTTCCATCGATCTTTGACACAAAGCGATGTCCATATCCTTGCCGAGAGCGAGGGCAATTTCCCCCAAGTCTTTACCCTCCGCAAGACTCTCCCAACCACGCACTAGCGAGTAAGATTGTGGCCTCCCTATGGCCCTTAATGAAACCTCTCTAAGTCACAAATTTGAGATAAAAAGCTTTGGCAGAGGAACATCGAGGGCCAATCGAATGGACACAATATAAGGGTGCTGTGGGGGCACTCAATAATCTCACCCGAATCGGCAAAGTTGTTGGGAGATAGAGTAACCAGGCTTGGAAAGATAGGGGGGGCGAAGCTGCCTCGCTTACTGCCGCCGCGCCGCTAATGCTATGGAGTTATTTACTTCCTTGAATTACAAATAACTACACGCTTTGATCACTCCTTTATTCTATATTTTTGGACTCATAAAGCTATTTCTTTTCATACATCTCTTTCGCAACTATAGAAATCGTGAAGAAATGCTCCCAGTACTATTCAATGACTACCTGTGCGACCGGCAACTTTCCATCTTCTTTCATATGATCACAAGGACAACTAGAACGATGGCATGAAATCGCTACCTAGGCCATGAATTTGAAACCTTGCTTCGCAACCTGGGCCTTAGCAGCGGCGATGACAGCCTGGAATCTTGTTAGCAAAGTTGTAGAGCAACGGGAGTGAGACACTTCTTACGGCGGCATTGGGGTCATTGAAGCCACATCCGAGCTTGCCATTCTGGAGCTGTGCTCCTACGGCAGAGCAGATGCCGAGGCCGCTGGTGCTGATCTCGGCACAGCAGGTGCTTCTGCAGTCGGCATCCGAGACGCATCCGCCGGTCGTAAACTGTTGGCCCTGGCCGTTACCGACATCCTTAGCACCGGCGTTGTTGGGAGCGAGGGCCATCACGGAGACGGCGACTGACGGGTAGTGAGTTAGCATGAGCCTGGTCATATATCCTACCACTGCAGATGAAGGTGTGGCTACACTTACAAGCTAAAGCAGCAGCGAAGGTGATGCGAACCATTTTGGCGGTTGTTACTGTACGGCGCAAAGCGAGTGATATTGTATTAGAAGAATGTAAGAAAAATGAACGACGCCGGGTCGTATGTTGTCGCAGACGTAACTGAATCGAAAGGAGAGAGTGATGGATGGACAGAATTCAATCTTTTATTCGACCTGGGCTGGCTCTCCTCTATATTCTCCTGGCGCTACACTTGCCTTGATGCGACTTGGACATTTAGATGATCTCCACTCCTTGAATCTCAGCATCGTATCTGCTAACGTCAGACGCGAGGAATTCGTGGTTACAGATCACGGCATTGACAAACCGGAGTGGCAGAAACCAGTCGAAAACGCGAAGCGATTCTAATTCCCAGCGGCTAATCGGGTTTCCGCTACACTGGCTAATATCTATTGCTGACTGGGTGCGAGGCATTTCGCTGTCGCGTGTTCTCACCATTAATACATGGGGTTTGATCAGCCGCCCGGCTGCGTTTCGTCTGGTCTGCGGCCACCAATTCTCTTGGAATCCAAGATTTGCGGCATGTTTCAGCTAACCTTATCGGATGAAATGAGCTGTCATATGCCGTCATAGGTCCAGCTGGCAGCTCTTGCCGAGTAGAGCTATTTGCTAAGGGTCGCAGCAATTGAGCCAGCCAGATGGGTCGACGCCCTTGAAGCCGCATTCAGCCTCAGCGCGCTGTGTACGACCACGCCTGCACCATCTGCCTCGTGCCATGATTCGGTAAGTCTGTGTATTTTCTCATAGGTGGTCTGCGAGCGCTATTAATAAGGATGCTCAGATAACTCTTGAATACAGCGACCTATTATATCCAAGTCTCTCTCAAATTCTTCCAGCGACCATGTCTCCACGGACAACTCAAAATCAATAAGAACGGCTGACCCATCTTTGCGTATTAGACAATTCCCATCATGAGCATCCCCATGAGCGATCCCTCTCCGATGAAGAGTGCGAAGAGCGGCCAGACAACCTTGCATGTTTCTGCCCCTTATCGACGGCACCTCTGCTATATACTCGGTGATGAATCCAATAACTCGACCGCCCTCGGTGACGTGGCCATGAAATTCTGGCGTGGCCCCCGAGCCATGAAGGAGACCGTACACCGTGGCCTCCCGCTCCAGAGACAAGATTTCCCATGGGAAACTCGCAGTCTTGATCAGTACGGGTGCGTCGAAGTCGGGGTGTGTAACGACTTGCATACGATCGTGCTGAAGCACCTCAACCTTGACAAACTCAAGATGGTCGATCTTTCGATGGTTCCAAATATCCATCATCTCCAGATGACTTGTTTTGGTCGTATTTCTGATGCTGTGTGTCCCGCTGTGTCTGTCTAGGTGAGTGTGGGCTTCGTTCCAGTTCCGCAGCGGGAGGAGTGGCAGACCAATTGTAGCCTGCTCAGATGGACAGCCCACTTGCAGCATCTTGGAGTCGAGAAAGGCGTATTTGATATCTTTCTGCTCGCCACCACCCACCATCTCGCGCAACGGATGGTTATAGTTTGCAACTTTTTGTTGTGTTGCGAGGACCTGCGAATTTGGGAACCTGTAGTCATTCTGTCCAGGGGCCGCGGTCTGAGCAGATGCAATTGCGATGCTGATGAAGAAAAGTCTTGCCCAGAGAGACATGTGTATGGTGATCTTGTGCATAAGTAAATAGGATTAAAAAAAATAAGGGGCGTTTGGCACGCTTCTAGAAAACCGTTGGATATTATCAAGCCCTCGCGCAGTGAAGGCACAGAATTCACGGGGGACCCCAAATCATTAAGAGTCGAGGATATTGCGACAGCAAGGGCAAAGTGTAGTAGATTTGTTCCAGAAGTAGGGGCTCGCCGCGGATCGGGATGACATAATCATGAAACCAGAGCGGTGGAGCAGCCAGTAATGGCGTAGGACGTAGTGACAGCAGACGCTATGAGAAACCCTGCAATCAGTGATTCGAATCGCTCGATCCACAAGCCCTCCATCGCGAGCACTGGTACCGGGTCTGGTGTCTGCAAGTGTTGGCTGTGTTCCAGCATGCTGTTATTACATGCGCAAGTAAGAAGGCGAACATTCAGGCGATGGATTCAAAAGGAGCGTGCCTTTGCTAGTTGTTGAAAGGGTAATTTTGGGATCCTGTAAAAGAGCATAATTGATGTAAAAGCTAGGGTTTACAAGTGCCCAAAAATCGGAGTTTTATCCTTGGCGACATCACGTGCAAACCAGCCCTTTCAACACTAACCCCCTGTTCTGCTCGCGTACCATTCCCAAACCCGGAATGTCCGCCCAAACTAGTAATTTTATGCACGACTTAAGGTCAACTCTGCTATATATATATATGCTAGCACCCTTCTATGGCAGCCCTGGAAGGGTGCATACAAGAGATAATTGATGGCCCTCCTAACCTCCCACGTTCAAAAATTCTCGATTCTGTACGTTTTCCTTTAAAAACCCCTCTCTTTCGGATCCTGTTAATGGAGCATTCTTGCGCGCTGTCTTACTTGCCAATTGCCTCTTAGGTGCTTTGGATGTCGTGAAACATCTTTGTGGATGGCCTCGGCTACGAATTGCTCTGGGAGGGAAGGAAGAAGTCTTGAGAGGACGTTTGTGGCATCCGGGATCTGGTTGCAGAGCTCGAGAGTTGCGCTTCACAACTGGGGATTTTCCGCCCGTTCGATTTTTCGTTTGGGCTGCTCGAGCTGGCCTTGAGGGGTTTCGGAAGAACGTTCGAGGGGTTCTTCTTGGGATATTTCCGAACTTGACTCTGAGGTCAAGTCTATGACTTCTGAGGTTGCGGTTGTGGGAGCCATTTACTGTTCGACTTGACTCTAAAGGAGATAAGGCAAGCAAATAGATGAGTTTGCAGGTTGCTTCCAGATTGGATATTGGAGAACCAGATCTATTGTTAGACGCGTCGCGACACGACGTCTTTCCTGAGCACCCCTGTTCACGTTGAGGGGGTCGAAACTAGCCTTTCTCGCTAACAAACGGTTCGAAGGCGAGGTGCCACGATACTAGATTACTTCCAGCCATTCAATTCCACATTCCGCGGAAAGCCGGAATCGTTCAATTGAGTGAGACATATATAAACTCTTCATTTAAGGGCAGAAGTATTCCACGTAAACCTTTGGAAATGCTTCGAGGGTGTCCGTTTCCGAACAGTACCCTTGGAATTAGCGAAGTTAGTGAAAGCAGAACAGAAAACCTTACTGAATATTTGTAGCTCCGCGCCGGAATCACGTCGAGGATCCCAAACCCCCGGAGGAAGCACAATCACGCCATGCTAATACAAAAACAGTGGCCAAAAGCCACACCAATGAGATTTCCCCTATTTGCGGAATTGGTGTGGCTGGAGCCAACGATAGTGATCCGGAACCCTCCACATCGGAGGCTTGTACGGCTTACCCCGCTTTGAACTCGGGTTGTCACGCAGCTCATCAATCAACTAACATTGTTCCGATATGGCAAAAAGGAGCGGCTTCGACAAAGATGTATACAAATAGCAATACTATGATAATATACGGCGTTGCGGTACAGCAGTTGAGGGGGTAAAGTGCCCGCTGAGAGCCTCGGCGCTTGACTTTGGGCCCTTGACCACCACCAGCGCCAAAACCAACAATATGAAAGTCACAATTCAACTGGATCGATCGCTTGGCGATCATGATCAACCGTTCGCTAGTACTGATAGCGTGTGCGGATTCGTTAATCTTGATCTACCGCATGAAGATGACGTTACAAGGATCACGGTGGAACTTTCAGGTATGGTTGGTTCCCTACGCTTGACTTTCACCTTGGCTCTGGACTTGTCTCTAAGATTATATCTATAGGTGTTCTCTTTAGCAGCGTAGTGGCAACAGCAATCAATCCTCTAGCAAGCACGGAACATGCTTCTGATAAACATAAGGTGCCTCTGGCTACATCGGATCTTATATTACAGAGAGCTGATACGACGCAGCTTTTGTATCTCTGCCATACTTTATTTCCTCCCCCTGATATCCACACATCCCCCAAAGGGTTTTCCTTACGGAAAGGAGCCAAGACATTCCCCTTCCAATTTTGCATTCCTATACTATCTGCTTGTGATGACGATAAAATCACCATCACGCACCTCAACGCCACACTTCCTCCATCGTTCAGTGTCACCGGCCCAAATAAGCGGGCTATCAGCGAAATGAAGTACTGGCTAAAAGTGACGGTCGAACGTCCTGGGGGGTTCAAGTCAGATATCATAGAGGAGCAAGAGCTGAAGTTTATGCCCCTGGATCCATCTCTACCCCCTCCCATGCTGGAGCCGAAGGGTAGAAAAAATAGCAGAAATATCCTCCCCGAAACAACCTCGCCTGGTGCATCTCTGCCGCGCTCTGCATCGCAGCATTGGGATCAACATAAAGTTGCACTCGAAGTGACTTTGCCGTCGCCAGCCATCATTCACGCAACACGTTCACTGCCTTTCCAGATCTTTGTTTTCGCGAACGAGACATCGGCACACTCACCCCCTCCAGCAATACTCGGCACCCTTTCTGTGACCCTTCTCACGGAGCTCACTGTAATTGTTGGACCTAATTCGACCACTTGGACAACTCATCACCCACTTCTCAGCCTCACTGAACTTCGAATCGTAATCCGTGGGTTGATTCAGCCCCCGGGAGCACTGTGTGGTGGTCTTTGGAGGGACTGTATTGTTCCGGATCTGACACCTAGCTTTACGACATGTACTCATATGCAACAACATTTCATTGTGGTGACTGCTGGAATCTCACGCGGCCACGCTGGACGGATACAGGCAAGTGGCTGTCATCAAGGGACTCACTCATAAGCTAACAATATACAATTCTTTAGATTATCAAGGCAACGATCAATGTAGACCTTCATTCGGGTATCAAGCCTGCCCCTCATTCGACAAATCTGAGTGAGTTTGAGCAATTGCCATATATACCTTGGCGGGTGGGGCATTTGGGGATATCGCGGCAAGCGCGTTCCACGTCGGGGAGCGCAGCACCACCAGCATATTGCTAAACAGTGTGGGCTCCGATAAGCTCGATAAGCGACGATTAGATAATCGCGCTAATTTTTCGATAATTATCGAACTAAGGCCTTGGCAATACTACAGGGCCACTACAGGGCCACTACAGGGCCAATGCGCTATATTTATAGGCCTCATGCCACCTTTTCTTTACTATAGCAGAATTCCGATTTAGTAAAGGCGGTATAAGGCCTATAAATATAGCGCATTAGCCCTATAGTAGCCCTATAGTACTACTAAGGCCCTGGACCCACTATTATTAATAGATTTAGTACTATAAAGGCGGTCTAAGGCCTATAAATATAGCGTATTGGCCCTATAGTATTGCCAAGGCCCTGGAACCCACTATTATTAATGGAATTATTAATGGGCTCGCTTAATGGCTGGCTGGGCCCACTTTTATTAATGGAATTATTAATGGGCTCGCTTAATAGCTAGCTGGGCCCACTTTTATTAATGGAATTATTAATAAAAGTGGGCCCAGCCATTAAGCGAGCCCTTGTAACGGCGGGATTAATGTAATGGTCGAAGGCTCAAAGTTCAAAGAATCTCATGTATTGGAAAATACTAAGCTATGGAACAAAGTAGGGAGAATGCCTCGACCTTTAGTATTGTTCCGCCTAAGTAATTCCGGCTTAGCTTCGTTTTGTGCCTGTTTCCAATATCCTGTCCTTGGCAGATTATATCCTTACGCCAGCCATTACATTACTCCCTCCCTAAAGAGAAGTCTAAATGCCCTTATTTAGGGGATTATTTAGCCGTAATATAGAAAAGAAAAAAAAGGAAATAATGGCTATTAACCCTATTCTATCTAATTCCTATAGCTTACTTATAATTAAAGTATAGTCTTGACTTTACTAGAATAACCCAGTTCCTAATATATTCTGGCTAGTTCTTAGTATTTATTACTTGTATTATACTTATACTTATATTAATAATATAGTCTAGAAGTACTATATAGGCTATAGCTAATATTAGAACTATTATTATTAGGCAGTCTTTAAATAAGGATAGTAGATCAAGTTTATCTATTAATATAGGCTTTAATATAGTAGCTTACTTATCTTTTTTCTTAGTTAGAATAGTAATATTTGGCTTAATTATACTATTTCTAAGCTACTTAATTAATTTCTAGGCCTTCTCAAGCTTAATATATAAGCTCTCAAGTTAATTCTTTATTATAGAAACTTATATATTAAGGCTAGCTACTTGAGCTATTTTATTATTAAATTTCCGGGCCTTAAATTATATAATTTTAGTTTTATAAGAGCTTTTAAGGGGTTTTCCGACTTCCTAAATAATATTATATACTAATTTATTAATATTTATAAGGTATTATTTCTTTAATTTAGCTTTTAGAATTATTTACTAGCTCTTAGTTTTAGACTAGTACTTTATATAATAATTACTACTTAGTATTATATGTTTCCTAATTATAATAGGTATCTTAATACTAGTTTAGTTATCTTTAATATAATTAGAATCTTATTTATTATTAGAAGTCTTTTTATTCTTAGTTTTTTTATTATTAGAATTCTTATTATTATTTAATATTTTATATTTCTTAGATATACTAGCCTTACTTTTTTTAATTTTCTTAGTATTTGGCTCTATAAGATTAATAAGAAAGCCCTTATTAGTACTATTTATTTTGCCTATTAAACTATTAAATTTATTATTACTAGTAACTAAAGCCTTTATTTTATTATTTTTAAAATATTTTATTAAGATATTTTTTATAATAATTTCAGATATATTTTTAAGAATAAAGCAGGCTATATTCTATATATTAACTTATTCTTAGATAAGAGAGTTACTATTTTTATCTATAAAGATAATTTAGCTAGTAATTATATTAATAATAATTATAGCTACTAAACTTAAGATATTATTACTATTACTTAAATTATTTAGGATCTAGTAAGTAGTCTTACTTAGTCTAGCTATAGATAATATATTACCGGAATTTCTTATCTATTTTATCTTTATTAATAGTTCTATTAAGGTAATAGTAATAATATAAATAGTTAAGGTTATAAAAATTAAAATAATTAGAAAAGTTTCCCTTAATTTTTAATAATATTTCGAACTAATCGTGCGTCAAGACTTGCACTAAAGCCCCTGCGTCCCTGCAGGTTTAGTGCGTATTAGTAATACGGTCGAAAATCATTAATATGATCGTTTTTTCGGAATACCAATTTTTAAAATTTTAATACAAATCACAGAAAAATATTTTACAGTTTATATAGAGTTTATACTATAATTAATAAATCAAATTCTCTTACTTTCACATGGCATATATATATAATAAAAAATAGTAGAAAGATTCCATATTTTACCTCGCTAGCGACCCCCCAAAATACTACTATTCTAAGAAATTAATTAATTACAGAATAACCACGTCCTTACTAGTGCACCCAATAATTATTTCCTCCCCATTAGCATCCAATCTAACTATATTACCAAAGCCATTATCATAAAATAAAGGGGAATCGGGTAGTGGCCTAACAAAACCAAGCTCCCTAGCTAGCATTTCCACCCGCATATTACCAAACTCACTAACCCACTCCTCTTCGTATCCAGGAGAAGCTAGCCTAAAATCCATCTTATTCGCATAAAAGAGCTCTATTCTGCAATCAATTTTCCTCTATTTCTCCCATTTTGCTATTAACTTTTGGTAGTGAGCCTTAAGACCAGTTTCACTATAATCGACAAATAGTGGTTCCTCTCCATAGCCAAAGGGCTCTCCTAAATCATACGGAGCTTTTTCCCCACAAGTACGTCTTCTGCATGGGAGCTTGCCAGTAATATGCTTCGTAATATACGCATTAGTTTCCCTGATTCGGCAATTTAGGTAGGCGTTATTGTCCATCTCGTCCGCGGTAAAAAGGGACTCTCTGCGATAAGCGATTTGACGTGCGGCCGAGCCCTTGGAAATAACTCTATACTTTTGCACATGCTTTTTACCGTCTTTATCTAGCTTATCGCGTTGCTCCTGGAGTACTGCCTTTTCCCTTGCGAGCTCTCTTTCCATAATTAGCCCCGCCCTAAATAGCTTGGGCTCAGTTGACTTCTGGTATGCCCTCCAAGATCTCCAGAAACTAGGTGTGAGAGCATACTCCTCGTCATCCTTTGCAAGGATAAAATAGTCATTAAGACGTTAATTTATATACGTATTGTGTACCATGCGATTCGCAAATATAGGGGGGTTCTAGAAAGGTTTCGATATTGGAGGGGTTCGTGGGGGTAGAATCTCAATTTGCTTATCTGCTACAAAATTAGCCTATATTACTATATAAATCTATAGCCAATTAACAAACCTTCTTTTAGTTAGAATTAAGCTAGCTTCTCGTACGCATGCCGTACGGTTTTACGCCCTAAAAGGCCCGCTTTAGTAAAAGCACTAATAATCGTCCTGCGCTTGAACGTTCTTCCCCGTATCATCTAGTATATTACTAGAAAATCGAGCTTGGTATAAATAATATTACTATACTAGATCTTATCGTGAATACTGATTTAATGCCAGTACTTGAGAGGTTAAAAGAGGCCAATATCGAGCGGTTAAAGGAGATATATACTATATGGTAGTAGTTAAAAAGGGACGATTTTATGGGACTAGCAGTAATATAGGAACTCGTCTGAAGTATGAGAGCCATAACCGTCAAATATTAATATCCTCTACTTGCCCTATATACGTCTATATATCTAATTATGGAAGTGCTTAATATATTTCAGGCTAAGAACGTTATTTGTATATCCAGTCGAGCTTATAGCAAACACCGTTTCGGTATCAAGATCATTATTAAAGTATTCCTCTAATAGGATCTCTCCCTTTAAAATAAGAAATAGTATAATTACTTCGCCGCTAGCGGATATAGTTTCGATTATAGTAAGTAATTCTCGATTATCTGGATCTGCCAAATAGATAGCTTTTATATTAAGGTATATAATAATAATCTTTCCGTTTAAAACGCTAATACAAAAGCCAGTTTCGTCCATATTTCATATATCTTTAAAACAAATTCCAAACTTCTCTAATACCCCGTAATATTCCTGAAAATGCTCTTCCAGATCCTCCTTTCAATATGCCGCCTTCCTCTCTTATACTAGTATCTTCGCGCAAAGGGTTTTAAACCATAATTTATTCCGCTTGAACCATCATTATGCCCATAGGCGGTTTACTTGGTGGGTAGAAGCGCTATCCCCAAGGATCTTATTAGCCGCCGCCCGAACTATCTTGAGATCAGCTCTATAGCCTAAATAGATCAGGAAATTAATAAATTACTTGAGGCCCTCCTCTTGATTAGGAGTAAGTGTCTTGTTATAGCCCCCTTTAGTATTTTGTGGTTTTCGTCCAGCCAAACGCGCTTTCCAGAGTTAATATTTTACCCTGAATTAACGCGCAATCGCGGACTTTTTGACGTATGGGTTCCTGGCATAGAAATCGGAGGCCTGGGCTATCCTTTTCTCTTCTTCTGGGTCAAATTTGGCCATAGTGTTAATATTTAATTAATTAAAAGGGTTTGGTATTCCGAAAAAACGACCATATTAATGATTTTCGACCGTATTACTAATACGCACTAAACCCGCAGGGACGCAGGGGCTTTAGTGCAAGTCTTAATACACGATTAATATAAGTAAGTATTTATCTTTAGCTTAGCTTTAAAAAAAAAAAATTTATAATTTACTTAGATAATAAAGTATAATCTAATATAATAAAGGAAAATATTTTATTTAGATTTCTAGAAAAGAAAATAAATACTAATATAATAAAATAAAGAAAATATACTAGAGTTTAAATAAAACCCGGGAAATATCTAGATTTTTCTTTTTTTTCTCTAATTATAAAGGCCTTATTATTAAGGTTTATTATTATCTAAGTAATCTTTATTAAACTTATTCTTTTTAATATACTAAATCTATTTATTTAGCTAAATAGGAAGTCCTGCTTTACTAGGGTTTTACTTATAGAATTTATATAGTTTAAATACTAAATTCTTAAAATTTAATATAAAATACTATTTATTATTTATATTCTATTTCTTTTATTTAATCTTATAATAAAGCTTATTATAAAGTACCTTAGAAAAGAAAATCTTTTTGACTTCTTATTTAAGTTTACTATTAACTTTAGTAAAACTAGGCTTTTTATTAGTTTAGTTAGGTAATAAATTAGTAAAATTCTTATAAAATCTATTTATATAGAAAATTAGCCAAATCTTATATAATAGAAAAAGGTCTAATTAATATAAATAGCCGACTATTTTATTAATTTTAAATAGTCTAATAAGGAAATAATCTAATTTATTAGATAAATAGTTTATTTTCTATATCTTTTTAATTATATAAACTATATTTCCTAGACTAAAATCTATTTCTTACTATTTCTTATTAGCTTATTTAGCTTAATATTCCTAAACTACTACTATATATTTTCGGGCATAATTAATAGTAATATTAATTCTTTTAGCCTACTAATATATTTCTTTCTAATTAAGTTTCTTTCTTAGTATTTTAAACTTTATTATTAGTAATATCTAATTAAAATTTAGCCTGAGTTTATATTCGTAATTAATTATTAAGGGAGATAGGCTAGTTAACTTATATAGGTAAGTAGTACTTATAGTATTAAATACCGGAAATAAATCTGCCTAGTTATCTTAGAAGTAATTAATAAAAAGGCAAAGTCAAGTATTAATAATCTAGTTAATAATTTCTATTTATTTATTAGTTTAGATATATTCTATAATTAAGAGCTTTAGCTTAATTCTAATTAATCTTAATAGTTTATTTATAAAATACAAAATAAACTAGAATTCTTAATTACTAGTAATAATAAAGAGAAAACCTCGGAATTACTAGATATAATAATAGAATAGGCTAGTAATAGTTCTAGCTATAATATTCTTAATTATTAGTAGGCTAATATATTATTTAGATAATTAATTAACTATAATAAATATATTATTATATTTTTTACTTATAAAGCTAGGGATATAGAAATCTATAAATAAATCATTTTATATTTTTAGGGGAACTAGTAAGAAATATAATAGGCCTAATATTTTATTTCTTAGCTTATAAGACCTTTAATATTTATAATAGTTTACTATAAAGTAATTAATATTTACTAAGAAAATAAGTTACTAATAAAATCTTTAAGCTAGAATTTTTATTTTATTTTAACCGGAATAAATAGTAATTATTATACTATAGATTTATTATAGGAGCCTAATTTATAAATTATTATATTTGTCTAATATAATAAGTCTTTTATTATAAAGTAAATAGCTATTTAATATTTCCTATAGATTCGTATTTTTCTAGGCTTTCCTTTATTTATTCTTAAGGGCCAGATTTATCTAATTAGTTTATAGAACTTTAATTATAACTAATAGCTTATTTATTCTTTCTATTTTAATAGAAGCAAAAATAGTATCTTTTACCTTAGTAAAAGCGAGAATTAGATCTAGTAAGATAACTAGCCTAGTTCTTTTAGCTTCTTTAGCCTATTTCTGGGTTAGTATAAGCTTATTTTTTCGGGATAAGATATTAGTAATAATATTATTTTTATCTAGCTAATAAGTAATCTAGTAATAGAACTATAATAGAAAACCTATTTATTAGATTTATTATTTATTTAAAAGCCTCTTAGTACTAAAATACTCGAGAGCTTTATAATTAATAATAATTAGAAAATTAGATAAGCTAATTAATTCTACTTATTATTTCCGGAGTTTTTAAATAATAATAAGAAGTTTCTTATTATAGATTTTATAATAGCTTTTAGCTCTTTAAAGAGCTTTAAAATAAAATATAACCGGATATTATTATTTGTTCTCTAGGCTTTTTTGAGAAAGTATATTTATAATAATTAGATTTAAATAATTAGTTTCTAGGCAAGTTTTCTAGTTATATTTAAAATAAAGAAATATTAGAGTAAAAAAAAGTAATTTCTTAAACTAATTAAAGATATTTAGCTAGATTTTATTAAGTATAAACTTTAATAAAGTATTCTTTTTAGTTAGACGGTTTAGGAAGTAAGAGATATATTTATAAGCTTAAATAAATCTATAATAGAAGTTATAGAAGCTTAAAAACAATTATATTTCTCTTTTTATTATAAGTTAATTATAATATATATAGGGTTATATATAATTTAAGGGCATATAATAAATCTTGGATATTACGGGTATTAATTAGGGAAATTAAAGGCCCTTTAATATTATAACTAACTATTATTTATATTATAAGTATTAGGCTTATAAATTACTAATTATATATATATTATTAGGGCCTTCTATTTAAAGGGAGCTTTCCTGAACTTTATAGAAGAAATTGAGATTAGTTTTATATTGAATTTAATACTATAGTTTTATAATATACTAATTTATTCTATTATTTTATTACCTACTAATAAATACCTTATAAGCTAATCTCTCTATCCTTAAAGGAAGTAGTTTAATAAGTAATTATATCTCGAAATCTGTAAAATATATAATTTCTTGCCGGAGCTATTTCTATAGAGGAAGTTAATTAGATTAATCCCGATATAGGTAATAGTAAAGGCTCGTCTAATACTTTTAATAGGGTCCTTTAGAAGCCTCTGAGAGCTAGTAATAATAATAGAAATAATTCCGGTAATAATTAAGACGCCGAGATTAATACCTAAGTTACTACTACCCAAGCTATAAAATAGAGATTATATACTAATATTAAAGCGCTCTAATAAAAGCAAGAATTAGTAAATGCAATTAACTAATATATTCTATAGTTAAAGTAATATAAGAGTGCCCTCAGAAATACCTTATAGTTTACTATATCTTATAGAAATTCTATTTATAAGTTTACCTTATCTTTCTTAGTAATTTTTATTAGGGAACTTCCTGAAATAGGGTTAGAATTTACTTCCTTTTTTAATATAATAAGCTTTAAGAGTAATCTTAATACTATTTGTTAGAAGCTACTATATAATATTCTAAAAATATATTTGGACCGAGAGAAGCTTTTTAAGGTCCGAATACCTGATTTATATTATAGAAAGTCCCTTAAGAAATAGAGAATATTTATATCTTTCTAGAAAGTAGTCTTTAGAACCTAATCTTGAACTTATAACAGATATTCTTCTAGAGTTAACTTTACTATAAGTGCCTTTAGAGACGAACTTTATAATATTTAGGAGGCTATAATAAAGTAAAGTCCACTATTATATAAGGTTTATTAGAAGTAATTTAAGGCCTACTTGGCTAATATACTTTAAGTATTTCAAACCCGTTAATAAGATACCTTTAAGAAGCTCTAAGATCTTTATTAAAAGAATAATAAGATAGTTACCGAGTTATATATTCGGATAATTAGTCTTAAAGTTAACTAGAACCTATATTTTAAGAGAAACCGGATCCGGACTCTTAATACTACTTTATCTAACTATAAGACTTATTAGATACTTATATTTATTTTCTTAGAAAATAAAGTAATATCTGTTTTTAAGTAACTTAAGAAAGCTTAGAAAGCAGAATATACTACTTATCCCAAATTAAGAAAAGTAAAGGCAGAAGAGTCTAGTAAGAGCAATTCTGCTCCTAAAGACTCTAACTTAGTAAATTCTGATTTATAAGGCTATTAAAAAAGAAAGAATAAGTTCCGAAAATTATATAAGAAATCCTTAGATAATACTTTAACTTTTTTAAGGCCTTAATAAAGTACTAGTTTTACTTCAGATATAGTTTATTAGACTTATAGATAGAAAGAGTACTTCTTAGAAAGTATAAAGTATTTCAAATATACTAAATAAACTTAGTAGAACCCTAATAAGGCTAAAACTATAAAAAAATTAAGGTATTTATAGAAGTAGATTAATACTATTACTATAAAGGAGTGCTTTAGAGAAAATTCTCCTAAGAAATAGAGAAAAGAAAAAGCCAAATCTTAAATATTAATAATTTTAGCTATAATAAAAAAGGTATATTACTTTATATAACTATTTAAGTAAGATTAATATAGCTAGAAGTAAATGCCTTAGAAATATATAGTAGACTTAGTAATACCGGATTAGACTATAACTTCCTTAATAATAATTAGGCTTAAAGCCGGAGCTTTATTACTTTAGCTAAATATAATTAAGAATTTATAACCTTTTATAGAAATAGATTTAAGGTCTATTAAGCCTATAATCTTAAAGTATTTATTATAAATAATTATAATAAAATGCGTTCTTTTAAGCTCTAGTTTTATAAATATAAGAATATTAGCTTTTATAGCCTTATTTTTAATATAGAATTTTATAAAATAATTCTTATATAATATATAAACTATATTAAAAAAATAATAGATATATATATCTATATAGCCTAATAATATTAAGATTCTAATACTAAAAGAGTTTAGTAAGAAGCTTAACTAGTATCCTAAGCTAGTATCTTAAGTCTTATTCTTAACTAAAGGCAAATATAACTATTCTAGATAATAGGCTTTATATATTTATAATAATTACTAGATCTCTATTTTATTATATAGTTCTAGTAATACTAAATAGAAGTTTTTAATATAGTAAATTAATACTTTTCGGAAAGGGGCCTTAGAGATATCTATCTATTTCCTGAATAATAAATATAAAAACTTCTTAGAGGTTTTTAATTCTAATAAAGCTTCGGAACTTTCTAATCTTAGTAGTATTAAATACTTTATTAATATAGATAGTATGGTTCTATATAGGCCTTTATATAATCTATTAGAAACCTAACTAGAAGTATTATATCTATATTTATAGGATATGTTTTATAAACATTAAATAAGGCCTAGTAAAAGCCTAATAAAGGCGCCTATTCTTTTTATTTCTAAGAAAGATAAAGGGCTATATCTTTATATTAATTATTATAGACTTAATTAAGTTATAATTAAGAATTAGTATCCGCTTTCTTTTATTAATAAGACTTTTAACCGGCTTTAAGAAGCCAAGATTTTTATAAAGCTAAATTTTAAGAATATATATTATTAGATAAGAATTTATAAAGAATATAAGTAAAAGACGGCTTTTAGAATCCGTTATAGCTATTTTAAATATCTTATAATACTTTTTAGGCTAGCTAATATACTAGCTATATTTTAAATATATATTAATATTATACTTATAAGGCTTCTAGATTATTTTATAGTTATTTATTTAAATAATATTTTTATTTACTTCCGAAATAAAGGTAAATACTATAATTATATTTACTAGATATTTACTAGGCTATATAAAAATAACCTGTTTTATAAACTTAGTAAATACAAGTTTAATATTAAGGAAATCGAATTTTTGGGCTTTCTTATTAAAATAGAAAATATTTATACGAATTCTAAACGGGTCTATAATATTATTAAATAGCTAGAACTAAAATCATTTTATAATATTTAAGTATTTCTTGAATTTACTAATTTCTATTATAGATTTATTTATTATTACTCTCAGGTAACTATAAGCTTAATAAATCTCTTAAAAAAAATAGAAAAGAGCCAGAAATCCGGTTCTTTTATATAAATAAATAAAGTAGCTAAAAGCTTTAAAACTTTAAAAAAAAGCTTTTACTATAATGCCTATTCTAGTCTATTTTAACTCTTCTAAAAAGATTTATATTAAAACTAATATATTGAAATTTATAATTACTAGTACTATTTTATAATAAGTTAATTCTAGTAATAACCCGAAAAAATACTAGTATCTAATAATATTCTGGTTCCAGAAACTTTCCGGAGCCAAATATAATTATAGTACCTATAATAGAGAGCTGCTTATAATTATTAAAACCTTTAAGTATTAGTACTATTACCTTAAAAAGTCCAGATTTATAATTAAGGTTATTATAAATTATAATAACCTCTAATACTTTATAGAAATAAAGTATCTAGAAAGCTATTAAATATATTAGATAATATATTTTATAATATATAATTTTAATATTATTTACTATAAAGGCACCTTAAATCCAGTAGATAAATCTAGTAAAAAACCTAATTATAAAAAAGGTTCTATTAATATAATTTGGCTTCTAATTTTTTAGAATAAGCTAAAAAAAGCTTTTATAATTGCAATTTAGAAGTTCTTATAAATATCTAAAGAATTCCCTCTTTAAAATAAGTATTATTTAATATTTACTATATTTATAATAGCTAAGAAGAAATATTTACTATAAGATAAGTAAATAAATTATCTTATAGATCCCTTAATTATAGAATTAATTAAGAAGTAAGATATAGAGAGATATCTTAAAGGCTCTATTACTATAACTAAAATAATAGAGATATCTATAATTATATTACTTAATAAAACTAAAGATTTCTCGATTTCCCGAGTTTTTAAATTAAATAATTACAAATATCTAATTTCTTATATATAGATATATATAGCTATTAAAAGAGCTATAGTACTAGCCCCTTTATCTAAATCTCTTCTAGATATTATTTAGATAGCTTAGAGAAATAATTCTCGATATTAGAATATTATAAAATAAAGGCTTAGTAAAAAAGATACTAAAGGAAAAGAAATCTAGAAAAATAATTCGGGCTTATTTAGATACTATTTCAGAATTATTATATCTAATAATTCCGCTTTATATTAAGAAGTTATAAAACTTTATTATAATAACCTAATAACTAGATATTATAAAATAAAGAAAACTTTTAAGCTTCTTAGAAGATCTTAATATTAAAAGAATATAGAAAAAAATATTTGTAATTATTATTAAAAATATAATATTTACTAGAAAGTTAAAGTAAAAAGGTATTTACTATATAGTTTACTTAGTAGTTTATTATAGCCTGAGAGATTCTAAAGTAAGATCTCTATAGATTTTATTATAGGTCTATTATTATATAAAAACCCGATAAAAGATTCCGATTTTAATATAATTCTTATAATTATTAACTAGTACTCTAAAATAGCGAGATATATTATATATTATAAGACTATTAACTTTCCGGAGCTTACTAAAATTATATAGAAATATGTTTTCTTAATTTTTAGCTTTCCTAATAAAATTGTTTCTAATTAAGAAATAGTATTTACTAGCTAGTTCTAGTTCGCTTTCTGCTTTTATTTAATATATAAATAGTATTTAAGTATAGCTTACTATTTTTAGATAAATAGTTAGATAAAAAAGCAAAATCAGGCTCTGAAATATTACCTAAAATATTATTATAATACCTAAAAGAATAATTAGTTTAAGAAGTTATTTTTTATAGAATTTATATATAATAACTTAAAATATTAGGTTTTATAGAATATATTTTTCTATATATATTATAAATATTACCCTTAACTTTTATAAAATCCTAAAAATAGAATTATAAGAGAAATACTAGCTATATATAAGAGACTAGAAACTCTTAAAGTAAAGTAAAGAAAGCTCGAGGATTTATAATATTATATATAAAATAACCGGGAAATTTATTATAATAAATACTAGTTAGCTAAATATTATTTTAAAGAAGTCTAAATAATACTATTAATAAAGAATATTAAACTTAAGGTAAAGAAGCTTAAGCTAAAATTTATAGGTCTATTTAGAATTCTTAAATATATTAGTAATTTGATATATAAGTTAGAATTACTAAATATATATAATTATTTATATCTAACTTTCTATATTTCTTTTCTTAAAAAGTATATAATAATAAAAAATTAAGAGCTATATTTATATCTTTTCGGAAAACTTCCGGAATTAGTAAATAATAATAAAAAACAAGAATAGAAAATAGAAGCCATTATTAATTACTAATAAAATAATAGAAATAAAAAGTAATAGTATTTAATTAAATAGAAAGCCTGGCCTAAAGATTATAATATCTAGTTATTTGCTTTTTCTAATCTTAAAAATTTCAAGAAATTTCTGAAATTATATAACTGAAACTATAGTTTAAAATCCGAAACTATCTTTTAATAATCTCTTAAAATTAAAAAGAATTCTAAACTATTAAGAAAAAGGCTACTTAAAAGAAAGAAAGAACCTAAATAGCTAAGAAAAGACCTGAAATAGTAATAGAAATATTCTTTTTCTGGGTTTTTTTATTTATAAAGGTTTTCTAAAGTTTTATTAAAGCTTATAAGAATTATATTTAAATTATTAGAAAAAGATTTAGAATTAAGAAAGATTTATTATAGGTAAACTAGCTATAGGTATTTTAAATAAATAAACTTTAATTCTTATAAATTCCTAATTCCTAAAATAAGAATACTAAATACTGGCCCTATTTAGAACTTAGTAAAAAATTAGCTAATACTTTCCGAAATCCGCTTATTTTTTAATGAAATATAATTATACTATAATAATATTAGTATTAAGAATATTAAAAGAAGTAAGTAAGGAACTTATAATAGCTATATATACCTTATAAAAGGCCTAAACTTCTAAAGTTAGGTCCTAAATAACTATAAGTATTATATTATTAGTACTTAAAGTACTAGTAATAGATTATTTAGTAATTTCTATAATAAGCTTAGTAATAAGATTAATGCCTTAAAAATAGATATTATAGTATTTCTTTAAGAAATTAGTAAGTACCTAAATATATTAGAAAAAACTTATTTTCGGAATACTAACCCAAGTAATATTATTATTTACCTTATTAAGACGGGAAAAAGAATTCCAAAGCTTATTAGTATTCTTCTAGTTTTTAAAAACCTAATTAATAATATTATTTTTATTAATATAATACTATTTAGAATATATTTTAAGAAATTTCTTAAAGATTATAATAGTATCTTTCTAGAACTAGTAAGCCTTTAATAAGTAATAAGAAATCTAAAATTATATTAGCTTTAATAGATATTAAAGCTAAAGAACTTACTAATATATAAGACTTAGAACTCTTATTATAATAGTTATAATTCTTCTTACTAGATATTATAGTATATAAGGTAAAGAAATTAATAAGTAAATACTTGAAATATTTCAAGTATTTACTAGTAATAGAAAAGAAGGCTATAAGATTACTTTTATATTTATTATTATATAAATAGATAATAAAGCCAGAAAAAGATATTATAGAATTAATTAAAAATAATTAAAAAAGACTTAAAGAAGAGTAAAAGAAGAAGCTAGAAAATAATAATAGAAAAAGTTATTATATATATAGTTATTAGAAAAAAAGAAAGTATATAGTAATATAAAGAGGTTCTTTTATAGAAGTAGAGAACTATCTGAATTAACTACTAGTTTTTAAGCTAGTTCTAATTAGAAATTAGTATAACTAATTAATATATATTTCCAGAAGCCTATAAATAATCTCTAGAACCTTAAAAATATTTATATAAATTTCTTATATAAATATTTATTAAATTCTTTCTATATAGCTATTTAGATTATTCTAATATAAGATCTAATAAGTAGTATTAATTTCGTGAGGTAGTACTTTAATACTTTGGATCGAGCTAATTAAAATACTTAGATCTCAAATAAAATTACAATTACTAGCTAGTCTCTATATCTAAGATATAGTTACTCTTTCTTCTCGCTTATTTAGCCCTAATCTAATTAGACGATTTTTATATCTATTATCTAGATTATATTAGTAAACCCACTTTCTAAGATACTAGAAGTTTACCTTA
Source organism: Hyaloscypha bicolor E (assembly GCF_002865645.1). NCBI lineage: Eukaryota > Fungi > Ascomycota > Leotiomycetes > Helotiales > Hyaloscyphaceae > Hyaloscypha > Hyaloscypha bicolor. Next base: position 624,490 of record NW_020194585.1, on the reverse strand, counting down.
ATTAAATATATAATTAATTAAATATTTTACTAGAATAGATTAATAGATTTTAGGAATAAGATTTTAGAAAAGGGATATAGTTATAATATATATAGAATTATATATAACTTAAAGATATATAATAAACCTCGGATATTATAGGTATTAATTAGAGAGATTAAAAGCCTTTTAATATTATAACTAACTATTATTTATATTATAAGTATTAGGCTTATAAATTACTAATTATATATATATTATCGGGGCCTTCTATTTAGAGGGGGCTTCCTTAAACCTTATAGGAGAAATAGAGATTAGTTCTATATTGAATTTAATACTATAGTTTTATAATATACTAATTTATTCTATTATTTTATTACCTACTAATAAATACCTTATATTAATACTAGTTTCAGATAATAAAGGTTTTAGTAAAATTTATTTATATATTTTAATTCGAAATAATAAATCCCAAGAATATTATTTTAGAGATTTTAAATTTATATTTATAAATATTAACTTATAATTCGGTATTCTAGAGCTTTTATAAAACTATTCTAATATATTATTAATACTTCTTCTTATTCTTAGAAAAAATAAATATATTATTAATATAGGCTAAGTAAAAGTTATCTAAATAATTTATTAGAATAGTATTAATATATTATTAAAAAGTTATAGAACTATTATAAAGTTTAAATAATAGAATTACTAGTTTAAAGGATCTATATCTTATCCTAAAAGCTACTTATATTATAGAAGCTAGTTCTATATAGATTTAATTAAAAATATATTAAATATCTAACTTAGTAAATACTAATAATTTAGCTAATTAGTTAAATATCTTAGTAATAAGTAATAAAAGGTAATAATTCTTTTTTATTATAGTATTTAGCTATTAATAATTAATATAAAATTATAAGCTATTATTTTTCTTTTTAATAAATAAGATAAGTAATAAAAAAGAGGAATTAGATAGTTTAATAAAGCTCTTTTTTAGGTTCTTAATAAAATATTCTTATATTTTTTTGAGTTTATAAGAGCTTATTTTATAAAGATAGGCTATTTTTATTAAGAAATCTAGTTTATTAAAACGGAGCTTATAGTTAAAGAACTAAAACTATAGAAATATATCTACTACTTTCTTAGAAAATGCCCTAGCTATATTATATAGCTATATAGGGAGAAATACCTAAAGCTTTTAAAAAATTTTAGAGTTAAAAAATAGAATATTATTAAGAATATCTAATTATTTATATTTAGAGAATATATAAAATTACTAGTTTAAGTATAATATCCGGTAAACTATAGTATTAGTTATTTAATTACTATAGATAATAATAAATATCTCTTTAGTTTATAGCCTTATTTCTTAAATATATAATTAATTTTATTAATAGTAACTAATTCAATTAAATTACTAGGATCTCTAGTATTTAATTAGAAAGTAATTACTCTAATAAAATAAGGGAAATAGCCTAGTAACCTATTTATTTTAAGAATATTAAGATCTAGTTCTTTTTTCTTTACCTAATATTTGGCTTTTCTAATAAGAAGGTCTTATAAAGAAATAAGAAATATATTCTTTTATTTCTCTAATCTTATTTTACTAGTTTTTTTTTAGAATTCTAGTTAGAATATTTTCTAGATATTTATCTTTTTAATATTTCTTATTAAAATATCGGATTTTCTAAATAAAATCTAGCTAACTTATTTTATAATCTTCTAGCTAGTAAAGCTAGTTCTATTAATAATCTAATAAGACATTATATTTTATAAGCTATTTTCTTCTTAAGATTATATTATAAAAGCCGAGATTAGTAATAAATAAATATTATTAAGTTTAGAAATACTAATTAATATCTAGATTTACTATAATTATATATTAAATAGCTTTACTAGATTATTTATTAAAATCTAGTAAGGAAATAGGGGTTTTGAGTTTATATAAAAGTATTTATAATACTTTTATTAGGGGGCAAATATACTTTTAGTTAATTAGAATATATATATTTACTCTAGTATTTACTAAATACTAGAAAATTATAGTTTTATTTTTCTAATATATTTTATATTTAATAAGAAACTAGTTTTTACTAATTAGTTAAGTGAGATCTATAGGTCTTTAGTAAAGCTCTTACTTTAGAAAGGCTATTTTTATATCTAGAGCTAGGCTTTTCCCGACTTATTAATATTATATTTTTTATTAAATAATAAGAATTAGTATTTTTATTATTTGCCTTTAAATTATTAGCTTTTTCTAAATAATTTTCTTTAATAAATATAACTTTATTAGAGTTAGGATAGGCATTTTTTATATATCTAGGCTTTCTATAACTATAATAATAGAAATCCTTAGATTAGTTTAATTTTTTTTTAAATTCTTAATAAACTATCTCTTTTAATTATAAAAATACTAGCTATTATAATTAATTTACTAGATATAGGGTTATAATAGCTCCTTAGTTTCTGGCAGGCTTCTTAATTTAGAGTAATATTTAGTAATAAATAGTTTTTATTAGTTATTTTTCTTAGAATTATTAGTTTTTAATTAAGAGAAGCCTATTTTCTTATTCTATATATTACTTAGTAAAATCCCTAAATAAATTAAACTTCTTATTACTTAAGCTCTTAAATAGTTCGAGATTTATTTTATTTATTAGATTATTATATTAATTATCTAGTAATTTTCCTAGTTTTATTATTAAATAAGTAAATTTTGCCTAGAATACCGGAAATAGCTTATTTCTTTATTTTAGGTACTAGTATATTTCTTTTATTTCCTAGTATTTTATTTCTTTATTTTTACTATAAGCTTATTAGAGAATCTTAAAGATCTATTTAATAATTAAGATCTATCTAACTAATTTAGGTTCTAGTTAATTATAAATAAAGTTACGGGTATTTCCGGTAACTAGTTATATTATATAAATAATTTTTAGTAGTTTATTATTAAATTTAGAAAAGTTTTATATTAGTTTATTTCTTATATTAAATATCTAATTATTAATCTAATAATTATTCTTATTTATAAATAGAGTAAAATTCTTAATTCTAATAAGCTATAGTTAATTACTATAGACTAAAAGCAAAAAGAAGCCTTAGTATTAGCCCCTAAATAATTCTCTTAATAAGAACCTATAATATTTCTGGATATTTACTTACTTATATCTTTACTTTATTATTTTTTCTTATACTAGTTTTTCCTTTATATAAAATTAACTAGTAATTACCTTTAGTTTATTAACTTTCTTAGTAAATTAGTTAATATATAAGTGAAATTTCTAGTAATATTCTACTTATTTATTAGCTATAAAATAATATTTATTAATAAGGTTATCTTATATAAATAATCTAATATATATAAAGATTATAAAATAGGGAGTTATATTAAATAGTAAAAGAGTTTATTAAACTAGCTAGAAAAGAGCTTAAGTAAAGTATAAAGCTTTAGGAAATAAGTATATAGATTCTAACTAAGTAAAGTAATTATACTAGCCCTAATTTAATAATTCTTACTATAATATATTCTCTAGAAAAGCATAATATCGTGTTTTACCTATTTTACCTAATTAGAGAGCTTTAAAATAGTAAAATTCGTCTAATATATGAGTTTTATAGAGCCGTATTAATATTCTAATTTAAATAGGCTTAGTATATATTATTTTCCCAGATTACCAAATTCCAGGGAATTCCTATATAAACTCTTTCTTTTTACTAACTCTAGAGCCTCTAATTAAATGCTTTTCTTTAATATCTTTCTAGAGATCTTTTCCTAAACTTCTAATTATTATAAATATAGTATTTATCTCTTTTTGCGCTATTATTAAGTTAATTCCGGCTTATAAATTCAAGATATTTTTAACCTAAAATATATTCTTACTTTACTTTTTACTAACCTTAAATAATATTAAGTAGCTTGCAAGTTTGCTATAAATATAGCTCTTAACTTATTAATATAAAGCTTACTTTTAATAAAGTATTAAGGTTTAGATTTCTATAATATTTTCTAATACTTCTAGTATTTCTTTACTAAAAATAAAGAAGTCTATACTAAAGCCTTATATTTCTCGTTCTATTTATACTAGTTTTAGAGAGATCCCTTATATAGGTTATTATAAGTTCTTTATACTATTCTAAAGCTTATTTTAACTTAATATAGTCTTATTTGCTCTAAAGGGCAAAAGTAATAGTTCTTACTATAATATTATTAGCTAAGGTTTTTATTACTAGAAATATACTTCTAGTTATTCTTATTTAGCTATTTTAATCTCTTATATTTCTATTATATAGCTTTTTCTTATAGAACTTCTAATTACTAAAAATATTATAAGCTTCCTTTTCTTAATTCTCTTTTATAGATTCTAACTATTTTGAAGTATTTGTCTGCTTTTAGGCACTTTATTTATACTATACTTGAGATTACTAAATCTAATAAAGAAAATAGTAATAAGAGCTTTTTTACTAAAATTTAAGAGGCTATTAATAGAAATAAGAAGTAGTTTAATTAGGTAAAGGGCCTTTTATATAAGCTTATTAATACTATAGTAGAGTGCCTTTAGATCTCTTACTATTAGCTTTTAAGCTCTATTATTTTAATAGATTTTATAAATAAAAAATATAAATAAAAGCCTCTTTTTATATTATTTAATTGTTTTAATCTTTACTCTAATATTCTAAAGATTTAATAAGGCTCTAAAGTTCTCGAATTTAAATTAGAATAGATTTTTTATAAGTTTATTTATAAGTATATTACTTATTTAAAAGTATATAACTTGAAATATATCTTTATTATACTTTTAATATAGCTATATATTCTAGATATTAATATAATAGAGCTTTATAGTAATTCTTTTATTTTATCTAATAATTAGTTAAATAGTTTACTTATTATTATAGAATATAGTTTAGAGCTCTTTAAGATCTAAGCTTAGATTCCTAAATAGCCTCTAGAGAGCTATAGTCTCCTTTACTATATAAGTAACTTTATATATTTCTAATTTAGTTAAAGAAATAATTATAGCACTTTATTAAGTGGCTTTCTATAATATTAAACCTCTAAATAAGGAGATTATATATCTATAGCTTAATTATTATATATCTAGATTATTTATATATAAAGTATTAGATATAATTTATAGCTATATTTCTTTATATTTCCTATTATACTAAATTACTAAAAACCGGGTTCTAAACAAGTATTAAAGAGCCTAATCTATAGCTATAAAGTGCTCTGAAGCAGGGTTTATTAAGAACTAAGAAAGTACTAAAGTAATAAAAGCTATATCTGGCCTAATTATAATTATAGTATAGAATAGTAATCTAATTTTCTTCTAATATATCTTGATTTAATATAGATAAGCTTAATTACTATATCTCTAAAGATTAATTTCAGATAATAAAATACTAGAGTACTTTCTATTTATTACCCTAAACTTCTTAGTAATCTTCTTAATATAGGTATTATAAACTAGCTAGAGCTTTTTAGCTTTCTAATTTCTAATTATATAAATCCCTAGAAACTATTTTATATCTTATATATTATAAAGCTTATAAACTCTCTTAATCTAAGTAATAATTAATTAAGTATATACTTTATTATTCTTATAGTAAAGTATTTAAAAGTTATTTATATAGAAAATAATAAAAATCTTATAATTTATATTTATATAAATATAAGGCTCTTTATTAAGTCTAGAGAATCTAATTCTCTTAAGAATATCTATCTAGTATTTATACTATAAAATAGGAAAGTCTTATAGCTTATATAGAGCTCGATTTACTTCTACTATATCTTAAAACTATCTAGTAGCTTATATATTATTATAGGCCTATTAGAATCTCTTTCTATATTAATAAATATATTTATAATATTAAATTATTTTATTTTCAGATTAAAATAAGCTATAATTATACTAGTTATTCGGAAAGATCTTACTATAAGTATAGTAGTATATATAAATAGAAGTAATACCTTCTTTTAGAGATTTCTATAAACTACTAGCCTTAAGTAATACCGAGTAATATATCTATTAGAATTAATTTTATATATAAATACTTATTTTAAAGAAATTAGAAATATACTTGCTTTATTACTAGAAATAATTCTCTAGTAATTTCGAGCTTTAAAGTTATTAATTTCTAGTTTAGTATCTAATTTAAAGTATTTCCTAACTAGATATTTCTCTAGATTATTTCATGTCTTTAGAGCCTTTAGAAAATTATTAATATGAATTTTTATTATTATTATATTACCTGAAGTGCTTTATTTTAGATATACTTTTAATTAAATTATTACTATAATTATAGTATATATAATCTTATAATTAAATTTCTTCTTATAATTCTCTAGCTAATTAGGTTAGAGAAACCCTAAAAGAAACTCTAAATAATTAATCTAATTTAATTCACTTATTATTTATAGTAATATACTTACTATAGTAATTATACTATTACTAGCTTTATCTAGATCTCTGTCCTAATTATTTCCCTTATATAAGTATATTTGAATTAGCCTATTTCTAGTTTTAATAATTAGCTTCCTTATCTATTTTTTCTTTAGTTTTACTATTTAATTTTCTACTTTAGCTAAGCTATTTACTTTTTTTTTATAAAGAATTCTTCTATTTCTATTAAGCTATTTACTTGTTTTATAAGTAAGCTTCCTACTTTACTTATAGAAGCTATTAGTAAACCTTATTATTAGTTCTAAAAAGATTCTTTTCTGCTTTTATTAGTTTAGTATATTTCTCTAATAATTCCAATATACTTTATTATATTTCTCTCTATAATACTAAGCCTTCTTAAGAGCTTAGTACTTTTATTTCTACTATTTCTAGGCTCTAGTATACTTTCTAGCTCTAGAATACTTTATGGAATTATAAGTTCTATTTTTAGTAAGGCTATAAAGCTCTCTATTCCCGAGTTATAACTAATTAGTATACTTATAGGCTCTTCTAATTATTAGTTTATTTACTTATTATTCCCTAGTTTAGGCTTATTTTCTATTTACTCTAATAAGTTATTATACTATAATTTCTTATTTTTAAAGATTAATTTAGTATTCTAAATCTTATTCTCTAAAAGTAGTTCTATTATATCTTTTATAATTTCTATATTATAACCTTTAGTATATTTATAATTCTTTTTATAAAATATATTCTTATTAAATATAATATTATATATAATAATTACTTTATTAAATATAAGAATCCAGATTTTATAAATATTAGATATAATATATCTAATTAAATATCTAATATATCTATATAATATAATCTTAAATACTTTCTTATTTTATTTTACTTTATAGTCCTTAATTATTAGATATACCCTAGAATTATATATATAGATCTTATTTTAATTAGGCCTAAAATTAATTATTATTTGAGCTATAAGCTCTAGATTATACTAACGGAAATAATTGCGAAATTACGAATTAAATACTTTATTTAGTATTTTCTAATAGTTTATATATAAGAGGCTTTAATTATATAAGTAAATTATAGCTATAAAGCTTTCCGGCTATAGCTTTTTAGGTAAATTAGCTATTAAGTATATTATAATAGCCTTATTTATAATCTTCTGCCCTACTTATTTAGTATTACTATTTGGCTTATATATATATAAAAAAGAAAACTCGATTTTAATACTTTCTTTCTTTATCTAGATTTAATAGGCTAATATTTCTTGAATTAAAATAACTACTTTTTTCTAATTATACTTAATATAAGTAATTAAAAGGTTATATTATTTATATATCTATTACTTAAAATCCCTAATTATATTAAATATTACTAAATTCCCTTTATTTTATAAAAAGTATCTAAAGATCTTTTTATTAAATTTATTCTTAATTATTAGAATTCAGCTCAAATTATTATAGCTATTTAAGTAATTAAATAAGTTTTATAAGATTTTCTAAAATAGTCGAGTAAACTTTCTTTTAGTTAGCCTATATAAGATTACTTGCCTAATATATATCTGAGTATAAAATTCGTATATAATTCTTATTAGTCTATTAATTTTCACGTTATATATATAATTAATAAGCTTTTATAGAGTTTTATAAGCTAAATACTTTACTCTCGCATATTATTTTTCTTCTAAATTATTTCTTGGCTTGAGATATTCCCTTAATCTCTTATATTAAGCTCTAATTAAATATTTAAGTATTAGAAATATAAGTATATTACTAGTACTAATAGGAATTTCGATTGAAATATTAGAGTAAGTAAAGAGCGGCTTATATTTAAGGAAAACTAAATTAAATCTATACTTTAATTATATTAATATTATATTCTCTTTATAATCTTCTAATCTAATTATAAGATTATATCTATAATATTAAGCTTTCTTTTTTACTAGGCAAGCTTTAGAAATAATATTTATATAAAATCCTTTAATAACTATAATATTATAAAGGATTAGATCTTTAGTATATAGTTCTAAAGATCTATTAATTACGTTTTTAATTATATAAGTACTATATCTAATAATTAGAAGACTAGTTATTTCTGCTTTTATATAATTATTAATTTTTGCTTTAATAAAAGTACTAGAATTAATTAGATTCTTACTATTAACTAGATATATAGTACTATAGTTATTTAATAAGGTGCTCTGAAAAAGCAGATGTCTTAAGAAATTAAGTATTATATAGATTTCTTAATCTGGGCTTTGGATTATAAGTATTAGATTTACTAGAGTAGTATTAAAGTTCTTAGGAAATTGGGTTCCGGATACTTTGGGCTTCTTTTTAGAACTAGTACCGGGTATTAGTTTCTTTATAGCTCGTTTACTAGTAATTTTTATACTATATTTCTCTTCTAGCTAAGGTTTTAGATTCTTCTAATATTCGGTTAATAGTCTTTCCCGGATCTTTCTAATTTGTTTCTTATTAGGCTTGAATTTTATTCAAGTTTTATTTAATCCGGTAATTATAATTTCTATAGTAATATAGCTAAGTAGGTTCTAGTAATATTTAAGGTTCTTAGACTTCTTATAAGGGTATTTATAGTACTTATACTTATCCGAATCGGGTTTACTAGCTAATTCTTTACTAGTTCGATTCCCGAGTATAATAAAGATTATAGAAGCTTCTAAGTATTTAGTATTCTAATTTTCTAAAATAATTCAATTAAATACCTGGCTATATTATTTAAGTATAAGAATTAGAAGCCCTAGTTCGTCTTTATTATATAAATTACTAAGCTATTCTATTGCCTATATTAGTGCAAGCTTCTACTAGAGGGCTATTAAGAACTCAATTACTACTAGAGTACCTTTAATTTTAGTAATTTTAAGAACTCTAGCTCTATTAAGCGCCTTCTTCTAATTAGTAAACTAGTATTTTGGGCTTATTCTTCCTTTACTTACTTATAGTAGAACCGAGCTATATACTCTCCAAGTAGTAGTAATTTATACTATATTTATAGAATTATATTTCGTTAATAAAGCCTTAAGAATCTTATAAATAGAGCTCTATTTACTTTCTTTAAATCCCAAAGTAAAATTTATAAGAATCTTTATATTAACTATTTAATAAAGCTATTACCTAATTATATAGTAGTATATTAGCTTATTTATCTAGTCTAGTTTCTTGATCTTATAGTTCCGTAAGAGCGCCGAATAGTAATCTCTAATATCCCCGAATATTACAGGCTATAGAAATACTAGTTTTAATTCTTTCTTAATTATAGGTCGAGTATTCTTATTCTAATTCTCTGCTTTAACTTAGTATCTGGTATAGCGAGCCTCTATTTCCTTTAGTATAAGCTCGTTAATTATAAGGGGAGGCCTGGAAAGAGCTACTATATTCGTTTTAATTACTTTATTATTAAATAAGTTAATCTTATCTCAAATGCTCTTATTACTAGCTACTTTATAGAAAGCATTAAACTAGTCTATCCAGAAACTGCAGTTCTTTAGGGCAATAATCTTTACTATAGCTTCTGATATAATTACAATTAAACTTTTAGAAACTATAGGAATTATAGAAATGGGTTCTATTAATTAGTTAATACCGGAAATGCGAACTAAAGTATAATTTTTCGAAGAATGAATTAAATAAGCTCTTAAATACTCTCTGTAGTATACTAATTAGAAAGCTTATTAGTGTAAGGCCGGGCTTATAACTAATATATATAAAGATTATAGAGTAGGAAGTTATATTAAATAGTAAAAGAGTTTATTAAACTAGCTAGAAAAGAGTTTAAGTAAAGTATAAAGCTTTAGAAAGTAAGTATATAGATTCTAACTAAGCGAAGTAATTATACTAGCCCTAATTTAGTAATTCTTATTATAATATAATCTTTACTAGGCCTTATTTATTTTTAAAGTATTTATACTAATTTTGAGTTCTAAATTAGCTAGCTATTTTTTAATATTTTTTTCTAAAATAGTATTATAATAGCTTTCTTAGTAATATAGGTTTATAATATTAAAGTCTAGCTTCTCTATTTTATTATACTAGAGCCTCTTATCTAATATACCTATAATAATAATACTTGGCCCCAGGCTATCTATAATAGCTTTAGAAGAAATATTAGTTATAGAGATAAATACTAAGTAAGTTCTTCTTATTTAATATTAGTAAACTATAACTAATTATTATCTTATCTAGTTTTAAGTTAGTAAACTAAAACCGACTATTATCTTTTCTTATTTTAAATTAGTAGACTATTACTAATTCTTCTTATACTAGGAAAAGGGGCCGGTTCTTTTACTCTTATTAGTATCGAGGAAATATTATCTGCTCTAGTTAAGGGCCAAATTCCGAGGTTAATCGGATTATAGAGAATAGTATCTTTTTTCTTTTATATTAGCAGAGAACTAATTACTAGAAGGGGAGCATTATCTGCTCTAGTTAAGGGCCAGACTCCGAGGTTAACTAGATTATAGAGAATATTATACTTCTAGCTAAGCTCTCTAGTTCTTTATAGTTCAAAGAGGTTATCGAATATTAAAAGCGGTATTCTGTCTTTACTTTTCAAGAATAAATACAAGTTCTTTGCCGGTAGTATTATATTGCCTCTATAGGCCGAGTCGAGTAAGCTTAGTATTATATAACGGCGAAATTAATATAATAGTTAAAGGCTCAAAGTTTAAAGAATCTCATATATTAGAAAATACTAAGCTATGAAATAAAGTAGGGAGAATGCCTTAACCTTTAGTATTATTCCGCCCAAGTAATTCCGGCTTAGCTTTATTTTATACCTGTTTCTAATATCCTGTCCTTAGCAGATCATGCCCTTATACTAGCCATTATAGCCCTATTACATTAATAGTATTAGTAATAATTATATTATCTATATTATATAATAGACTATTAAATAGAAATATAATAGTATAGTAATAATAGTCTACATTTATACTAATCTTTATACTAATCGGTTTATAATTAAACTAGAAAGCGAGATATTCATATAATAGGGCTCGCTTAATAGCTGGGGCCCACTTTTATTAACGATAATTATTAATATCGATCGTTTATTAATCGATTAGCCAATAACGATTATTAATCGATAATTACGATCGATAATTTATCGGAGCCCACACTATTACTAAAACCTGTTTGAAAATTGTTCATACACTTTACGCTGAACTATTCTAATAAACAGGTTGTGTTTCTCTATTCAAATTATTGCCAGCTCAACCTTGTTCTATCGCTTTGTCCAATCAATGAATACTCCGACGTACAGCACATGGTGATTTCACTAAACGAACGCTGTTTCTAATAGACAAACTTCTAAAGCCGAGCACAATTTGTCCCCCTTGACAGCCCCTTGAAACTGGCTAGCAAATGTGACTACAGAGTGGAATCCAATGCCCATTTTCTCAACAAGTTCATCGACGTCGGTACCCCTGTGAGATACACTACTTTCGCAGGTCTTGCTCTCTCGCCGCTTCCTCAAAAGGAGGTGCTTTGGGAGGTTCAGAATGTTGAAACATGGAGGAGAGAATTTGATATAACTCTAAGTGAGAAAAGCCTGTTTGTCTTGTCGAATGATGACTAATTAGTGAAGGGCTCTTGGAATATGCTGGAATATGCACAAGTGCTGTTAATTGGAGGGAATGGTATGCGGAGATGGATTTTTTTTGTACTTTGATCACGATTGCCTCCTCTCTTCCACGAAGTATTAGTTAGAGCTTTAGCAGTTGAAAGCAATATTTGAAGCTGAATTGCCGTGGAAAATATGGATTTCCCTGGATGTATACGTGCTGAGCGGATAGCAATGACCTCAGAAACTCATAAGCGCGACACTAAATCTGCACATAAGGCCCGCTTCCCCTCAAATTTGAACTAGGACTCAGGTGCCCCCTCTCTTAAAATAAACTATTAGGGCCAGGAAGTCAACGTGCGCTCATAGTAGATTTATGTCGAAATATACCCTACTTGAGTGGTAGACTTCTACCCCCTTCGCGTGGAGATATTCAGGATCTCTGAATCTTTCGACTGAGGTCCGTTTTCAGTTCACGGGTGGAGAGTATATCCTCAGGTGCCCAGGGTGGGGACAAGCTGCAGTAGGGCCGCGATTCTCTTACGTAAAAGAGGTGCGCATCCGAAGACACGTGCACCGCTTTTATAAAGAAGTAATTACTCTTCGTCTCCTCGCCCAATCGCAGCTTCCCTCTGCTCTTAGCAAAGAATTAATGCCCAGGCCATCCCTCGAATTCTTGTTCTCCAATTCTAATCTCCAAAAATAATATCCCATTCTCGTTTCACTATCGTTTCTGCCATTCGTCATTATCATATGTTACGTTTCCTCTTTTCCCCTCCGTTCCATCGACTATCAAACAGACAGCTCAAAAAACTTCTCCTTCTCCTTCTCCACACCTTCTCCTTGCAACTCCACCCTCTTCACGGGACTCTTCGGCACCAAGTTAAACACCATTCCATCCACAAATACATCTCTCCCTGCATCCCTATTGTTCTCGTCCCCACGCCCACCCCTCATCTTAACCGGGGGAAGCGGATTCAGTGGACTCACATCGCCCACATCGCGATACCCTTGGCCAAACCCTCCATTCCTACTCGCAACATCCCTCCTCACAAACGTATTCGCATACCTCCCCTCACCCCCTCCAAGCTCCATCCCCATCTTCCCGCCATCAACATCACTCCGCCAATCCTCACTATTATTACTAGAATGAGATAATTTCGACCTCTGACTTATACTCCGCGCAATCCCCGGTGGAAGCAGTGTATCTTCCATGGAAGGAAGGAGCGGAGAAGGAGGTGGGTACTCTGCTTTACCCAGGCGGTGATTGCGGAAGAAGCGGCGGATGAAGAAGAGGCAGACTACGGAGAGTACTGCTGCTCCAACTGTTTTTCATCTTCATCAGCCTCTGTCTTATCTCAAATCTTAAAACCAAAAACAGAGGGGAGGGGAGATTCACCAGCCGCAGAAATCCCAATAATCCTCGTGGTATTACTATGCTTACTAGAAGTAGCAACAACGCCATTTGCGCCCGTCCCACCTCCATTATCAACCGTCCCGCTATTAGTACCCGTATTCGTTCCTGTGTTTCCTCCTGTGCCTGGGAGTCCGACACCAGAACTCGAAGGTTCGCTATCTGGGGCGGCGGTGAAGGATGTCAGGAGCGTGGTTTGAAGGGTCGTAGATGGTTGTGTTTGAGTGAGTGAAATCAGCGAGGAGGGTGAGTGTGATGAGATGCTTAAGGGTGGCGCTTGGGTGGCTGTGGATGGTGGGATGGTTGTAGATACTGGTGGGGCTGGTGCAGCGGTGGAGGTTGCTGTATGTGGGTTGGCTCCTACTCCGAGAGATAGCACGGGAGCTGAAGTAGGACCTGATCCGACGCCCAGGAGGGGTGCAGTGGAGCCGCCTAGCGGATCAACACCAACGGATAATAGGGGTGCGGTGGTTGGTCCCGATCCGACACCTAGAAGTGTACCGGTAGGATCAATGCCAACGGATAGAAGAGCCACTGGAGTTGGTCCTACACCAGCACCAATCAGAGGCCCAGAAGTCGGAGCAATACCCACGGAAAGGAGAGGGTCGGATGTTGGTCCCAATTGTACGCCCAACAAGGCTCCTCCATCAGCGGATGATGATCCTGAATCGCCTCCCAGTGTGTCAAAAAATAATCAAAGCTAATTAATTAGAATTAATTATAATTAATTATAATTGAGTATGATTTGATTAGCTTGATTTTCATGATAATTAATTATAATTAATTATAATCATCACGTGATAATACAAAAGTATACTTTCTTAGGCATTTTTAAAGATTATTAAATAACTAATGACTATATTAATAAACTATAAACAGAACTTATGAAACATATATAAGAGTATAAAACTAGTCTAAATCTGGAATAAAAAACTGGTTATCCTCCTTAGAAACCTCCTCTTTATCTTTTTTATCTTTATTTTCTTCCCTTTTTATTTCTTCTTCCTCGTTTATAAATACCCCCCAGCTCTTAAGACATATAATCTTCTCAAAGGTACTCTTATTAAGTCGATTACGTAGTTTAGTATTAATAAGAGCCCCTTGTGAGAAGAAACGCTCGCTAGCAGCGGACGAAGCGGGTATTCCTAAGTACTTCCTTGCTATAAGGGATAAAATAGGAAATCTAGCTTCATTAGCTTTCCAATAATCTAAGGGCCGAATCTATAGCTAAATTAGTACTTATATATAAATAAATTATAATAAAGGGATTAGTAGTTCCTAAGAAAATTTGAAGTGAAGTAAGTGAATTTTACGTACTTTTTTATCTGCTCTCTTTTCTTCTAAATACGTTATTAATTCATCTTCTATTATATCCTCTTGATTATTTATATAAATATCAAGTTCGTCTTCGTCGAAATCTTCCATAGACGTATCAGAACTAGAGTCTTGAGGATTGGCTATTAAATAGTCTCGTTTATATCTATATAAAAATTAGTAATTTAAAAATTTAAAAGTTAAATAAAAATATATACTTATACATTATAGTCTGTTTCAAGCCTATTATATATATCAGATACCATTCCGGGAGCTAATCCAATTCCGGCTAGTCCTGCTCTTTTAATTCGAGGATCAAGAATAAGAGCTAAATATAAAGCTTTACTTTTATTATCTAAAATGCCGGTTTTAGGATAATATTTTCGAAGCTTAGCTATTCCCTTATTAATAGCGTTTTCGAAGGTTTTATCCTATTTAAAATTAGTATATTTATTAATATAATAAGAAATAAAAGAAGAAAACTTACTTTAAACTCTCTTTTAAAACCTTTAAGTTTATTATATATTTTATATACTTCAGGTATAATATAATATATAGTAGGGTAGTTTTCGGCTTGTAATTTAGTCGTAGCCTTAACAAATATTGAAATTATATTTAAAATATTATTTAAATAAGTAATTTCAATATTAGTTAAAACTAGACTTTTATTTTTAAAAGCCTTAGATTTCGAGCTATTAATTACTACTTTAATAGCTTCATATATATATAAAAAGTCTTTTAATATATAATAAGTCGAAGACCACCGCGTTTTTTGATCTATAAATAATTAGTATTAATAAATAATTAAATAATTAAATAATTAAATAATTAAATAAATAAATAATTACTTACCGAGTTAAGGGAACCGAGCATTTTCTATATTAAAAGCTTTAATCTGAGCTTCTAATAGCCGTCGATTTTCCTGATTATATTTAAGACCTATAATAGTCTTTCTAATCTTTCTCCAAATTAATAAATCTATAATTTATTAATAAATCTCTTATAAATTATATGAGAAACTTACTTATTACTTGTTCTACTTCTTCTCCTTCTTCTCTTTCTTCAAGTTCGTCCTTTTCTTGCTCGTATAAATCTATAGAATAAGAAGTATTATAATCGTTCTTAATAAGAGCTTTTAAGATATCTTGAATTACTAAGTTTAATATATGAGCTATATAAGGAATATCTCCTTGAAATTTAATACCTTCCTTATTATAATGCTTTATAAAAGCTTGTAATAAGATATTGTTTAAGCTAGCATTATCTCGAGTAATACTAAATAAAATATATTAGTAATTTTTTTTTAAAAAAAAACAAGATTTATATTACTTACCTAGTAATATTATATTCGATACTATAGGCTTTTAAAGTTTCTAATAGAACCGAATTCATATATTTACCGCTATGAATATCTTTTAAATCTTTTATAGCTAATAAATAAGATTTTAATTTAAAATTCTTATTTATAAAATATCTAAAAATTAAATTAGTAAATATTTTTATTAATAATTATTAATAAGAATAACTCATATAGTAATTCCTAAATAAGCCTTCTGATTTATAGCTGTCCAGGCATCTAAAATAATAGAAAAAGCACTATTTAATAAGATATTATTCGATAATTCTTCTTTAATAAGATTACTATTATTATTATATCTTAAAGTAAGCTCATCTATAAGTACTTTAGAATATAAAGGTAGTACTTCACTATATAAAAGTTAGTTATATATTAATATAAGTAATTTTTAAATAAAACTTACTAGTTTAAATATTAAAGTAGCTTTTTAAAGCTTGGAGTCATAATTACTCTAAAAGAAATATTATTATTAACTATAAAGTCTAATAATAATCTTTTAAAGTAAACTATAGTAAAGCTTTCACTAGTTTGACTAGTGGCTTTACTAAACGATTCGGTAATAGACATTTGATTAGAGTCTTAAGAAGTAGCTATAAAAATTATTAGTTATTATTTTATAATTAATATTAATTACTTACGAAGTTCATTGACCTTTAATATAGCATCTATATTAACTGACTTATGCGTAGTAAGGTAGTGAGCTTTATAATTGCTTATTGAATTACCGATTCGTTAATTTTTGAATTTTTTACTATAATTATATTAGTTATTTAAAATTAAATTAATAATATATATTACTTACGTACACCCCTTAAAGAGGCATCGAACAGTAACTGTTCGATAATTATTAATATTTTCCGGATTAGCTTTAGGAGAGTCTAAAGTCTTTTTCATTAAGCCAAGCTTAAAAATAGGAGGTTGTTTCGAAATTGGTTCTAGTTCGAAATCCTCTTTATTTTGGAGGATATTAAGGTTAATAGTGGATTGCTGAGACATTTTCGAATATATCGAGTAATAATAAGTAAGTTTATAGTCGAAAGCTTCTTAATTGGAGCTATAGTTATTGAGATATTTATATGTGAAGTAAAAAGAAAAGGGAGTAACAAGAGGAAAATCACTTATTTATATATAAATTCTCTGGAATCTAGAAGATTCTTTAATAAGCATCTGATTAGTTATAATCCCCTAATCTCAAAGCATCTATTTGTAAGAGGGCTTATTTTTAGCTATTTTATTTATAATAATTCGATTTATAAGGTGGCGAGGAATTACTAGAAAATCGAGGAGGTTCTAGCGCCTTCGGCTCGTGCCGCTTCGCTTACCAAGCGGCGCGATACCCGATTTAGTAAGGAACGCCTGAAGCGATACCTAATGCGGCTAGCCCAAAACCTTATTTGCGCTTCCGAAGCTCCGGAGTCATGTGCGTAGTCACGTGATGATTCTAATTAATTATCTCTGATTATCTTTGATTATAATTAAGTATGATTTGATTAGCCTGATTTTGACTTGATTTGATTTGAGTAGGGGGGTCTAATCAACTCAAACCTAATCATTTGACACACTGTCGCCTCCCAGAACGGGTGATAGAAGACCACTCGCTACACTTCCAACTCCTCCTAGAAGACCGCTGTCGGTAGATGGAACCGAGCTCTACGGATCTATGAGCCAATCTCTTGAGAATTTTCGAAATTCACTTACGGTTGGCACTGGAGCGGCAGCCGGTGTAGCAGCAGGAGCATCACCGCTTCCTAGAATCCCACCCAATAATCCTCCATCTGGAGGAGCAGCAGCGGACGCAGTCGATGATGGCGCATCGCTTCCACCTCCGAGAAGCCCACCCAACAACCCATCTCTCAATGAAAGAAAGTCTCTCCTACTTCGTCTCTCGACGCTTTCCCCAGCCACATCCCTCCGCCAAATATTAGGCCTCATCCTAAGTAATTATAAAGAAAGAGCCGGCTTAGAAGAAGAGGAGGAGGGTCCTGCCCGATTTCGTAAATCGTAACTAAAAGATCATACTATTAAACGTTGCAGTACCGTACGTCGTGTTGGAGAATACAGAAAGGAAGGATCAAAATGCAACAGACAAAAAAAGGGTCGAAGCAACGAATACGCATGCTGAAAGCTGTCAGCTTCCTCATCCTTGAAACTTGATATATAGGCAGGGCGGTCATTCTGCGCCCTCAGGACGTTTTGCGCCCTGCAGCCTTCCGCTCAATGCGCAAAGATATCGGGGAAAGGGGTGCACACAGCCTCCCGGGAGAACGCTAATCGAACCAAACGTCGGTTTGCTTTGCGTTGCTGCAGAAAGAAGAAACCCCTGAAACTGAAGATCGTGTTTTGGAGACCGAATGTGGTTGAGGTCGACCACTCGCTTAAACCCCCTACTGGCTCGCTAACGGCCTCAAACCTGCTGTATATTCACCTGTCTGTGCGGTCTATGCTAGACGGACACGCGGGAAGCATGACGAGCGCGAATAGATCGATCTGATGAAAAGCAAATATGTTAGGGTGTGGTTTATAGGCAGTGCCTCGCTTGTCAATCTTCATTAATGACGTCGCACGGTCACGACATATTGAGTATTGATTGGAACACGGTATCCCGCCTCACGACCGATTTGGCAGCGCCTTCGCAAAGCTTGCTCATTCTGTGGCCTGATGCTGCGCATTAATATGGAGAACCGCCGGCTATCATCTCCCGTCAACACTCAACTAGTGACTGTCAATACACGATGGACCTGACTTCAAAGTAAGTCATGTGATATTCACGTGACTATCAAAACAATCCCACTTCAAATGTTACGTTCCGACGAGTAGGGATCCTAGATTGCTGGTTCACTTATTGAATGCCGATATGCTCCAATTTGGGCTCGTCAAGCCCTGTGACCACTTCACCATCCATAACGTTCTGAACATAACACTCCCCAACAAGCTTCAGCCCACCATTTTTCTACGTCAACACGAACGGCACAGAGATTCGGGAAATGATAAACGGAAGATCCCCATTCTTTGCTTCCAAAGGCGTCAACCTAATATATCCCGTGTCCAGTACCAAAAACCTGCGACCACGGCAAGAGCGTAGCATCTTCCCGAGCTGGCGTATGTAACTTGGCGGGAGACTCTTCATCCATTTCCGAATTGGAAACCTAGATTCTTCGTTGCCATCATCAGTAACAAATCGCTCGACTACCCGTTTGAGAACGTAAGAGTACACGACATCACCGGTAATGACTGTGTATTCGAAGATGCCGTCAGCTCTTCCATCTATTCGATCGTTGTCACTGCGTGTAGTAACGGTACCTGCCACAAGCACAGGTCTAGAAGAATTTCCAGTGCCAGGTGCTAATTTCACAGGGAATTATTTGCCAAAGTTTCGAAGTACACCCATGGCTGAAGAAAGTGCTTTCTATAACGAAGTAATAGTAATTATATTATATTATATAACTATATAATTAAAATCTATATTAGAATAACAGTGATTTTATTAGGAAATCACTTGTTTATTAATATTAGTAATAAAAATATTTACTCTAGTGTGGTGGGGATTTTGACTCTATGGTCACGTGCCCGATCAGGTGACCTCCGGACGTCCATACGTCCGGTTTCATATATATTACCCGCTCTCCTTCTTAGTTCTTTAGAACAAACCAACCTTCACTCCTTAATTCCACTTCTCGTACGCTGTAATCCCACGCTATAGAAGCCCATTCTATCTCTATAATTACTACTTGTTTTATATCCCTATTATACTAGTAATAATAAAGCAAATAAAGCTAGAGAAATCAAAAGTATTTTAATATATATTTGAAAATTAAAACAAATAACCTTAAATTATAGTTATTATACTTTATATATTCTAGTTAAGTAAAAGTTGTTTAGTTTAAAGTGTCTTGAAATTAAAAAAGTATGGATCTTGCTATTAGAATAGAAGTATTATCAAATTTAAACGCTATATTATACGTTTATACTAAATTTCTGAGTTCTTCTTATATTCATATATATACTTGAAATCTCACTTCTGGGTTTGCTATTGTGGTACCACAATATCTCCCTCTTAGCTTCACTCAAACAACACACGCACTACACTCCTTCAAAATGCGTCCGACTTAAATTCTTCTTGCCCGCATCATTCAAATCATACTTCACACTAAAATGGTTCGTCATCATAATCCCCTGCTGGTTCGGCAGTATATTCTCCTCGCTATCATTCCTCAAGTTCATTCCTTTCGACGTTTTTGTCGCGGAAGCGAAGGCGCGAGAGCGGACGGCTCCGGTGCCACTGAGCCTGGTGTTCGTGTCGGATCGTTGGATATAACCCGCTCCGATGCTCCCGCTGGCGTAGACGATGTGGAATACTTTGACGAAGAATGGGCGGATTGCGGGAATGCAGGCTACGATGAAGATTACCCACATCTCAGTTCTATAACGTTTGTGTTAGTAAAAAAATTCGAATGGGATTATGTTGTAGACGAAAGGAATGGGACTTACGCGGCCCATATATTTAGACTTGCGAGTTGGACTGTTCCCTTGTGTTAGTGCTGCACCCTTGAAGAGGCAGAAGAATTTCTGAAGTTGGAGGTTGGAGTTGGAAGGATGGTCTTACAAGTAATGTCTGAAGTTGCGGTGAGCGTACTCAGTTCTCTGGTCTTAATAGATGCACAAACGGCAGCACTGCATTTAGGTTAGAAGTCGGGATCCAAAACACAAACATGGAGAAGTCTTACACAACACCAAAGCCAAACAGGGTCATGAGCCCAATTTTAACGTGAAGCTGCATCTTAGGGTTCCAAAAGATAAAGATTGGGTATATAGCTATAGCCAGGTCCAAGAAAGCACCAAAGCCTAACGAGCCTACCGACATAAGTCCATGGTTTTAGGGCATTTCGCTAAGAAACGAACCCCATAACTATTTTGGACACTTTTAATTTATATTCAGAATTGAGTTTAAAGGCCTTCTAAACTCATTCTGGCTTTTGTTATTTTATGCGCTTGAATTATATAAGGTTTTAATCTATAGTTATCGAGAAATCGTGAAGTGAAGTGCGCGACTTCGGTTTTTGCGATGCCTGAAAACACCGCTAAAACCATGGACTTATGTCGGTAGGCTCGTAAGAAGCAAAGTGTCAGCAAAACCTGCCTAGGTGCGGAAATACGTGTGGCTTACTCCCTTGAAAATACCCATACATCTGATTCCTAGCACGGCCAGTGCAGCTGCCAGGAATAGACTCATCCCATAACTTCGCCGTGGGCGTACATTGAACCCAAATGATAGGAAGAACGATGACATTCACAACCACATTGCTCCCGGCGAAAATCCACAGGACCCATCTGCGTGTTCCATGGACAGCGGATCCTTCAATCTGCAAGATTAAAGAGATGGTTGCGAGTTTGCCGGTGGAAATTGCGATGGTAACAAAGGTGGTGAAAATCCATTGATAGAGTTCGTTCTTGACAATAGTTTGAGGAGAATCTGCGAGGAGAGTCGCTAGATGTTCACCAAGCCCGTAGCTCACCAAAATGGTTAGAAAGACGGTTGCGAAAATGGCGAGTAGCTAACACCATTCCATTGAGCTTTGATTATACTAGTTGAGTGTGAGAAAACGAAACTCACATAGGTAGTTAAGCACCACCAAAAATCCGATTTCCAGCGCTTCGTGATCCATCCGTTTGTGTAGACCCTCAGCGCAAAAGCAACAGTACCGAGCCCACATTCTGCCCAAGTTACAGCCAGCGCTGTTGCACCGAGGGAAGATTGGTTTGGTCTTACGAGTGAAGTCATAATAAGAGAAGCCTTGTGCTTATTCAATTGAGAAATGGATCGACAGAGATCAGCAATGAGACGGGGGTTTCGATCAAATATCTCGACAACCCCCTTTATATAAGCATAATCTAGATCATGCTCTCCAGAGTGGGCGATCACCATAGGAGTTCGAGGAGACCATTGTGGCGTTCTGGGGCAGGTGCCTGGGCGAATAGGAAGACAGACCAGCTTCGTTCCAGCATCCAAGCGGCACTTTAGAGTTGGCAGACTCCTCTTACCACGCCCGATTCATGCATAGAATTCACATGTAATGTTTCATTTTTTTATTGGTCGCTAATTTGGTAATTTAAGTTTGGCGTGGAGGCTATCCCGCGCGGGAGATCTGTTAAGTGTTAAATGAGTATTTCCCGAAAGAAAGTTCCAAGCTGGGTAAGGGGACCTGGACTTTTTGGCTGCAGTGCTGCACGAAGATGTTTGGAATTCATGGATCCTTGGTAGCAGAGCGCATGGCATCTCTGTCAATTTCATATCAAACACGAGTTTAAATTTTGGGGGGGGGGGGGGTTTCTGGTATCTCTTTTGAGAGCAGCCATGAAAATGGGTGACGAACGGAAGAATTTCTAGCTAGCATTCACCGACATTTCTGCTACCATTTCATTGAGTAGAAAACTGAATAGGATAATCAGAAAGGGCGAATAGGCTGCTGGAGTCTTTTTTTTAGATGCTGGTGATGAAACTAATTCGTATCTGCAAACTCAATAACAATGTACAGAAACCTAAAAGAGTTTCAAGGTTAGGACTCTGCGAAGCACAGATCTTCAGATAAATAAACCAATAAACATTCTTCCCCCTAAGAAATAAAACTCTCCATACATAACTTAATAACATTTTCAAAGCAGTTCCAACGTATCTACCCTAACAAATGTAGCGAGACAGCTACAGACAGGAGATGAAAGCCGATAGAAAGTTCGCATTGATTGATTTCTTGTCTGCGCCAGCCTGAAACCCCCCCGCTCTCGTAACATAAGCCTCCTGACTCCAGTCGCTCTCCAAATTTTTCTCCTCCCCGGCCAACATTCGCGAACAGCACCGCTTTTGACTTTCGGTAATTGGACACTTGACACAAGTCCCCAAACCTAGACCAAATAATGAAGACGGCATATGGACGCAAACATTATCAGCAGAGCTTTGAGCAGTACCCGTATTGGAAGTAGTAGATTTGTTCCACTCGTGCTAGTCATCACAGTTGAACCATGGCCAGCGCTTCCGCCAGTGCCAGTTGGTCCACCACTAGTACCAGATGTTATACTTGTCGGCGCTGGTGTTGCAACTACAACATCAGGAAGAGCAGAACACTCCTCAGTTTTTTTACTAGGAATGACTCGCTGAGCATTCCCACTGAACCGCATTTACTTCAACACACAAGGTCGCCAGCGCTAGTTGAGTAAGGTTTGGACTTGAGACAACAAATTTGCCTTCTGCACTGAAACTCGTGTGCCGTGGCAAGCCTAAAATTGGACGCCGAATTCTGATGCTCCAGTCTGGAATTCTGGAGGGTAGACCGGGAAGCTGGGAGTGTGCGTTTGCTTCACAGAGAAGTTCGAGGCCGATGCTGTTTTATCAAGTATGTCGCAACATCTGTGTAGATACGGGTTACTGAGTGGCCGTCATTTGGGATGATGTCTGGGTTGATACCGGCATGCTAAAGCAGTGGGAGGAGGGCATAAATTTTGTCATGAGGATCCGCAATGTCGAGCTTGGAGTAGTTCCATCAACATTTGGTATTCGACTGCGAAATTGTCGGCTGTAGTAATCTGACGACGCCCACGACTTGTGGCAAATGCTCAACCCACTTCGCGAAAACGTTGAATTCTTTGAAGTTTTTGAAGGCATCCCAAGCAATGGACTTTTCGCCGTAGTATACGATGGCGGTCTTTGAAAGAATTGCCCTCTTGCAGGACCCATATGCGATTGAACCATGGTCGGCTGAAGAGTGATTCCAGCATCTGGGTTTCTGGTCGTATGATCCGTTCTTCTGAATGTTTGTAAGGGAGCTCGTAGCGGAAATCAGGATCATCTATCTGATGGAGCCACTCGATTGCCGAGCCGCTCTTATCTGCGCTCTCCCCAAGAAGAATGAACACCCGCTCAGCTTGATTGTATATCTTGGCCATGAGTCCTAATTGATGGCTCCTCTCAGGAACATCGGTCTGACCCATGCAGATAGCCAATCCAGACAGTCCTGAGAGAGTTTTTGAGGCGTAGTCGCCCCAATGCACCAGCACAATTCTGAGTGACCAGCAAATGGCCCCACGATCTCCTGGCGCGTCTGTGCATATGATTGGCTGTTGGTCAACTGTCTTCCCTAGGTGCACGAAAATGCTTCGTTATTTGGTGCATTGCGATCTCGGGCGGTGAAGAGTCTGCAACAGATCGTATCCTGTGGCTTTCCTGGTTGAATCTCGACCAAACAGAACTCATCTTCAAGGTTCAGCGGGAGACTAGGACGGCCCACGAGCACATCCGACGCCATCTCGGCGGCTCCTTGGTGGTCTGCACGACTTGAGAGACTGTAAAGCGAACCAGTGAGATGCAGGTTGCTGGTGAGAATAGCATATTGAAGAGAGGAAGTCACTCCTTAACGCCGAGAAACCAGGCATCAA